>NC_138769.1:658536521-659066521 GCF_965119305.1 Pelophylax lessonae | reverse complement strand
CCAAGGTCCACCTAACTACCGATACGTGGACCAGTAAGCACGGTCAGGGGCGTTATATCTCCCTAACGGCACACTGGGTAAATGCAGTGGCGGATGGGCCTGAGGCGGATAGCAATTTGGCTCATGTCCTTCCATCACCGTGGATTGCAGGGCGCTTCAGTTTGCCTCCTGTTCCTAACTCATCCTACTCCGCTACCTCATCCTCTACCGCCTCCTCATCCGGACAGCGTAATACCTTCACCACCAACTTCAGCACGGCCAGGGCTAAACGACAGCAGGCAGTTTTACAACTTGCCTGTTTGGGGGACAAACCACACACCGCGCAGGAGTTGTGGAGGAGCATGGAACAGCAGACAAATGAGTGGTTGCTGCCAGCGAGCCTCAAGCCCGGCCTGGTGGTGTGCGATAATGGGCGAAATCTCATAGCAGCTCTGGGCCTAGCCGGTTTGACGCACATCCCTTGCCTGGCGCATGTGCTGAATTTGGTGGTGCAGAGGTTCCTTAAAAACTACCCCGATATGTCAGAGCTGCTGCAGAAAGTGCGGGCCGTCTGTGCGCACTTTCGGCGTTCTCACCCTGCTGTTGCTCGCCTGGCAGCGCTGCAGCGTAACTTCGGCCTTCCCGCTCACCGCCTCATAACAGCACCACTTCACCACCAATAACTGGGCCTCCATGCGAGACCTGTGTGCCTTGTTACGCTGTTTTGAGTACTCCACCAACATGGCCAGTGGCAATGACGCCGTTCTCAGCTTAACTATCCCACTTCTATGCCTCCTTGAAAAAACAATTCGGGCGATGATGGAAGAGGATGTGGCACAGGATGAGGAGGAGGAGGATGAAGAGGTAACATTTCAAAGGCTTTCAGGGCAGTCATTCGCAAGGGGCTCCGAGGGTGGGTTCCTGCACACACAAATGCCAGGGACACAATTGTCCAGCAGGGGCACAGTTCTGGAGGAGGAGGAGCTGGAGGAGGAGATGGAACCATGTTCACAGCAGGGTGGCACCCAGGCCAGCTCATGGCCATCACTGGTGCGTGGCTGGGGGGATACAGAGGACACGGACGATACACCTCCCACAGAGGACAGCCTTTCGTCGCCTCTGGGCAGCCTGGCACACATGAGCGATTACATGCTGCAGTGTCTCCACAACGACCGCCGAGTTGCCCACATTCTAACTTGTGCTGATTACTGGGTGGCCACGCTGCTGGATCCCCGTTACAAGGACAACGTACCGTCCTTAATTCACTCACTGGAGCGCGATCGCAAGATGCGCGAGTACAAGCGCACGCTGGTAGATGCGATGCTGCTGGCATTCCCATCTGACAGCGGGGCCACAGTGGAAGCACAAGGCAGAGGAGGAGGAGGAGGTCGCCAACGCAGCCAGGGCACCGCCAGCACCTCAGAAGGCAGGGTTAGCATGGCCGAAATGTGGAAAAGCTTTGTCAGCACGCCACAACAAACAGCAGCACCAGCAGCTCAGATGGAACGTCTTAGCAGGAGGCAGCATTTTACCAACATGGTGGAGCAGTATGTGTGCACACGCCTACATGTAGTGAATGAGGGGTCTGCCCCCTTCAACTTCTGGGTCTCCAAATTGGGCACATGGCCTGAGCTTGCCCTTTACGCCTTGGAGGTGCTGGCGTGCCCTGCAGCCAGTGTATTATCTGAACGGGTATTTAGCACTGCTGGGGGCGTTATAACAGACAAGCGCAGCCGCCTGTCCAGAGACATTGTGGACAAGCTCACGTTCATTAAAATGAACCAGGCATGGATCCCACGGGACTTTTCCGTACCTTGTGCAGAATAGCAATGGATACCGACCTTACCCACCCATTGTTCCATTTTTGCTCTTTCTCACTCTTTTGGGGTGTACCCTCATTTAAAATTTGTGAAAAGAAGCAGTGTTGGCTACCTCGTCCTCCTCCACAGGGCCAGATTAACGTAGGGGCTATTGGAGCTGCAGCTCCAGGCCCCTACCTTTTATATAGGCCCCGGGTTGGCCATATTCACTGTGACCGCTCTTCTGTCACTTGTAAACACAGAAGTCTGGCTTCTATGCTCGCTTCCCCAGGCAGCACCCTCAGAACCTCCCCACACAGCGCGAAGGCCTGACAAGGAGGGACAGTTGCCGATGCATGGATGTGTTTATGGGCTTCAGAGACAGCATCCCATGTTGAATTAGGCATGCATGGCTGCACCCTTCCTCCTCTGGGTGCATGCCAAGGCACGGCCCTTAAGGCCCTTCAAAATCCTCAGCACCAAGACCATGATGCTCTTAATCCGGCCCTGGTCCTCCTCCACCGCCGCTTCCACCTACACCGCCCATAGGTGTGCGCAGCCTATTGCATTAGGGTGTGCACCCCAAAGTTGAAATACACATGCATGTGTTTGCCTACATGTACATGGCCCCGATACATTACTCTCCCTGCTGGCAAAGAGAAATAGAGCAGAGCAGGTCCGAGGGAGATCTTTCCCATCTCCTCACTGGCAAACAGAGCGATAATGCTATGTGCCCTAGGTGATTAGGGTGTGCCCAGGTACACCCGGCACACCCTGTGCGCACGCCTATGACACCGCCACATCCACCACCACCTCAACCTCCCTCCTACTCCATATGGGCCTCGTCCTTCAGAGATGAAGAACATTGTTTTATTTTTCTGTTTTTTTTTTTTGTTGTTTTAAGTTATTTCCCTATCCACATTTGTTTGCAGAGCACTTGCCATGCTCTTAACTACGTTTTGCTGCCATTTGCAGCACTCTAGCCCTTTCCATTGGTGTTTTAGAGCCATTTTAGTGCCTTAAAGTTCGGGTCCCCATTGACTTCAATGGGGTTCGGTGTCCGGGAAAAGTTCGGTAAAAGTCCGGGACACGGACCCGGACTTTTTTTTAAAGTTCGGCCGAACCCGTCGAACACGGACATCTAGGTGTCCGCTCAACCCTAATTATATACCTTAACTATAGTGTATATTTTATATGCGGCCCGAGAAAATTTCTCTACACTCAATGTGGCCCAGAGAAGCCAAAAGTTTGGACACCCATGCTTTAAAGCCTGTTTTTATCATGGTTTATCTGCTTGTATTTCAGTTATAGCCAGTGGGGCACACCGCAGGACTGTGCCTAAAGAGCGTCACAAGCAAAATACGTTTTTCATGGTAGCCTGGTGAAGACTGCAGGCTCGTTTAGACCAGTGTTCAGAGGATGACCTTGCTACCTGCTGGTGGGTGGGAACAGGTCACCTAGCCTATGATGTAAATGTGTAGATTTTGTACTATGTTTTTAAATGTGTTTAGTTATGTTTAATGCGACTCAAAGTCGCCCCGACTTCGGGCGACTTTGAAGTCGCCCGTGCAGCGCGACTTCATCGCGGCTTGCAAACGACTTCTCATAATAGAAGTCAATGCAAGTCGCTCCGACTTTGCCAAAAAATAGTGCAGGAACTTTTTTCTAAGTCGGAGCGACTTGAGTTGCTCTGATTAGAACGGTTCCATTGCACAGCATTGGGAGCTACTTGTCTCCCGACAAGTCGGAGTAGTGTGAACCGGCACTTAGTTACAAAAGAGATTCACTTTCTATTTCTTTTAAGCAGAATAGTCGTTCAATCTTTGCAGTAGATGGCGTTATTTCATTAGAAATGATTCAGGTAAAGTGGGCTCAGACGTAGCATGCTTGATCACATGGAGCTTTACTACTTTGCTGCCTGCAATCTTTTGAGTTTGGTAGAATATGTAATCTTATCTGGAAACTGTTTTAGGTCTCTTTCAGACAGGAGGCAGTCCTTACCGCCCACTGCAAAGCAGTCCGTGATGGACCACTTTTGAGAGGGAGGTGGAGCAGCTCCTGAAAGGCATATGGCAGGCACTACTGACACCTGCTGTGCGTTTTTGGGGTTTTTTTTTTTTCACTTTTTTACCAAAATTGCCATACTGATTTTACATTGCAGGACCTCATTGTAACTGCGAGACAAGTGCTTGACTCAGTTGCGGTGTGGCCCAATTGATCTCAATGGGAGAGTTTGACAGGCTGTGTCACGTTGCACACCCTGCAGCCCTGGTTAAAAATGCTCTGGCCACGAAGCAAAGCATTGTGGCCACGGGATGTGTATAACCCTGTCCGGCTGTATTGTTAGAATTTGGGTGGGCAGCTGGGGGAGTGTTTTTCACCGCCCCCGAGCTGCCTGTGTCGAACAGCCCTTGTCGTTTAAATTAATGCTTTGACTTATTTTTGTACCATATTGTGTGTTCGCACTGTATTGAAAGGCTTCAGTTCGGTCATATTTATTACTGAATTTATCTAAATTTCCTGGAGATTACATTTCACTCATGGGTTGACAAGTACTACATGCTTGGTAGTCAGTAGACTATCATGTATAGAAGCATTCATAATGCTTGGTGGCCCTGGTATTGGACTGATAACGAATCAGAATCTTCATTACCTTATCTATCCATCATTGCTGCCAAACCTTCCTCTGCCTACCCAATCACCACATCACATACCCACTAATAAATACAGATATGACTGGACATTCTAAATCTGCCCTGAACACAGACTCTGCTATTGCATGGGGGGGGGGGGGGGCAGGGGATAAAATGTAGACCTCAGAGAACAGGGGGGACCTAGTTGTTAAAGGACTCTAAATACACTATATCTTGACTTCTATCAGTGTCTAGCTGAGCACTGGTTCAAGCTTTCAGAACTAGTTTTCATTCTCCTGATTGTCCTATGAGGCTGCTGGACCCCTGACCCTCTGCCTTAACAGTGCTGATTGGGAGAGTGCATGTGACCAACACAGGGCCAAAGAAAAAAAAAAACTCCCTAGCAATACACACCAAACTAAGCTTGTGCAGCTTTCCTCCCCCCCCCCCCCCCCCAAGGCTCTGTTCGATCAGGAGATCGGTTGGGGACTGTGGAATAAGGGGAGGATCAGAGAAGACAGGATCAAACAGGTCCCACAGTGAAACTAACAAGCATGTTTTACTGCATATACAGACTGATTTTACTGTTGTGAGTTTTGTAACACTTTAAAATGACAGGTGAACCTCCATTTCATCTGGGCCATGTTTAGGCCTTCTATGTTTCTCTCATTTACCTATGACAGTGTCATAAGTGATATTGAAAAAAAAAAAAAGTAAACAGTGTATGAAATGACATTATTCACACTATTCACCTTCCTCGTGCTAAAAAAGCATCTCGTTGGCACAGGTAGTGATAACACGCTCCAAAATTGAATTCCAGGCAGATGTAGAAGACCGATAAACCATGCAGCTCTTCATTCAATAATATATAATTTGATGTATGCATGTGTGTGTTCTAAAAAAAATATGTATGTATGTATATATGTATGTGTATATGTGTGTGTAATTAAAAAAAAAAAAAAAAAAAATGTGTGTGTGTGTGTGTGTGTGTATATGTGTATATATATATATATATATATATATATATATATATATAATATCTTTTTAGTACACTTCTTGCAGCCTTTGTACAGCAAACTCAGACTGGGAGAAGGAAAAGCAGCACATGGAGCCATTCAGTTGTGCTGCAATGCTCACATGATAACAGGGACTTACCGAAAAGAGGAGAGAGCAGAGTGACCAAGAGATGGGCTTTAACAGTCTGTTGCTTCTCCTTTTCACTCTTCAGTCACAGGCTGTGGAAGAGATAAGACCTGTGTTACTGAACTGCAGCAGGTCTTCTTACCTGCCAGACAAGGTTGTGCTGTGTGGTAGAGCTGTGTAAATCTCAGGACTGTATAGACAAAAATACAAATCCTTTGACAGGTAAACCAACTTCCATGTATGTGTTTTTTTTTTTCTGGATATTTTGCTGTCTACCTAAAGTGGTAATAAACTCTCTCATTTTTTATTTTTACTTACAAGTAAGCTTATAATAAAGCCTACCTGTAGGTAAAATGAATATCTGCAAAACGTGCATGGTTTAGGAGATCTTCTAGTGAACAGTAGCCAGTGACGTCACCAGCGCATGTGCTCTGAAGGAACGACATACCCGTTCTGCGGCCAAGACACCTGCGCGCATGCGCGGGAATGACGTCTTCGCGGCTCGGGGTACCAAGAGACCGCAGCCCGCAAACATGGATGGAAGACCGGGTGAAGATGGAAGCCTCTGCAGCGTTGACAGTGCACGCACTGGAGGGTTTCATTTTAGGGTAAGTCTTTCATAATGTTGATATTAAATAAAAAGTGAAGTATGTTGAGTGAAGTATGTTGTCTACCCCGCTCTACCATTTACCACGGCTTCCCTATAATTGTGTGTGGGGAGCTGCAGACAGTGAATTGTGTTCCCATATACAAAGTGAATATATATTTAAAAAAACTGTTGCACTTCCCTACAGGTGTGAATGATAAAAACTCAAAATAACAATTGATATCACCTATAAAGTGCATACAGTGCCATCAATTCATATTCTTCAAATATAGACATAAAAAGCACAAAAGAACTATCCAATCCTTCCCGATAGGTGAAAAAAAGTTTCTGCTAATATGTAACCAATAAACGTTTTATGTGACAAGAAATCATCCAGTGACAGTTAATATTTTCCAGTAAAATCTTCTATACAGTAAATGGTATGACGCTGCAGTGTTCCAGTGTTAATTTCGTCGACTAAAACTGACTAAAACGTTTTCGTCAACTAACACAATTCAGATGACTAAAATACGACTAAAACTAAAATGGCATTTTAGTCTTAAGACTAAAATATGACTAAAACTAAAATGGCATTTTAGTCAAAAGACTATAACTAAAACTAAATCGAAATTTGCTGCCAAAAATTAACACTGGTGCATGCTCAAAGCATAAATAATAACATATTAGATTTTTCACTCCAGGACCAGCAGTAGTATATAATGAGTTTGGAAATTGTAGAGAAATGCTTAAATAATGCATTACAAATTACAATTGAACTACACCCATTTGATTTTAGATGACTAAAATGAGTTTTAGTCGACTAAAATGTAGGGCGTTGTAGTCGACTAAAATATACTGGAGTTTTAGTCGACTAAATACGACTAAAATTAAAACACTTGCAGAAGACTAAAATAGGACTAAAACTAAAATGCCATTTTAGTCCTAAGACTAAGACTAAAACTAAATTGAAATTTGCTGCCAAAATTAACACTGCGAGTGTTCTAATGGTTCTCACCACCGTTTCTGCTATGCGCTCCCCTCACAAGTTGGACCTGCTAATAGCAAGGTCTAAAAACGCCTTCCCCTTTCGCAGGGGGTGGCTTAACAATGCTGCTCCAATTTTGGATACTCATATGCTTCTTTCCTCCTCCCTTGGATATTCACATAAAGGGTATATGGTCACTTTAAATTTGCCTGCATCCATCCATAGCCAAATCTACGATATCATATCAAACTTTTACTTAACATTCATGGACCATCCAGTTGCTGGCTCCTGCATTCTGTCTTTAACCCAAGAATATAAGAAGACGAGAGTTACGCTCTGTGGTTAGCTCATCTTGACATTTTATTCTGTTAACCAATAGAGTGGCTGCATACAATTAGTGCCTTGGCATTTTTTCGTATTTTGTTGCTTCACAACCTTAAATTAACATGGATTGTTTGAGGATTTGCATCATTTAATTTACAGAACATTCCCACAACTTTGAAGATGTTTTGTGTGTTTTTTTTTTTTTGTAAAGCAAACAACAAAATAACAGAAAAAGGTCAATGTGCATAACTATTCACCCCCCTAAAGTCAATACTTTGTAGAGCCACCTTTTGAGGCAATCACAGCTCCAAGTCGCTTTGGATAAGTCTCTATGAGCTTGCCACATCTTGCCACTGGGATTTTTGCCCATTCCTCCTTGCAACACTTCTCCAGCTCTTTCAAGTTTGATGGTTTGTGCTTGTGAACAGCAATCTTTAAAGGGTAACTCCACTTTCGTGGGGGAAAAAATAGCAAATAAAGAAAAAACAATATAGCGTAAACAATTGCGATACAAATCGTATCGTAATTGAATGTTATTGAAAATTACCTTTACTTTTCAATCTGCAGCCATTGTAATTTTCTAAAAAAAATGCAATACGTCTACCTGGAGCTGTTCTGTACACAGAATGTATACTGACCACACCCCAGAAACATAATTTCCTGCTTGTGTGATTGGTTCACTGATTTTCCCAGAAGTCTGCTTAAGATGCAAGTCAAATTTCTGGCATCCCCTGATCAAAAATGTTATTTTTGGTGACATACTTCCAATAGGAACACGTCTAAAGGGATGCAGACCCAGCAGCTTCCCTAATTAGTGCTCTGCAACTGCCATAGCTGACTGATAATTATGAAACCACTGCCATTAGACTCACTCAGGACAGGGGAACAGAGGAACAAACAGGGATCGCTTCAGGATAACCAAAGGTAGGAATCTGCAACAAAGTTTGTTCAAATCCTTGCAATGTACAGAGATCACCCAGAGGGGAATGTTTTTTTTCTCAACAAAAGTGGGAGTTACGCTTTAAGTCTGACCACAGATTTTCTATTAGATTGAGGTCCGGGCTTTGACTAGGTTATTCCAATTACATTTACATGTTTCCCCTTAAACCACTCAAGTGTTGCTTTAGCAGTGTGTTTAAGGTCATTGTCCTGCTGGAAGGTGAACCTCCGTCCTAGCCTTAAATCACGCACAGAGTGGTACAGGTTTTGCTCAAGAATATCACTGCATTTAGCACCATCCATCTTTCCCTCAACTCTGACCAGTTTCCCAGTCCCAGCTGCTGAAAAACATCCCCACAGCATGATGCTGCAACCACCATGTTTCACATGGAGTTCTTTGGGTGATGTGATGTTTTGGGTTTGCACCAGACATAGCATTTTCCTTGATGGCTGAAAAGTTCAATTTTAGTCTCATCAGACCAGAGCACCTTCCTCCATACATTTTGGGAGTCTCCCACATGCCTTTTCGCAAACTCAAAAAGTGCCATTTTGTTTTTTGCTGAAAGTAATGGCTTTCTTCTGGCCACTCTGCCGTAAAGCCCAACTCTATGGAGCGTACGGCCTATTGTCGTCCTATGTACAGATACTCCAGTCTCTGCTGTGGAACTCTGCAGCTCCTCCAGGGTTACTTTGGGTCTCTGTGCTGCCTCTCTGATTAATGCCCTCCTTGCCCGTTCCGTGAGTTTTGGTGGGCAGCCGTCTCTTGGCAGGTTTGCTGTTGTGCCATGTTCTTTCCATTTGGTTATGATAGATTTGGATAAATTTTTATAACCTAACCCTGTACTTCTCAACAACATTGTCCCTTACTTGTTTGGAGAGTTCCTTGGTCTTCATGGCAGTGTTTGGTTAGTGGTGCCTCTTGCTTTGGTGTTGCAGCCTCTGGGGCCTTTCAAAAAAGGTGTGTTCTATGTAATGACAGATCATGTGACGCTTAGATTGCACACAGGTGGACGCCATTTCACTAATTATGTGACTTCTGAAGGCAATTGGTTGTACCAGAGCTTTTTATGGGCTTCATAACAAAGGGGGTGAATACATACGCACATGGCAATTTTCTGTTTTCTATTTCTAAAAAATAGTTTTATGTATATATTTTTCTCATTTCACTTCTCCAACTTGAACTATTGTGTTCTGATAAAATAAATATTCACATAAAATTCAGATTAACAAAACATTGAACTTGGAGCGGAGTTCCACCCGATAATGAAAGTTTGTTCCATCTTCTTGGTCCGGGTCACCTGAAAAACAAATGGATAATCAAATTTTTTTTTACTTACCTTGTTTAGAAGATAATATACTTACCTTACTTCCTCTTCCTCCCCTCGGTGGCCATGGCGAGTCGTCCCTTCCTGGCTTGCAATGATTCCTGGGAGCTGAACGTCATCGCTCCCAGGAATCAATGCGTCTGCACCGGCCCTGACATCAGTTCCGGTGCAGGCGCCGTCATACCTTGCTAAACAGCTTCTGGGTATGCCCAGAAGCTGTGCAGGGATGACGCTGCAGACCCGGAAGTGACGGCAGGGCCGGCACAGTGCATCGTGGGACTGAAGAGGACGCAGAAGAGGATCGCGCTGGCTTCAAGCTGCCCACACCTGAGATGGCAGCGCTGGAGAAGACATTTTCAAGGCAAGTATTCTTGCAGGTAAGTGCAACCCGGGACAGTTCAGAGGCTATCCATTGTGGAATGCACTAGCCCTGACTGTACCGGGGTACCCGGGGGTATTTTTATGTATTTTTTTGTTTTAGGTGGAACTCCGCTTTAAGGCTGCAATGTAAAAAAATAGGTAAAAAGTCAAGGGGAGTGAATACTTTTGCAAGGCACTGTAGGTCTATATATATTTGAACACGGGCACAATTTTCATACTTTTTGGTTCAGTATGCCACCAGAATAATAATAATAAAAAAAAAAAACAATCCAAATAAATTTGAAGTGCAGACTTTCAGCTTAAGGCTCGGTTTCCACTATTGCGACTTGCTGTGCGACTTGACACATGTCAAGTCGCACAGCAAGTCAAAAGCCATTTATTTCTATTTGGCCCGTTTTCACTGCTGCGACTTGAGTTGCGGCGACTTGAAAAGTAGTTTGTGCACTACTTTTGGGCCGACTTCAGTGCGACTTCCCTCTATAATGAGGGACAAGTCTCACTGAAAGCCGCGAACAAGTGAACACTACAGAGTCGCGCTAGAATTAGCCGCAGCAGTGGAAACCGAGCCTTAATTCAAGGGGTTGAACATAAATATCAAGTACAAATTTTAGGAACTGCAACCATTTTATATACAGTCCCCCCCATTTTTAGGGGCTCAAATGTTATTAGACAGAGGAATACAATCATAAAACAAAAATGTTCATTTTTAATATTTTGTTGAAAATCCTTTACTGGCAATGACTGCCTGAAGTCTGGAACCCATGGACATTTCCAAAGACTGGCTTTCTTCTTTTCTGATGCTTTGCCAGGCTCTTACTGCAGCTGTCTTCAGTTATTCTTTGTTTGTGGTCTTTCTGCCTTTAGTTTTGCCTTCAGCAAGTGAAATGTATGCACAATTGGGTTGAGATCAGGTGACTGACTCTGCCATTGCAGAATAGTCCACTTCTTTTCCTTCAAAAGCTCCTCGGTTGCTTTTCAGTGTGTTTTGGATCATTGTCCATCTGCACTGTGAAGGACTGTCCAATCAACTTTGCTGAATTTGGCTGAATCTGGGCTGGGTTGACCGTATATCTCTAAACACTGCAGAATTCATCCGGCTGATTCTGTCTTCTGTCACATCACCAATAAACACCAATGACCCAGTGCCACTGGAAGCCATGCATGCCCATGCCATCACATGGCCTTTACCCAGTTTTACAGATGACGTTGTGTGCTTTGGATCATAAGCTGTTCCAAGCCTTCTCCACACTTTTTTCTTCTCGTCATTTGGGTACAGATTAATTTCAGTTTCATTTGTCCAAAGAATGCTTTTCCAGAACTGGTCTGGCTTTTTTAGATGTTTTTTTTGGAAAAGTCTAATCTGGCGTTTTCTATTCTTCAGGCTTTTTAACGGTTTTCACCTTGTGGTGAACCCTCTGTATTTGCTCTTGTGAAGTCTTCTCTTGATTTTAGACTTTGATAATGATACGCCCAGCTCCTGGAGCGTGTTCTTCACTTGTCTGGATGTTGTGAAAGGGTTTCTCTTACGTCCTCTGACAGTCGCCGCCCCTCATAGTCTTCACCAATGGGTATTGACCTCTTATCCACAGGAGTAAGCTAGGCAGAAGATTTGTTAAAAACTCAACCCTTTGCATAGACACACCTACAGGGGGCTGTCCCTCTGGTCCAATACCCCCGGCTAGCCTCATTCCTAATTCAGTTTGTCTTTTTGCCTAGATAGGAGTAGGCAGGCTTCCCTGTGCTGGGGCTACAGTCTCAGCCTTTTTTTCTGTTTTATTACATTTTATTTTCTGCTAAGTGTGTTTTTTTTTCTTTGCACTAATAGCTTTTTCTTTGTTCCTGCGCTTAGTTAGTCAGACTTCGGAAGACTACAGCGTTTGCGGAGCTCGGAATCGGACTGGTTGTACTAGAGCCTTACGGAATCCCAGCCCACTATTGAGCATTTAGCAGGCTATGCGTACGCCCTGGCCTCGCAAACGACCTGTCCCTGTCCTTCGGGACAAAGCCCGCGAAGTGGCCACTTCGCTAGGATTTCTCAACTGCGGTACGCCGCGTGTTGCTAGAATCCAGTTTGGCTGACGGCACCCCCACCACCCGGGGTGGGAGGCTTCCTGTCGCAGAGTAGCACCCACGAATTGGCATGGATCGGTGAGTAACATGCTACCCCCTCTGTCTATACATTGTACGCCCGGGGGTGTGTGTGTGTGTGTGGGGCCTTCTCTCATGGGGATGGCAGTCTGTTGGAATCTGTGTGATTCCCCTCATGTCTGTCTGTGTGGTCCCTGTGTCTCCCTCATGGTCCCTGCTGGGGCGCTATTTAGCGGCACATGCTGGTCCTCTTTGCAGCGGCGTCCGCCGCTGACGCTGATTTAAAGGGCCAGCGCCAAAAAAAAAAAATTTTAAGTAGTTTTTTGGAGTCCCAGGGCAACATGTTTCCCCCAGCGCTGGTGGAGGGTTCAGGTATGCCTGAATCTTCTGCGCTAAGCTCCCTTCCTTCTGCACTTGCCACTTTAGCGTCTTAAGTGGCTCTGTTGATGTCTGAGCGGGGTTTTAGAAAAGACCCAGACTGTCTATTTATCTTGAGCTAGATATGGTTGCCATGGACAGTGTACCCCCTGAAGGGTCTCAGTCCTCTCGGTCTGTGGGGAGGTGGAGGGGGTCGACTCCCCCTCTGGGTCAGCCATAGAACGTGCAGCAATGTCTGCGCTTCTGGTTCTGTTGTGGATGCACTGCATTTAAGGGATGAGCCCCACTCGCCGGGTAAACGGTCCTCCCTTTGGGACCCGCAGAACCCAGAAAGCAGCTCAGGTGTTCCCTGTCCCGCTGAGTTTCACGTAACGGTGAATGTACAATATTCAAAAACGGAGTAGGAAAGAAACAACAATTCCCGTCCAACCCACTCAGCGCTTAGGTAATGCAATACTCGATAGGATAGACACTGAACACCTGACAACTCTGCAGGGTGTTGGATCACAAAAGCCAATATCCGCAGCAAGCAGCTGCTATATCTTACAAATATCCAAAAAAGGTGCGTACAAGAGCAATAGCCCACATAAGCACTAGCAGCGCTAAATGAAGCCCATCTGACAAAAGGCAGCGAATATATAGCTATAATATATTAAGCAAGTGGATCCTTAAGGACAAAAATGTTCATAAAGTCCATAAAAGTTCTCAGGGTGGAGTCATACAAAGACCGGGGTGTATGGAAAACGTAGTGTTCTGATGTTAATAGTACAGCACTGTTTCTTACTATTAACATCAGAACACTACGTTTTCCATACACCCCGGTCTTTGTATGACTCCACCCTGAGAACTTTTATAGACTTTATGAACATTTTTGTCCTTAAGGATCCACTTGCTTAATATATTATAGCTATATATTCGCTGCCTTTTGTCAGATGGGCTGCATTTAGCGCTGCTAGTGCTTATGTGGGCTATTGCTCTTGTACGCACCTTTTTTGGGTGCATGTACAATGGTGAAATTTAATGCCCAAATTTTGTGGTACCTACGCGGTTTCAGTACCGTGGTCCCTTTGCGTCTCCGACGGATTCGCACTGGACTGTGGCCCCTAAGGTTGGACCACACAATATTCGGTTTACACAAGGCCACTCTGATGCCCACGGAGGATTATGCAGTGCTTAGAGACCCGACGGATAGGCGGGTGGAATCTCTTGCCCGCCACTCCTATGTGGTGGCAGGTTCCTTGCTGAAGCCCGTGTTCGCCTCCGTAACGGTCCTTCAGGCTGTGGTGGAGTGGACTGAGGTGCTCAGACGCACCCTTGTGGCTGATTCCGCCCCTCCTGCTACTTTGGAGATGGTGGACCAAATTGTTCAGGCGGTTTATGCCTGTGTGATGCGGCCTTGGATGAGGCCCCTTTAGCCTTAAGCTTCTCTGCTGTCGCAGTGATTATCCATCGCCTTGTGTGGCTGTAGAGCTGGTCGGCGACCAGACTTCCAGGAAGACGGTGTCTGACATCCCTTATGCAGGGAATCGCCTTTTTTGGGGACTCCCTGGACGAGTTGGTGAAGGGGGTCACTGGGGGTAAAAGCACTCTGCTGCCCCACGTGTCCAAGGGTAAGTTTTTTTCCGCGGTAAGCGGGGCCCTTCCTTTACTCCTAACCAGGGGTCCTTTCGTGCCTTTAAGGCACATGACAAGGGCGAATCCTTCCAGGCCTCTGGTGGCCAGAAGAAGCCGTGGGCGGGCAAGTCTATAGCCGCTCACTCTGGCACAGCGGCCCAGTCCGCCATTCAGGACAGATGGGTTTAGGAACTCATTCGGTCGGGGTGCAAGATCGAATTTCGATCGCGCCCAGCAGACAGATTCCTTCCCTCAAATCTTCATTGACCCCAGATCGTTTTCACGATCTTCAACGGGCGGTTCAGGATCCCCTCGCCCAGGGGGTGATCGTCCCAGTGTCACAACGGGACAGGTTTTTGGGGGTTTTTACTCAAATCTGTTTGCGGTGCCCTGTAAGGAGGGCAAGGTGCGTCCGATTCTGGACCTAAAATTTCTAGACCGCTTGTGTGGGTTCAAGAATTCCGTATGGAATCCCTCTGATCGGTGGTGGCCTCTTTGAGCCCGGGAGATTCCTGGCTTTTAATCGACCTCAAAAATGCGTTTCTACACATCCTTATATTCGAGGGTCATCAGAGGTGCCTCCGATTCGCAATCACAGAGGAGCGATATCAGTTCGTGGCGTTACCTTTAGGTCTCGCTTCAGCTCCAAGGGAGTTTACCAAAGCTTTGGCTCCTGTTCTGGCCCTGTTGCGGGCGCAGGGGATTGCAATCCTTGGATATCTGGACGATCTCCTGTTAAGGTCGAGTTCCAGTTCAACTCTGTTGCGAGATCTGTCAACCACGGTTCAGACGCTCCAGGAGTTTGGGTAGGCCATCAACTTTCAGAAGTCGACATTGTTCCCTTCTGTTCGTCTCCCTTATCTGGGAATGGTCCTGGACTCCGCCCTTGCGAGAGTTTTTTCCTGCCGGAGGACATACTCCGGACTCTGCTGAATGAGGTCAGATCCCTCAGGGACAACGAATCCTCATCACTCGGGACCTGCATGCGGTCCCTAGGTTTGATGGTGTCGGCCTTCGAGGCGATGCCGTTTGCGCGGTTCCACACACAATCTCTGCAAGCGGAGATCCTAGCCAGGTGGGACAGGCATCCTCAGTCCTTGTACAGGAGGATATCTTTGAGTCACCAGGTCAGAGCTGTCCTTTTGTGGTGGCTCCAGTCTCCAGCTCTGACGAAAGGGAAGTCCTTCCGGCCGTTGTTATGGTAGGTGCTCACCACGGACGCCAGCCTGTCGGGCTGAGGTAGCGCTCTGGGTAAATTGTTTTGCCCAGGGCACTTGGTTGGAGGAGGAATCCTCCCTACCGATACATGCCTTGGAACTGAGCACGATCAGACTGTTTGCTCTGTTGGTGGGATCGTCTTCAGGGCCACCCTGTGCAGGTGCAGGCGGACATCACCACTGCGGTGGTGTACATCACTCACCAAAGGGGCACCAGAAGTGCCCGGGCGGCCAAGGAAATGGCCGAGATTTTGCCTTGGGCCGAGACGCGGGTCTCTGCGCTTTCGGCAGTTCACTTTCCGGGTAAGAAACACTGGCAGGCCGCCTATCGGAGTCACCAGACCCCGGACCAGGGGGAATGGCCTTGCACCCGAAGGTGTTTCAGATGCTGTGTGCGCGGTGGCGCGCCTCCTCTAAACAACCAGGTGGGAAGGCTCGTGGCAAGCGCGTGTGATCCTCTGGCAGGTGCCTCGGACGCGCTGGTGGTGCCTTGGAATCAGTTCTGCCTGATTTACGCCTCCCACCCCCCCCCCCGATCCAGTTGTTGTCACGGTTCCTTCGCAGATTGGTCTCGGAACCGAGGTTGGTGGTCCTGGGGGCCCAGACTGGCCGCGCGGTCTTGATTCGCGGTCGTTATGCAAATGGTCGTCGAGCCTCCCTGGCGGCTCCCCTTACGAGGCGACCTATTGTCTCAGGGGCTGTTCTTCCATCCTCCTTTACAATCGCTGGCCTTGTTGGCATGGCTGTTAAAAGCCAGATCTTGAGAGATCGGGGTCTCTCGTCGGAGATCACTCCTACCTTGCTTAGAGCTAGGAAGGCCTCATCCGGTAAGATTTCTTATCGTACCTGGAAGGCTTGCTTCGCCTGGTGCAAATCGCAAGGTTTCCATCCTCACTACTTTTCGGTGGCAAGGGTGTTAGTTTTCCTGCAATCCAGTGTGGACCTCAGTCTTGCACTGTCCACCGTTGAGGGTCAGTTTTCTGCGCTGGCCAGTCTTTCCAGCGCCCTTTGGCGTCAAGTTCCTTGATCCACACCTTTATCAAAGAGTGTGTCATTTGGCCCCCCTCGGTGGGCGCCCTTAATCCCTTGGGACTTGAATTTGGTTCTGTCCGTTTTGCAACGTCTTCCCTTTGAGAACATCCGGGAGATGCCTCTGCTTGCACTGTCACGGAAAATTGCCTTTCTGGTGACGATCACATCTGCTTGCAGTGTGTCGGAGTTGGCGGTCCTATCTTGCCACTTCCCCTACCTGGTGGTTCATGGGGTAAGGTGGTCTTGCGACCTCATCAATCCTTCTCTCCGAAGGTGGTGTCTGGTGTCCATCTCCATGAGGACATTGTTTTGCCTTCGCTGTGTGCGAATCCTACGCATCCTACGGAGTTTTGTCCTGCATTCCTTGGATGTTGTCAGGGTGATCAGGGTTACCTGTCGTCTACGGAATCCTTCAGAAAGTCGGATTCTCTTTTTTGTCCTTCCTGAGGGCCTCGGAAAGGGTATGGCTGCGTCTGCGGCAACCATCCCTGTCTGGTTCCGATCGACGATTGTGCAGGCTTATTCGCCTGGGGATCGGGTTCCGCCCTTCCCTGTCACGGCGCACTCTTCTGAGCGGAGGGTGCGTTTTGGGCCTTTCGCCATCAGGCGTCAGTGTCCTGGATGTGCAAAGCGGCGACATGGTTGTCCCTGCACACCTTTACAAAGTTTACAAACTTGATGTTTCGGCATTGGCAGATGCCTCCTTTGGCCGCAAAGTTCTGGGTGCGGCAATACCTTGGGGGAGACATGGCATTTTTAGCCTGTCCCCTCCTGTGGGGGTTTTTTCCCCCTTGGTTATTTTACCTTCCTGGGGTGTTCGCTCCTGTTGAGCTTTCCTGTTACCCAGTGGGTTACCTTTTTGGTTCAGATAAGGTTCTTTTACCTGACCTTGGGTGTTTCGTTACCTTGAGACGGTTGCATTTCCCACCCCTCATGTCTACACTGCTTTGGGACATCCCATTGCTGAAGACTATATGAGGGGCGGCGACTGTCAGAGGAAGTAAGAGAAAACTGAATTTTTGTAAAATCTTACCGTAAAATTCCTTTCTCTGAGTCCTCTGACAGTCGCTGCCCCCACCCCACTTTTGGGGTTCATGGACTATCTACTGCTTGCTACCAAACTGAATTGGGAATGAGGCTAGCCGGACAGCCCCCTGTAGGTGTGTCTATGCAAAGTGTTGTGTTTTTAACAAATCTTCTGCCTAGCTTACTCCTGTGGATAAGAGGTCAATACCCATTGGTGAAGACTATATGAGGGGCGGCGACTGTCAGAGGACTCAGAGAAAGGAATTTTACGGTAAGATTTTACAAAAATTCAGTTTTTTCTTTACCATAGAGCAAATCCTGCGATCATCCACCACTGTTGTCTTCTGTTGACGTCCAGGCCTTTTTATGTTGCTAAGCTCACCAGTGTGTTCTTCTTCTTCTTTCCTCAGAATGTACCAAACTGTTGATTTGGCCACTCCTAATGTTGCTGCTATCTCTCTAAAGGATTTGTTTAGTTTTTGAAGCCTTACAGTGGCCTGTTTCACTTGCATGGACAGCTCCTTTAAAAGCATGATGTAGGTTAGCATGAAATAGATTCAAAATGCAAAAACCACACTTAGAATCAACTCCAGACCTTTTACCTGCTTAATTGATGAAGAAATAACGAAGGAGTAGCCCACATCTAGCCATGAAACTGCTTTTGATTCAATTGTCCAATTTACTTTTGGTCCCTTGAAGAAGGTGGGATGGCTGGCTATTAACAGCTGTAATTCCTAAACCCTTCCACCGATTTGGATGTACATACTCCCAAATTAAACCTGAGAGTGTGCACTTCCAGCCTATATCCATTATATAACTATAGCATGAATATGTTTTTGTAAATACCTGGAAAAAAAGCTGAAATTGTGCCTATGTCGATTATATATTAACCTAGCTGTGTATATGTAGTCTCCACCCAAACAAAATCACATTCCCTAAATGTGTTTCATCCTAATGGGTTTGTAGGTAGAGTAGGTCCCTTTTTATAATTTAAGGGAAGAGGAAAGAAGGGTGTAAGGTGTATCCCAAATTGGAGCAGCATTAAGGCACCCCCTGCCAAAGAGGAAGGCGTTTGTAGACCTTGCTGTTAGCAGGCCCAACTTGGGAGGTAAGCGCATAGCAGAAACAGTGGTGGCAATTACTAGAGCACTGCGGCATCATAACATTTTATAGAGGATTTTACTGGAAGACATTGACTGTCACAGGATGATTTTTTTTTTTTTTTTTTGTCACCTAAAATGTTTGTTGCACATCAGTAGAGACTTTTTCACTTATTGGGAAGGATTGGATGATTCTTTGTTACATAGTTAGTCCGGCTGAAAAAAGACACAAGTCCATCTAGTTTAAATCGGAGTTCCAGCCTCTGAAACGTTTTTTAGATAAAAATACCCCCGGGACAGTCAGGGCTAGTGCATTTCATAATGGATAGCCTCTGAACTGTCCCAGGTTGCACTTACCTTTTAGAAGAAATACTTACCTTGAAAATGTCTTGTCCAGCACTGCCATCTCAGGTGTGGGCAGCTGAAGCCAGAGCGTCCTCTTTGGTGTCCTCTTCCGTGTCCTCTTCAGTCCCAGAATGCCCTGCTCATCAGTTCCGGTGCAGGCAAGTCATCCCTGCACAGCTTCTGGGCATGCCCAGAAGCTGTTTAGCAGGGAATGACGCGCCTGCACCAGAACTGACGAGCAGGGCCGGTGCAGACGCATTGATTCCTGGGAGCGATGACGTTCAGCTCCCAGGAGTCAATGCAAGGAGGAAGAGATGGCGCGGGCCACAGAGGGAGGAAGTGGAAGAAAGGTAAGTATATTTTCTTCAATAACAAGGAAAGTAAACAAAAAAAATTGGGACTATCCATTTCTTTCAGGTGATTGTCAGCAAGCGGGTTGCCCAAAGTGGTTTTTGAGGCCGGAACTCCGCTTTAGCCAATAGAAAAGGATGTGCTTTTTTATGTTCATATTTAAAGAATATGAATTGATGGCACTGTATGCACTTTGTATGTGATATCAATTTTGTTCTTTTATTTTGAGTTTTTATCATTCACACCTGTAGGGAATCGCAACAGTTTTTTTTTTTTTTTTTCATGTAACATTTAATAATATTACTTTAATTTTACACCCATTCACGTATATGCTCAAGTATATGCCTCCTCTCAACGTAGTTGTTTAAAAACTTTGAGACTGTACAAATAGTTTTAACTTACATGGCCAGCTTTTAAATCTTAGCACTAAATTTTGACAATTTTTAAGTGGTAAGAAAAAGTAACAGGAATACATTACAAGGGGCTGACCAGTGGTCTATAGATGCTGCATCCTGTTCCGATGGGCAGTATAATAATTTACACAACACCTAGTCAATAAAGCCTAACTCCTAAAATATGGGCAATTTTGGGACTTTAAATGAGACACCAGCAGGTATTGCTATGCGTCTCCATTCCTGTATATGACAAAACTGAAGAAAAGGGACTAAAAAAGGTGTGTGTGGAAAACAGCCAGCCCCTAGCTTGATATACTCACCCACCAGTCTAACAAACCAAATAAACCTGTCTAATGATGTAGGTTAAAAACAGGGGTTTGGTTAACACACATTTGCAAACGCATGTGTAAGTTGCAAGGCCTTTGCACAGCACCCTGTGTATCTTGCAGTCCTAACACTACTCAACCTGAGTGTCTCCACAATGGAAGCACATGAATGCTGATGGATGGGAAACAGGTGGGCTTGGAGATGGCCCAATCCTCCCCCCAACCTGCTCCCATCCATGACTGGTATTGAAAAAACGAATGGCTGTGTAATAGCCATGGAGTTCAAACTAAAAAATGACCAGCTGGGAAGCACACACCTCCATCCCTTTAACATATAAAATATGTGCAGTTTTGGGACTTTAAATGAGACACCAGCAGGTATTGCTCTGCGTCTCCATCCCTGTATATGACAAAACTGAAGAAAAAAGGGGATTAATAAAGGTGTGTGAAAAACAGCCGGCCCCTAGCCTATATGTTATTAGGGATGGAGACGCTGTGCTTTACAGGCTGGTGTCTGATTTAAAGTCCCAATTTGTCTTTACTACCTATACTTAAGGGATGGAGGCGTGTGCTTCCCAGCTGGTCATTTTTTAGTTTGCACCCCTTGGCTATTACACAGCCATTAGTTTTTTCAATACCAGTCATGGATGGGAGCAGGTTGGGGGAGGATTGGGCCATCTCCAAGCCCACCTGTTTCCTATGCATCCGTCAGCATTCATGTGCTTCCATTGTGGAGACACTCAGGTTGAGTAGTGTTAGTACAGCAAGATACACAGGGTGCCATAGAGAGGCCTTGCAGCTTACACATGCGTTTGCAAATGTGTGTTAACCAAACCCCTGTTTTTAACCTACATTGTTAGACAGGTTTATTTAGTTTGTTAGCAATCTGGGGGGTGATTGTATAAAGGTAGGGGCCAGCTGTTTTCCACACACCTTTTTTTTTAGTTCCCCCTTTTTCTTCAGTTTTGTCATAAATAGATAGATAAATGGTAAAAAGGCGCTGGTAATCTTTTAAAGTGCTAAATATAAATAATTGTAAAAAATGTTTAAAGTGTAAACTTATTACAAATCCTTTCTAAAAATTCAATATAAACATCAGTGGTGCATATATATCCAATAAATAAATAATTGGTAAAGTGCAAGTGCTATCCAACAATCGTGCAAAAAATATTGCAAAAAAATTATAAAAGTGCTTGCTTGTGCATCCACAAAATAAATTGTATATCATAAATTATTATACCAACAAATATTGTGCCCACTATTAAAGTGCTTAAAAGTGATTAAAGTGCTTATAAATAATTAATAGTCCAAGTCAATTCATGCAGGAAAAAGCTGTATAGAATTAATTGCTTGGATCTTTGGTGCTCCAGGTGATGGGGTGTGTCACTCTTTGCCTCCTTACCAGCTTTGAAGCAGGTCGCAAGGACCCCCAACGCCTGTGATCCCTTTATATAGGTGGATCAGACCTTTAACCGACTCCTTTTTCAGAATATCCTGCTCCTTTCTCCTATTTGTGCGTTACTCGTACATGTGAAGGTAGAGCCCGTATTTATAGAGACACATAAGATAGCCAAAAATATTATAATAAGGTCTGAAGACTCCTGTTCAAATCTCCTGTTTTAAACACTGGTTTTTAGTTAAGTTCCACTTGCTCAGAGTTCCAGCAAGTTAAAGGATGAGCACCACTCGGAGAAAGGAGCAGGATATTCTGAAAAAGGAGTCGGTTAAAGGTCTGATCCACCTATATAAAGGGATCACAGGCGTTGGGGGTCCTTGCGACCTGCTTCAAGCTGGTAAGAGGCAAAGAGTGACACACCCCATCACCTGGAGCACCAAAGATCCAAGCAATTAATTCTATACAGCTTTTTCCTGCATGAATTGACTTGGACTATTAATTATTTATAAGCACTTTAATCACTTTTAAGCACTTTAATAGTGGGCACAATATTTGTTGGTATAATAATTTATGATATACAATTTATTTTGTGGATGCACAAGCAAGTACTTTTATTATTTTTTTGCAATATTTTTTGCACGATTGTTGGATAGCACTTGCACTTTACCAATTATTTATTTATTGGATATATATGCACCACTGATGTTTATATTGAATTTTTAGAAAGGATTTGTAATAAGTTTACACTTTAAACATTTTTTACAATTATTTATATTTATCACTTTAAAAGATTACCAGCGCCTTTTTACCATTTATCTATCTACCTATTTATTGTTATTTAACAATTAAAAGGGCAGCAGGTTTTAACATATTTTAACTAGGGCCAGGCGCCTTCGCAAATTTTTTACTAGTTTTGTCATAAAGCCTAACTCTGCCTTTCCTTTTGACTTGAAATACTTCTTTCGGGCCAAGTTGCCTAAGTCAAAAGAAAGGTGAAATAAGGCTTTAATTTAGTCATCAGGATTCATGTGAAGGCAAAGTCATATCACACTTTTATTGTGATGAACCAAAAGAATGAAGCAATTTTTAAGTATTTACTGCTAAAAAATTGCACACAAACCCCAAATAAGAATGACTGTCTATGGGATAGTGTCAAATGTATCTCCCAAATGTATACATGAAGAATCAATATGTCTAATAAGTAAACACGTGCAGTTAGGCAGCTGTGTTTGCTTTTCAGAGCCAAGGAGCATGTGATATTATATTTTTTTATTGCCAAGTAAAGTGACTCAGATCTACTCTGTACTGGGTTATATCCATGTAGTCATACACCATTCTTAACTGTTGATAACATGGGAGTAGGTGCAGCAATTATCAAGGTGGCAAGTCACAGGTTTTTGCTTCAGTTGGGAGTGACATTGTGTGACACTCTGAAACAGGTCTGCTGTTAGCCATTCGGGTTAAAGTTCAAAAAACAGAGGGTTGGTATATAAACGAAGGAGCTGAAGTAACCACCCTTTTTACAAACATAAATGCAGTATAAGGTAAGCAAACATTATCTGTTGTTCTGACAGTGAAGACGCCTAAGCCTTCTGAAAAAGACGCTTGCTACCAAAGCTGGATGGCAGTGTGCGTGTAAATGTAAAGCTTGGTGTCCCCACTTTCAGTCCCCCTAAAGTTTCAGTCCAAAAGCCTTCCTTGCATAAATGTTGGAATCACCCATGCCTATGGCAATGTGAAACACAAAATGATGTGAGCCAATGGGCCTCGAAAGTTTTTCAGCACCACAATTTTAAAATTAACTTGTAAATAACTAATAACCGAATTGTATAGTAGGTACTATATTATGCAAATCTCAACTTCTACAAAAAAGGTTAAAAGAATTGTAAAGGCAGAAGGTTTTTTTTTTTTTTTTATCCTAATGCATTAAGATAAAAAAACCTTTGTGTGCAGCAGCCCCCTTTAGCTCCCCTAATACTTACCGGAGCCCATCTTTATCCAGCGATGTTGCAAGAGTTTATCAGATGTCCGGGACTCCCCCCCCCCCCCCCCCTCATTGGCTGAGACAGCAGCGTGGCGGATTTGGCTCCCGCTGCTGTCAATCAAAGTCAGTCAGCCAGTCGGGAGGGGGAGCGGGGCCAGGTCACAGCTCCATGTCTGAATAGACAGAGGGAGCTGTGACTCAGGCTGGGGTTCCCCCATAGCAAGCTGCTTGCTGTGGGGGCACTCAACAGGAGAGAGAGAGGCCAGGAGCAAAGAGAGCAACCCAAGAAGAGGATCTGGGCAAGTCTGTGCAAAACCTACTGCAAGTAGCAGGTAAGTATGAGAAAAAAAACTAGTTACAATCACTTTAAGCTCTGGCCCAGCTTTAATATACCGGTCTTAAAGGAGTTTT
The DNA here is from genome assembly GCF_965119305.1 of Pelophylax lessonae. Classification (NCBI taxonomy): domain Eukaryota; kingdom Metazoa; phylum Chordata; class Amphibia; order Anura; family Ranidae; genus Pelophylax; species Pelophylax lessonae. The sequence goes on along the minus strand of NC_138769.1, from coordinate 659,042,764 downwards.
AGAGTCAGAAGGTTTTTTATCTTAATGTATTCTATGCATTAAAAAAAAAAAAAGGGACATTACAATCACTTTAAGCTGCCCATACGCTCAAGAACTTTAATTTCAGAAACATTCAGTTCAATTTTCTAATCATTAGTGGGGTCAAATAAACATTTATTTTCAACCGCACTGACAAGGAAATTTGAAGGAGCAGGATGGAAAATTTTTCAGAGAAATTACATTCATTCCAAAATCAAATATTAAAGTAAATTACATTTTGAAGCAACAATCGTCCAATCATCAAATGTACGGCTAAGAATTTTCGTATGAATGTTTGTACAAATGTTCGTTTGAAAATCTCCTAGTGTATGGGTCAGCTTTAGGCCTCTGGACATTTTTACAGCTGCTGTTTTTTTTTTTTTCTCCCCAGCATGTTATCCTATGTGTCCATGCACACATAGACTGTTATCAGCAGTTTTTGGCAAAGGCATTTTCTGGCTAGAAAAAACCCAGAATTTAGTGGATTTTAAGAGGAGTTTTTCAGCTGTAAAAATGATCGAACTCTGATAAAAGCTTAAAAACGCTGCTATTTGGATTTTATCAACGTTTCTGAGCCATAAGCTAAAAAACGCTACTGCAAAAAAAGCTGGAGAACTCTTTCTACAGCTAAAGCTTTCTACTGGCATTTTGATAACATCCAGTGTCCATGAGACCTTAGGCCCCTTTCACACAAGTGGACCGTTCAGATCTACCTGTCCGTTTTTTTGGCGGATCAGAACAGATGCCCCGTGCATCTCTATGGGGCATTGGATGTCAGCGGAGACATGTCCGCTGACATCCGATCCAATCCCTCAAATCTGGACGGATGGAAACCCTATTTTCCATCCGTCCATCGGATCGAATTGGATGAGAACGGACAGACGGTCCGTTACCATCCGATTCCCCCATAGAGAACAGCGGGACCTGACAGCTCTGTCTCCGCACACAGCGCAGAGACACAGCTGCCATCCGCCTGCTCAGCAGGGGATTGGCGGATCGATCTCCCGCTGAGATAAACTGAGTCCGCTGATGGACCGGAATGTGTGAAAGGGGCCTTAGAGTTATGGCCAGCATCAGTGACCAGTAGTGCTGACCATAGGTGCGTTGTGTGCACCCCAAAGCTCAAACACACATATACAGTATATATTATATATATATATGTATGTGTGTGTGTGTGTGTGTATGTATGTGTGTGTGTGTATGTATATATATATATATATATATATATATATATATATATATATATATATATATATAAAATATATTCAGTGGTTATAGAAAAGAATTTAAAAAATGTTCTTGCTTTATAGCCTGAAATAAAAATGAAGACTTTTTTGATTTATCCAGTTGTATTCAGTGCAACTTATAACATCCAAGTGAAAGATATGACACCAACATATCAGAAAAAAATAAAAAAAACATCCGTTGGAAAAAGAATCACCCCCCCCCGGGTCAATATTTTGTTGAACTACCTTTTGCTTTAATAACAGCCTTTAGTCCATTGGGATATGTTTCTACTAACTGCACATCTAGACATTGCAATATTATTTCCCAATTTTCTTTGCAGAACTGCCTAAATTCAGTTATATTTGATGGTGACAGTTTGTGGACTGCAGTCTTCAAGTCATTCCACAGATTTTCAATGGGGTTTAAGTCTGGGCTCTAACTAAGCCATGCAATGGCATTCACCTTTTGCTTGTTCAGCCACTGTGTGTTCATTTTTGCCATGTGCTTTGGGTCATCGTCATGTTGGAAGGAAAATCTTCTTCCCATTGACCACTTTCTGGCAGAGGGCAGGAGATTTTCCTCAAGGATTTAATGGAATTTTACTCCATCCAGTTTTCTTCTATTCGGGCAAGTGTTCCAGTCCCTGCTGCAGAGAAACACCCCCATAACAGGATACTGCCACCTCCATACTTTACTGCAGGAATGGGGTTATTTTGATAGTGAGCTGTATTGGATTTCTGCCAGACATATTGTTTGGTGTTGAGACCAAATAATTGAATTTTAGTCTCATCTGACCACCTTAAATGCATCTTGAAGATTCTGAGGCCACACGTAAAAAAAGTGATATGATCAGTGATTCTGTTTTTGAAAATTTTTTTTTTTTTCCTTTTCCTGACATGTTGGTGTTATATCTTCCACTTGCATAGTATAAGTTGCACTAGTAAATACAAACTGTATCTGTCTTCATTTCAGGCTGCAAAGCAACAAAATATGATTATTTTAAAGGGGGCTTGTTCTTTTATATACCCACTGTAAATGCACACATACACTTTTATAAATAAAAAACAAGCAGTGGGACAGTGTCAGTAGAGCAGTGGTCAGTGTCAGTAGTTTTATTTTTTATGAGCCCCGTTGTGGGGCTTGGGTAAAATATCAGGGGTCTACACAGACCCCTGCTGTCTCACATTTGAGACACAGAATGGCATTGCGGACAGAGATTCCCCAGTCCCTTTCTCTGCAGCCTCAGCTGCACTGGACAGTGAATAATTCGGTACCGCTCAGCACAGAGCACTTCCCGTCACTCACTGTGTTTAAGCAGTAAAGGAAGGGTACGGTGAATGAAATATTTTCTGGCCCCTTTCCCTACTCTCAATCCTGAAACTATCCCGCAGCAGCTGGCAGGAGAGGAGGGGGGTCCGGGCAACAGGGGAATCTGCACTGTACAAGGTGATTAGGGTTTGTTCATGCACACCCCATGGTGAGAGAAGGTAGAAGGCCGGCTCGAACCTGACTTCTTTGTAGAGGGTATCCATAATAGAGAGGCCTTCGGATGCACCATTAGATATCTACTGTAAATACACTATATTGTCAAAAGTATTGGGACCCCTGCCTTTACACACACATGAACTTTAATGGCATCCCAGTCTTAGTCCTTAGGTTCAATATTGAGTTGGCCCACCTTTTGCAACTATAACAGCTTCAACTATTCTGGGAAGGCTGTCCACAAGATTTAGGAGTGTGTCTATGGGAGTGTTTGACCATTCTTCCAGATGCGCATTTGTGAGGTCAGGCACTGATGTGGATGGGAAGGCTTGGCTTGCCGATTCTGCTCTAATTAATCCCAAAGGCGTTTTATTGGGTTGAGATGAGGCCTCTGTGCAGGCCAGTCAAGTTCTTCCACCCTAAACTCTCTTTTATTCATGTCTTTATTGACCTTGCTTTGCGCACTGGTGCGCAGTCATGTTAGAACAGGAAGGGCCAACCCCAAACTGTTCCCACAAAGTTGGGAGAATGAAATTGTTAGAAATGTCTTGGTATACTGATGCCTTAAGAGTTTCCTTCACTGGAACTAAGGGGCCAAGCCGAACCCCTAAATAACAACCCCACACCATAATCCCCCTCCACCAAATTATTTGGACCAATGCACAAAGCAAGATCCATAAAGACATGGATGAGGGAGTTTGGGGTGGAGGAACTTGACTGGCCTGCACAGAGTCCTGACCTCAACCCCACAAAACACCTTTGAGATTAATTAGAACAGAGGCTGCGAGCTAGGCCTTCTCGTTCACGTCCATGCCTAACCTCACAAATGCGCTTCTGGAAGAATGGTCAAACATTCCCATAGACGCACTCCTAAACCTTGTGGACAGCCTTCCCAGAAGAGTTGAAGCTGTTATAGCTGCAAAAGGTGGGTCAACTCAATATTGAATCCTACAAACTAAGACTGGAATGCCATTAAAGTTTGTGTGCGTGTGTAAAGGCACTCATCCCAATACTTTTGACAATATAGCATATGTTGTACAGGTGCCTGTAGGCAGTGCAAGGATCTCTAGCACCAAACTAGGCAAAAAAGCATCCCCTCATTTTGTTCAGTTCCCAGCGAATATTCTCCTATGTGCTCCTCTCCCCAGTCTCTTTACACTGTGTAGATGCATAAAACCTTCCCATGTTTTGCACTTTCCTGTGTGTGCCGCAGGATAGGAAAGGCAAGTATGCTTCTTGTGCAAACTCAGCTGGCAAAAATTAGTAGTAAATGAGCTCAGAAAATAGAGACTCCACTCGAGCGTCTGCATTTTCCCTTAGGCTGCTCAATAAAAACAGAATATGCTCCTGTTTTTGATCACTGTTCATGATTATCTAGCTGATACAGTAACTCAGAGTTTTTTTCTGACTTGTACTCTGTAGAAGAGTGAAGAATCAGAGGTACACTTTGTGAAACACTCATCTTTGAGTTAGAATTTCAGCAAATGTTGATGCTGCTCAGAATTATGAGAGGACAGGAAAATATTCCTCTATGCTCCATTTATTCTGTGGGAGATATTTGCCCATCTATGGCCACCCTTATGCCCAAACACGTAATCCATCAGTTGATACAAGCTCCACATCTATCTAAAAACTTGGTAGAGAGTGTGCTGTTGCCATCTCCAAGCTGCAACAAGGACTCCAAGGCTAATAAGATCTAAAAACCTGAGCTCTGTATTAGCAATGCTTGTTTGACAACAAAAGTCCTACCAGCCACAGTTCAGTCATTGATTCCTTATATCCATGGTCTCCAAAATGTGGCTCTTTGCTTGTCTCTGTCTGGCCCTTGGGACACTATTCCTCCAACTGACATCAATAAGGCACTATTCCTCCACTGACATCTCTAATGGGGTGCTCTTCTTCCAAATGACACCATTGATGGGGCACTATACCTCCTGCTAAGACCAATGATGGGGCACTATTCCTCACACTGATACAATTATTGGGGCACTCTCCCGCTCATGGATACCAACCATGGGACACTATTCCTCCTGCTAAGACCAATGAGGGGGCAGTTTTTACTCCCAATGATGCCAGGACATTTTCTACTCACACTGGTCCCCCTAAAGCCAGAAGGACAGTAAACTGGCCCTTAAATTAAAAGATAGACCAGTGTTTCTCAACCAGGGTGCCATTTGGGTTCCCTAGGGTGCCCCAAACTGAGACTCAGATTGTCCTAGATCAGAGATGCATGAGACACATGATAGGGGCAGGGGGGACTCTGTGGTGATGGTTGATGTCCTAGAGAGACTCTGTCATTGGGCTACTCTGATGCATTCAGGCATAGGGATGTGTTGGGGGGCATCTGATATATAAGGGGAACTTTTGATTTGATGGAGGGACTCTGATGTAAAGGTGGTCTGTCTCTCGTGTGATGAAGGGACCTCTAATGTGAAGGGGGCTTCTGATGTGAAGTTAATTTCGTCAAGATGGTTGTGTGCATAATCCCAGGCTCAACTTCTCATAATAATTATGATAAATAACATTTATGTTACATTTTTGAATTGGGTGCCTCAAGATTTTGAATACTGCTGCAACTGAAAAAAAAGCACGGTCTTACAAAGCCAACAAACATCAGCAGGAACCTGCTGACACAAAGCACTCATACAGTAAGATGGTGGGCCAGAATGGGCACCTAGGACACATCATTAACCGCTTGCCGACTGCGCACAGTATATTTACTGCGGCAGTCAGCCCCGGCCAGGCAGAGTGACGTAGGTCTACGTCGCTAGCCTGGGACCGCCTTTTGAGCCAATAGCGGGCGAGCGCGCGCCCGTCCCGGCTCCTTCACAGAGGAGTCCGCGCGTGTGACCGGCGGACCCGATGTCCGCCGGTCACACTACAATCGTCGGTAGAGCGGGAGAAAGGTGGGCGGCTTATGTAAACAAGCCGTCTGTCATTCTCCCCTGTGTAAAAATGGAGATCAGACGGTTCTACTATGTAGAACCGTTGATCTCTGTTTTTACAATAGGAGACATGTCCCATCACAGTTAGAAACACGCCCCTAGGACACACTTAACCCCTTCCCTGCCAGTGTCATTTTTACAGTAACAGTGCATATGTATAGCACTGATTACTGCAGTAATGTCACTGGTACCCCCAAAAGTGTCAAAAATGTCAGTCAAGGGTCTGATCTGTCCGCCGCAATGTCGCAGTACCGCAAAAAAAAATCGCAGATCGCCGCCATTACTCGTTAAAAAAAAAAAAACCCCAAAAATTACAAAAATCTTTCCCTTTGTTAGTAAACGCGATAATTTTTGCGCAAACCAATCAAAATACACTTTTTGCGTTTTTTTTTTTTTTTTTTTTTTAACCAAACATATGTAGCATAAAACAAATTGGCCAAAAATGTTAAAAAATTTAGATTTTTACATTTTTTTGGGGGGGGGAATTTCATATAAAAAAAAAGTGAAAAATATTGTTATTTTTGCAAAATTTACGCTCGTTTTTTTGTTTATAGCGCATGATCAAAAAAATCGCACAGGTGATCAAATACCACCAAAAGAAAGCTCTGTTTATGGGAAAAAAAGGATATGAAATTTGTTTAGGTACAGCGTCGCACGACCGCGCAATTGTCCGTTAAAGTCACGCAGTAAAAATTTGCAAAAAAACCCCCTGGTCAGGAAGGGGGTAAAATTTTCCGGGGCTTAAGTGGTTAAACAAGCAGAACATGTAATCGGTACAATTAATAGTGCACTGCAAAGTGTAGGCTGCAGACTGCTAAAATGTTTAGTATTGTTAGTTTAACTAATTGGAGAATAGAAGCATGTGGATGATGGACAAATATTGGATTGTGAGCTGTGAACTACCTCCCCTGTATAGGTTGCATGTCAAGTTAATTTTGTTCTCCTCCTTTGAAATTTACCCAGTCAAAGCAATGGAAATCTCTTTAATTTACTATACCATGCTGCACAGTAAGAGGCAGTTTAAAATGCAGACGTACCACAGTAAATTGTAGACGGCCAATAGGTCTAGTGCAGGGGTGGGGGACCTATGGTTCGGGCGCTGTATGCGGCCCGTGAAGTCATTTGGTCCGGCCCCCTGTGCAGCTGAGTCTGTGTCTCTCTCAGCTGATCTGTCAGAACGAAGCCAATGCTTCCTGTATAGTTCCTGCTCCGTAATGACAGTCTGAGTGAGTCACAGGCGGAGTGATATCAAATGCACTCCGCCTGTGACCAATACAAGAAACATCACCTCTTCCTCCAGCGTGGCGCTGCTACACTTCTCCTAGCCAGCATTTCCCTCCAGCAGCACACACAGCAGTACCAGCCAGAGCCAGCAGTACTCACAGCAGTACCAGCCAGAACCAGCAGTACTCACAGCAGTACCAGCCAGAGCCAGAAGTACCAGCCAGAACAAGCAGTACTCACAGCAGTACCAGCCAGATCCAGCAGTACTCACAGCAGTACCAGCACTACTCACAGCAGTACCAGTGGGTAGATCATATCAAGGCAGACTTTTACTTCTAAATAAACAAGTGGGTTATGGTCCTTTTCAACAGAAGGATCCACCCTGCTGCCATTAAATTGGCATTTGTTGTAACTATAATGTTGAAAAAATTATTATTAATTTGTATTCTTTTGAAATGTAAATTGCTAAGGACACTATTTTTTGTATGTGTGTGTGTGTGTGTGTGTGTGTGTATGTGTGTATATATATATATATATAATATATATATATACACACACACACACACACACACACACAATCTTACAAAACTAAGTACACCCCTCACATTTTTGTAAATATTTTTATTATACCCTTTTTCATGTGACAACACTGAAGAAATTACACTTTAGTACAATACAAAGTAGGGAGTGTATAACTTGTATAACAGTGTATATATAAAATAACCCAACACACAACCATTAATGTCTAAACCACTGGCAACAAAAGTAAGTACACCCCTAAGGTAAAATGTCCAAATTGGGCCCAATTAGCCATTTTCCCCTCCCCGGTGGCATGTGACTCGTAAGTGTTCCAAAGGTCTTAGGTGTGAATGCGGAACAGGTGTGTTTTGAATTTGGTGTGACTCTCATGCTGGTCACTGGAAGTTTAACATGGCACCTCGTGGCAAAGAACTTTCAGACTCTGAAAAACTGGATTTTTGTAAGAACTTGCTGTAAAATCCTTTTTCTCTGAAGTCAATTGACAGACGCAGCTCTTATGCTTCTTATACCATAGGGTTATGCTGCCCGCTAAAGGAGTAGTACTAGGCAGGAAAAAGTTTACTGACATGCCTACAGGGGCTGTCCTTCATGGCATTACCCCACACACACTCTGCCACAAGCCAGTTTTGTAGCAAGCAGTGAAAAAAGACACAAACCATCCCCATAACAGAGGGGCGGGTGCTGCGTCTGTCAATGAACTACAGAAAAAAGGATTATCCGGTAAGTTCTTACAAAAATCCAGTTTTCTCTATCGTCCATTGACAGACTTGGCTCTTATGCTTCTTATACCATAGGGATGTCCCAAAGCAGTGTACGTGTGAGGGGTAGGAAGAACGCAACCCAAAAAAAAAAAAAAAACGGGTAACGTTTTTCCAAAGGCTAAACATAGCCAACTGGGTAACAAAGCTCAACCAGGAACCACAGAAGCTTACCCATAGAAAGCAAATATAAACCCCTAAAGAGAAAAACATGTCTCTTTAAACAGCAGCCTGCAAAACCTTGCGGCCAAAGGATGCATCCAAAGATGCCAACAAATCTACCTTGTAGAATTTTGTAAAAGTATGCACGGATGACCAAGTCGCCGCCTTACACACTTGAGTAACAGAGGCCTGGTGAGGAAAAACCCAAAAGGCACTCAACGCTCTGGTAGGACGCGCTATCACAGGGAAAGGAGGAACCTGACCCTTCAATGAATAAACCTGTACAATCGTCTGCCTAATCCATCTAAATATACTCGCAGCAGACGCAGCCAAACCCTTACGAGATCCCTCGGTAAGGACAAAAAAAAGAGTCTGATTTCCTAAAGGTCTCCTTAGCCAACCAGTAAACCCTGATTGCCCGAACCACATCCAGAGAGTGCAAGGCAATTTCCTTGAGATGCTTAGGCTTAAGACAGAGTGAAGGCAAAACAATGTCTGCATTGAAATGGAAATCGGACACCACCGCAGGAAGAAAAAAACAGATAAGGTCGGAGAACCACTCTCTCTATGGACGACCAAATACGGCGAATAAAAGGAAAGCGCCGCTAACTCAGATACTCTGCGAGCAGAAGTAATAGCCACCAAAAGGCAACCTTCTGATATAACAAAGGCAGAGATATGTCCCTATATTCTCAAAAAGAGTCTTTTGAAGAATAGACAAAGCCAAAGTCAAATCCCACGGAAGCAAGGGGGATCATCTCGGAGGAGCCATATGACACACCCCTTGAAGTAAAGTGTGAATCAAGGTATTAGCAGCCAATGGGCGTTGGAAGTACATCGCCAAAGCTGACACTTGACCCTTGATCATGCCCAACGCCAACCATTGCTCAACTCTTTTCTGCAAGAAAGCCAAAACCTTAGCCACCGAAAAAAAAAAAGGCAAGGGTGCAATTTTGCGATTCACACCATGATATATATATATATAGATCTTCCACGTGCGATGATGAATTTTTCTGGAAGTCGCTGTTTCAAGCCCTCAGCAGGGTAGGAAGCACAGACTCGGAGAGACTGCAATCTCCCAGCACCTGGCCTTCAACAGCCATGCCATTAAAGCCAGCGACCGTAAAGTTGGATGGAGGATCAGCCCCTGAGACAGCAGCTTCTTCCTCAAAGGCAACCGCCAGGGAGGCACAACAACCATCTTTACCAGGTATGTGTACCAAGACCAACGAGGCTAGTCTGGAGCCACCAGAATCACCGGAACATTCTCCACCGCCATCCTGCAGAGAAACCTAGACAACAGCTGTATCGGAGGGAAGGCATAAATCAGCCCATACTGGCTCCAAGGAGCTACCAATGCGTCTGTCGCATCAGCCAGAGGATCTCAAGCTCTGCCCACGAACCTTTGCACCTCTTTGTGTAGCCGAGACGAAAACAGGTCGACCTCCAGGGTCCCCCAACGAACACACAGGAAACAAAATACCTCTGGATGAAGGGACCATGGCCCGTGATCCAGAACCTGACGACTCAGGTAATCCGCTTGCCAATGCTCCACTCCCGGAATGTGAACTGCGGAGAGAGCCGAAACCTATCCTTCCACCCACGTCAGAATCTTGGCTACCTCCCGGGCACTCTTTGTGCCCCTTTGATGATTGATGTAGGCCACAGCCGTGGCATTGTCCGATTTAGATCTGAATCAAGAGACCGAGCAGTCGATTTGTCCATAGATCAGACAAATCTTGATTGCTCTGAGTACCAGAACATCGATCGGTAAAGAAGACTCCTCTGTTGACCAGACTCCCTGGGCACAGGGGTCACCCTGCCCCAGCCCGACAGGCTGGTGTAACGCTCCTGCGTTTTTATAGTAAGCTTGATTTGCAGCTGCAGAATCTCCACTCAGTAGTCATGTAGAGATGTGTTGAATTACCAGATTCAACTCTCCAGACTCATCACTGTGGACCCGCCTGCTTCAGCATACAGATATACACACACTCAATAAGATGTTCCTGGAGTGATAGGATGTATATGACAGTATAGAGGTGATGTGCTGAAGGGACAGGGGTGAGCAGTGATAGAAATAAGCACTTGATAGTAATGTTCAGGAGAGTAGTAGACGGTAATAGGTAGGATGCAGATAGGTTAGTAATCATGTATGGTAATAGGTGGTAAGGACAGCAGATGATATACAGGAGAGACTAACCCAGTGCAGGGATAGATGGTAGTAGACTCAAGAGCTAGCAATCTATGTAACAGTGCAGATGATAGAATTAGTAATGCATAGATAGTAACAGTCCTTAAAGTGCAGAAGTAGATAGTGTAAGTTTGTTATGGAGGAATCCCCTGTGGGGTACTTATCACTAGTAAGGTTAGTAAGTAGAGGGGTCCGGTAGTGAGGGAGTGATCCGGTAGTGAGATACGGGATCAGTATCGAGGTTCCGGTCTGTTCCAGGTAAAGAAAATAGCTGGAGGCTCCGGCAGCATAAGACAAGGCTTGTAAGTATGCGGTTAGATCAGGTAGCGAGATACAAGATCAGGAAGTGAAGCACAAGGACAGGTAGCGAGATACAAGTCCAGGTAGCGTCAGGCATAGCTGTATACTGGCAGCTTGAACGAACAACCTGAGAGAGAAAGCCGGCGATTGAAATAGCCGCTCAGAGCGGCGCTCAGTGATGATGTCATACGGCTTAAAGGTATATGCGTTCCACCTAACTAAAAAGGTGGGACGCAATATGAAAAGGAAAATGGGCAATAAGGGTATCAAAGGTACCAGAATCTTACAGTACCCCCCCCTTAAGGCCGGCTCCGGAAGGCCTATAGCACTGGTTTCTCCGGGTATTTAGAGTGAAACCTTCGTATAAGCCTAGGTGCGTGAACATCAGAAGTATCCAACCAGGTGTCGTCTTGGGGTCCATAGTTCTTCCATCTTATGAGATATTGGAGTCTTCCTCTGTGGATACGAGAATCCAAAATCTCCCTAATCTCAAATTCTTCTCCGCCTTCAACTTGTATTGGAGGTGGAGGCAAGATGGTAGGCCTTATTCCTTGGTTAGGAACATGTGGTTTCAGTAGCGACACATGGAAGATGGGATGTATTCTGAGATCTGCCGGTAAAGTGAGTTGTACTGCAGCTTTTCCAATGAGTTTCTTAATTGGGAAGGGTCCCAGAAATAGAGGTCCAAGCTTTTTGCTAGGGATCTTTAACCTTAAATTTTTCGTCGATAGCCAAACGAGGTCCCCAATAGCATATTGAGGAGAAGGTCTTCTACGAAGGTCGTAGTACCTTTTTTGTTGACTGTGAGCGTGTGAGATGGTGGTATTAAGTAAACCCAGAGAGTCTTTTATTTGGGTAAGATAATCTGAGGCTACTGGGTTACTTGATGGTAGGATGCGTGGTGGAAGAAGTGTGGGATGAAACCCATAGTTTAAGTAGAACGGACTTTGCTTAGTAGTACCGTGGGTTGCGTTGTTATAAGCAAATTCCGCCAGAGGGAGGAGGTCCACCCAATCATCCTGTAGGTATGAGGTGTAGCAACGTAGATATTGTTCAATGCACTGGTTGACTCTTTCAGTCTGTCCGTTGGTCTGAGGGTGGTAAGGAGAAGTGAGCTTTCGCTCAATCCGTAGTATGTGACATAGAGCTTGCCAAAACTTGGAGATGAACTGTGAACCACGGTCGGATAAAAGTCTTTGGAATTCCATGTAACTTGAACACATGTTTCATTAGTAATTCCGCTGTTTGCTTAGATGAAGGTAGTCTGCGAATAGAAATGAAATGTGCCATCTTTGTCAAATGGTCCACTGACACTAGAATGGTATTAAATCCTTTGGAAGGTGGTAGTTCTACTATAAAGTCTAAGGACACAACTTCCCATGGAACCTGGGGTATTGGTAGACTGCAGAGTAGACCAGATGGTTTTGTAGTGTCAATTTTGGACCTTGCACAGATGTCACATGAAGAAACAAATTTTTGTACAGACGTCTTCATATCAGGCCACCAAAACTGCCTGGTAAGCAAATTAAGGGTCTTAGTCATACCCATATGTCCTGCCATAGGCACATCATGTGACAATTCCAAGATCTTGGTGCGCATAGTAGGGGGTATGTAGAGTTTGTCGTTGTAGTAGAGGAAGCCTTCTGCATCAGTAGTTAGTTGTGGTGGAGGTGAATCCAATCCTATACTGTGCAAAATCTCTTCCTTCAGGGAACGAACAACACCAATAATACGTTCATAGGGTATTATAGGAATAGAAGGAACATCAGCGCAGTTATCTTCGGTTAATCGTGATAGCGCATCCGCTTTTTTGTTTTTGTCTGCAGGTGTGTAGGTCACTAGGAAGTTGAATCTTAGGAAGAATAATGACCATCGTACCTGCCGGTGGGAAAGAGTTTTGTTAGTCTGAAGGTATTGAAGATTTTTATGATCTGTATATATGAGTATTGGTAATCGGGTACCTTCAAGTAAATGTCGCCAATTCTCTAGTGCCAGTTTTATGGCAAGCAACTCTTTTTCACCCACTGGGTAATTCACCTCTGGGCTGCTTAGTGATTTAGAGAAAAAAGCAACTGGGTGGAGTGGTGAAGTATTTGTTGGTCGTTGGGAGAGAACTGCTCCTACTGCCATGTTTGACGCATCTACCTCCAGGATATATTGGAGGGATGGGTCTGGATGGCGTAGTATGGGAGCAGAAGTAAAGCTTGATTTTAACAAGCGGAAAGCTCCATTTGCTTCTTCTGACCATTTGAATGGTTTCTTTATACTTGTAAGTTGTGTGAGAGGTCTCACAATAGCAGAGAAGTTCTTGATGAACTTCCTATAGAAGTTTGAAAATCCGAGGAATCGCTGTAATGCCTTACGAGTTGTTGGTGTAGGCCAATCCAGAATACACGATATCTTGCTCATATCCATCTTGATTCCGGTTTTAGATATGATGTATCCTAGGAATAGTATTTCTTCTTTATGAAATAGGCATTTTTTTAATTTCACGTATAGGTTGTGTGCGAGTAATCTGGATAACACAAGTCTTACATGTTTTATATGTTCAGACAAAGATCGAGAATAGATAAGTATATCGTCCAGATATACCACAACACAGACATCAAGTAAGTCTCTGAAGATGTAATTTATGAATCTTTGAAAAGCTGTGGGAGCATTAAACAACCCGAAAGGCATCACAAGATATTCGAATAATCCGTATCTGGTTCTGAATGCTGTCTTCCACTCATCTCCGTCACGGATTCGGATTAGGTTGTATGCCCCTTTTAGGTCCAATTTAGAAAAGTAAGTAGCCCCACGCACTTGTTCAATGAGTTCAGGAATGAGCGGTAAAGGATAACGATCCTTTATCGTAATGGTATTTAGTTGCCTATAGTCAATAATAGGCCTAAGACTTGAATCCTTATTGCGGACAAAGAAAAGTCCTGCAGCTGTGGAAGAAGTAGAGGGTCTGATGAACCCTTTCGCCAAATTCTCATCCAAGTATTCCTTGAGATGAGAAAGTTCATCCTGTGAAAGAGGATAAACATGGCCGAAAGGCAATTTGCTATTAGGGAGTAGATCGATAGAACAATCATAGTCCCTATGGGGAGGCAACACTTGAGCATTTTTCTCAAGGAAGACTTAGGACAGATCCTGATAGCATAGTGGTGTAATCTCATCTGACACCACAGACAGGATCTTTCCATAAGAAGGGAGGTTACACGTGATCTCGCAATAGTGAGAAGGGAAGGTTAGAGTCTGTGTTTTCCAATCTATGGTTGGTTGATGTATGTGTAACCAGGGAAGTCCCAAAATAATGGGAAAATGTGGTGAAGGTAGTACATCAAAAGTGGTGGTCTCCATATGAGACTCGTTAGCAGTGACAAGGAGTGCTTGTGTCTGATTGGTGATTGGACCAGAAGATAACGGAATACCGTTAATGAAACTAACAGAGACAGGTTTAGGTTTTGAAATAATAGGTATTTTATTTAAAGTAACAAAACGTGTATCGATATAGTTCCCACAAGATCCTGTGTCGATCATAGCCTTGGTGGTGATCCTAGTCTGGTCCCACTGCAATGTCAAATGAACAAAGAGGTAGGGATTAGAAAAGGAAGTCGTTAATCCCCCTAGTAAGACATGTGAACACTCACCCTCTTTTTTGCGGACAAGGGGACAGACGCTTATCAAATGATCCGGGGATGCGCAGTACATGCAGAGATTTCTGGATCTTCTCCTGGCTCGTTCAGTGGTCGATAAAGGTGGGCGTATGGTTCCTACCTCCATAGGAGTAGGGTCAACGGCCGAAATCCGAGAAGGACTGGACAATGGCATTCCCATTTTCTCAGCCTTTCTTTCTCGCAGTCGCCTGTCAATGTTGATACTAAGTTGTATTAAGGCATCTAAAGTGCTAGGTAAATCCGCTCGGGTGAGCTCGTCTTTAACGGCTTCTGACAACCCGAGCCTGAACTGAGTTCGCAGAGATGTATCATTCCACCCTGAATCAAGGGTCCATCTTTTGAACTCTGCTACAAAGTCTTCAACAGGTCTCCTTCCTTGTTTTAAAGCCCTCAATTGGATATCAGCAGTACTCTGCCTATTGGGGTCTTCATATAAGCTAGCGAGTTCCGCTAGAAATAAGGGATAGGAGTTGAGAAGAGGATCATCTTTCTCAAAGAGAGAGTCTGCCCAGGCCCGTGGATCACCCGTTAAATATGAGATAGTGGTACAGACTTTAATTTGATCAGTAGGGTAAGTACGAGGTTTTAGCAAAAAAAACAATTGACGTGCGTTTTTGAATTCACGAAATTTTTTCCGATCACCTGTAAACACTAGAGGAGGGTTTATTTTAGGTTCAGGGGGCTGAGCAGCAGTAAACTGTGAAAGACGGGTTATCTGCTGTCTCAGAGTCTGATTTTCATCTTTTACTTCAGTAAGAGCAAGTACTAATGCATTTACTTTTTGTGTTAATTGTATCACTTGAGTGGGTAATTCTGCTGAATCCATTTTTTGGGTTCGTTCAATCTGTAACGCTCCTGCGTTTTTATAGTAAGCTGGATTTGCAGCTGCAGAATCTCCACTCAGTAGTCATGTAGAGATGTGTTGAATTACCAGATCCAACTCTCCAGACTCATCACTGTGGACCCGCCTGCTTCAGCATACAGATATACACACACTCAATAAGATGTTCCTGGAGTGATAGGATGTATATGACAGTATAGAGGTGATGTGCTGAAGGGACAGGGGTGAGCAGTGATAGAAATGATAATCACTTGATAGTAATGTTCAGGAGAGTAGTAGACGGTAATAAGTAGGATGCAGATAGGTTAGTAATCATGTATGGTAATAGGTGGTAAGGACAGCAGATGATATACAGGAGAGACTAACCCAGTGCAAGGATAGATGGTAGTAGACTCAAGAGCTAGCAATCTATGTAACAGTGCAGATGATAGAATTAGTAATGCATAGATAGTAACAGTCCTTAAAGTGCAGAAGTAGATAGTGTAAGTTTGTTATGGAGGAATCCCCTGTGGGGTACTTATCACTAGTAAGGTTAGTAAGTAGAGGGGTCCGGTAGTGAGGGAGTGATCCGGTAGCGAGATACGGGATCAGTATCGAGGTTCCGGTCTGTTCCTGGTAAAGAAAATAGCTGGAGGCTCCGGCAGCATAAGACAAGGCTTGTAAGCATGCGGTTAGATCAGGTAGCGAGATACAAGATCAGGAAGTGAAGCACAAGGACAGGTAGCGAGATACAAGTCCAGGTAGCGTCAGGCATAGCTGTATACTGGCGGCTTGAACGGACAAACTGAGAGAGAAAAATTGCCGCTCAGAGCGGCGCTCAGTGATGATGTCATACGGCTTAAAGGTATATGCGTTCCACCTAACTAAAAAGGTGGGACGCAATATGAAAAGGAAAATGGGCAATAAGGGTACCAAAGGTACCAGAATCTTACAGCTGGCATCCGTGGTGACCACCGTCCACAGAAGCGGTAGAAAGGACTGCCCAGACTGCGACTGAAGCCACCAACAGAGCATTGACCTCGTGAGGCGGCTCAAACGTATCATTTTGTCTAAGGACTGTAGATCCTTGTACCACTTGACAAGGATCTCCTTTTGCAGAGGCCTGGAATAAAACTAAGTGAATAGGACTGCCTCAAAGATCTACACCATCAGACTCAGGGCTCTCATGCATGTCCGTAGAAAAGAGAGATCGCTTTCCAGCAGCAATCGGATCTCTCCCTGCAACTTCTGAAGTTTGTCCCCGGGAAGAAAGACCTTCGCCACTGAGGAGTCCAGAGTTAGTCCCAGGTAATCCTGTCGCACTGACAATGTAGCTTAAAAACAGGGGTTTAGTTAACACACATTTGCAAACGCATGTGTAAGCTGCAAGGCCCCTTTGCGGCACCCTGTATTACTTACAGTCCTAACCCTACTAATTTAGAAGTGTCCCCACAGTGGGAGCACATGCTAGCTAATGGATAGATGAGGGCCAGGTGGGCCGGAGGTCGCCCAAGCCTCCCCGAACATGCCCCCATCTATGACTGGCCTTCAATGTATATTACAAAATCACAAGTAAATACAATCCAATGGCTATATGATAGCCACAGGGTTGAAACTAAGAATGACCGGCTGAGGAGCACGCACCTCCATCCCTGATTATGTGTTATGTATGGGCAATTTTGGGACTTTGAATGGGACACAAGCTGGATAAGGCTATGTGTCTCCTCCCTGTGATGGAAATTAAGGAAAAAAGATTGTGACTTTAAATGAGGTGCGTGAGAACAACCGGCCCTACGTAAACCATACTTACCTACCAGTTTGCTAACAAACCGAATCAACCAGTCTAACAATGTAGGTTAAAAACAGGGGTTTAGTTAACACACATTTGCAAACACATGTATAAGCTGCAAGGCCCCTTCACGGCACCCTGTATACTTGCAAGTGTGACAATAGGGGATGGAGGTGTGTGCTCCTCACCGGCCATTCTTAGTTTCAACCCTGTGGCTATTGTATAGCCATTGGATTGTATTCACTTGTGATTTTGTAATATACATTGAAGGCCTGTCATAGATGGGGGCAGGTTGGGGGAGGCTTGGGCGACCTCCATGCCCACCTGTCCCTCATCTATCCATTAGCTAGCAAGTGTGCAGACACTTATAAATTAGTAGTGTTAGGACTACAAGTAATACAATTTTCCGTGAAGGGGCCTTGCAGCTTACACAAATGCATTTGCAAATGTGTGTTAACTAATCCCCTGTTTTTTAACCTACATTGTTAGACAGGTTGATTCGGTTTGTTAGCAGACGTTGGTCGGTGAGTATGGTTTACTTAGCGCCGGTTGTTCTCACACACCTCATTTTAAGTCCCAATCTTTTTTCCTTTATTTCCATCACAGGGATGGAGACGTATAGCCTTATGCAGCTTGTGTCTCATTCAAAGTCCCAAAATTGCTCATACGTGCCCCTTTAAATTTGTGATCGCAGTCCGCACCGCCCGATCGCGCTGTACTCAGAGTTAGCCTTTAAATAGCGGCAGGTAGCAGAGTGCTCAGGGAATGCCCAAAAACGACACCCATACTGTATCACCTCACAGAGGAGCCAGCAACGTCTGCAGCATGGAGAACTGAGCACAGGAAGTTACATCAATCCACAAGAGGCCGAACTGCCTGTGTAGCTCCAGGCTACAACAAAACTGCGCCAATACAACTGCATAGGAAGCCCAGCTAAAATGGCCACATCACCTCACACACAGGGAGCTGATGCCTACACCTAAGATGGCAGCCGAACGCTGCCATGAGGTCAGAACCCAGATACAAGGCCACACCTGGGATCTACCTAAACAGACCCCACATAAGGTACCGCTGTATACCCCCTTGGGCGCCAGGCGCCAAATATAGCGCCCCCATGCGGAAGTAGCGAGGGCAGGGCTGGGATCCTGATAGGAAAAAAGGGAGAAGTTGCAAAAATTGGCTCAAACGTTTTTTCCTATCATGGTCCCAGTTGCTTGGCTCACCGGTTATACACCGTTAGGTATTTGAATTAATACATTATCTGTGTCACATTCCTACGCCCTCAGGACCTCTAGGGCATTGGAGCTTTTTCCTGGTGATTCATACCCCTTCCCCCGTCCCTAGATGTTGCATCTGGGATCCTGATAGGTCAGGGGGATCTTTTTAGGAAAACGGGTTCCTATTATCCCCAGGAGTGGGCCCACATCCCCCCCAGGGGGGCTCAGTTTACTCACCATACCATGGACCGGGTGGGCTCCACTCCGGACAGACCATCTCCCACCCTGAGTGGGGGTGCTGCCAGCCGAGGGGTACGCTGTGACTCAGGGCATTCCAGGTCGATGTGTCCCGGCGAGACAGGCCCATCCCCGTCCACAGGTGCTCTGTCATGGCGAGGCCTAGTGCGGAACTATAACCTGCTTACGCTCGTTGGCCAGGCTGGGAGACTGTAAGGATCTGTATTATCCAGTGCGAAACCTCAGCCAGCTGTCGCTTGTAGTTCACAAGGAGGATCCCCCTGACACTAGCTAGCGTTAGTGAGAAAAGAGAAAGAAACAGAAAAAAATCCTAAAAGAGCAAAATACTGAGACCGAAGTCCCAGCTGGAAACCTAGGTCCTACTCCTTCACTAGGCAGCAAGAAACTGGCTTGTGGCAGAGTGTGTGTGGGGTTATCCC
Source organism: Pelophylax lessonae (assembly GCF_965119305.1). Taxonomy (NCBI): domain Eukaryota; kingdom Metazoa; phylum Chordata; class Amphibia; order Anura; family Ranidae; genus Pelophylax; species Pelophylax lessonae. The sequence continues at coordinate 659,023,749 of NC_138769.1, read as the reverse complement.
ATGAAGGACAGCCTCTGTAGGTGTATCAGTGAATTTTTTTCTGCCTAGTTCTATTCCTGTAGGGCGCAGCATAACCCTATGGTATAAGAGCTGCGTCTGTCAATGGACGATAGAGAAAAAAATAATTGTTGCTCTACATAAAGATGGCCTAGGCTATAAGAAGATTTCCAAGACCCTGAAACTGAGCTCCAGCACGGTGGCCAAGACCATACAGCGGTTTAACAGGACAGGTTCTACTCAGAACAGGCCTAGCCATGGTCGACCAATGAAGTTGAGTGCACGTCATATCCAGAGGTTGTCTTTGGGAAATAGACGTAGAGTGCTGCCAGCATTGCTGCAGAGGTTGAAGGGGTGAGGGGTCAGCCTGTCAGTGCTCAGACCATAAGGTGCACAATGCATCAAATTGGGCTGCAATGGCTGTAGTCCAAGAAGGAAGCCTCTTCTAAGGATGATGCACAAGAAAGTCCGCAAACAGCTCGCTGAAGACAAGCAGACTAGGGACATGGATTACTGGAACAATGTTCTATGGTCTGATGAGACCAAGATAAACTTTTTTGGTTCAGATGGTGTCAAGGGTGTGTGGCAGCAAACAGGTGAAACAGTACAAAGACGAGTGTGTCTTGCCTACTGTCAAGCATGGTGGTGGGAGTGTCATGGTCTGGGGCTGCATGAGTGCTGCCTGCACTGGGGAGCTACAGTTCATTGAGGGAACCATGAATGCCAAAATGTACTGTGACATACTGAAGCAGAGCATTATCCCCTCCCTTCGGCCACTGGGCTGAAGGGCAGTATTCTAACATAACAACCCCAAACATACCTCCATGATGACCACAGTCTTGCTCAAGAAGCTGAAGGTAAAGGTGATGGACTGCCTAAGCTTGTGTCCAGACCTAAACCCTATTGAGCATCTGTGGGGCATCCTCAAATGGCAAGTGGAGAAGCTCAAGGTCTCTAACATCCACCAGCTCCGCGATGTCATCATGGAGTAGTGGAAGAGGACTCCGGTGGCAACCTGTGAAGCTCTGGTGAACTCCATTCCCAAGAGGGTTAAGGCAGTGCTGGAAAATATTGGTGGCCACACAAAATATTGACACTTTGGGCCCAATTTGGACATTTTGACTTGGGGGTGTACTCACTTTTGTCTCCACCGGTTTGGACATTAATGGTTGTGTGTGGAGTTATTTTTAGGGGACAGAAAATTTACACTGTTCTGCATGCTGTTTACAATGGCAGACCACCGTTCTGTCTCAAAGGGGGAGCGATTGCGGCCGCCAGACCCCCTCATTGGCTCCTCCTGTGGCCAATGGGCGGACGTACAGGTATGTCGTTTCGTGGGACAGAGCCAACCTGCCGCAGTAAAACTACGGCGGCTGGTCAGCAAGCAGTTAATGAATAATAATAATTACACTAACCTGTAGTTGAATTCTTGTTAATTCATCAATGATAATCTTTTGTGAGATACTGTAAATATAAATGTATAATATACAACCCTTTGTGGGAAATGTCAAATATAAAATTCTTGTAGTTACACCGATCAGTCATAACATTATGACCACTGACAGGCAAAGTGAATAAAATTGATTATTTCATCACATTGGCATCAGGAAATAGGTTGGATATATTAGGCTGCAAGTGAGCTTGTTGTCTCTGAAGTTCATGTGTTAAAGGGAGAAAAAATGGGCAAGCATGCACATCTGAGTGAATTTGACAAGGGCCAAATTGTAATAGTTAGACAACTGGGAAACATGAGCGTTAGAACTGGATCACAGGGCAATGGAAGAAGGGGGCCTAGTCTAATGATTTCAAAAATGGTTTGAGGAACATAACAACAATGAGTTTGAGGTGTTAACTTCTAATTCTCCCAATCTCAAGCATCTGTGATATATGCTGGAAAACCAAGTCTGATGCATGGAGGTCCTACCTGGCAGCTTACAGAACCTAAAGGATCTGAAACTGATGACTTGTTGCCAGATACCACAACATACTTTCAGAGGTCTAATGGAGTCTATGCCTCGGTGAGTTATGGTGGGTTGTCATAATGACTGGGCTGATCGCTGTATATGTTTCTAACATGCTATAGAAATGTGGTGTTACACTGAAAAAAGTGTGGCTATTCATCGACATCTAGAGAAGTATATGCAAAGGTATGTCATGCCAAGCAAAGTTCATCATAGCTCTGCACTTTGGTGTATGTTAATAATAATGGGATGCTCACATGTACTTGTAAAAGGTACAGGAGGCATAAGCAAGAGATAACCACAGGGCCATTTTTGCTTTATAGGTACAGTACGGTCAATTCTGAGAATTCAACTTTGAGATACATAGAGGCAGAACATCCTACCTATAGCTTAATATTTTACTCTTTCTTCCAGGCAAAGCTGTAGTGCGCCAGTCCTCACTGCTATATTGTCCGTAATCTGGTGATCTGAAAAACCCCTGCTTGGGGGAAGAAATTCTCAGACCTATTGCTTGATTATAGCACAGCTGCAGTGTTTGCTGGATAGCATTTGGCCCCTTTCACACATACGGTGGTTCGGTTCATCAGTTCAGTCACGTCAAAATGTATCAGTTTTTCATCCGTTTTTCGTCAGTTGTTATCCATTTTTCATCTGTTTTTCATCAGTTGTTATCCGTTTTTCATCCGTTGTCCTCCGTTTTTCATCCGTTGCCATCTGTTTTTCGTCCGATCCGTTTTTTTGACGGATGAAAAATAGGGCATTCATCCGTTCAAAAAAACGGACATTGACGGAAGCGGATGTTAACTGATGATCATCCGTTGTCATCCGTTTTTACATAGAGATACATTGATGTCCGTTTTTCATCCGTCTACGGATGGATGAAAAACGGACAAACGGACAGCATGTGTGAAAGGGGCCTTAGAAGTTCACTTATTGGTTTCAGTTTTTGACTTTTAACAACTGATTGACCATATTTAGAGATTAAAGGAGCCTCTTTAAAAATGCATTTAATTTAATAAAATTGTATAAATACTGAATAATGTGCATTGAACCTCCAAACTACCCCATATTTACAATTATCTCAGAGATTCCTTTTTTTTTTTTTTTCCAGGCCACTCTAGCCAGTTAGTATGCTGAAGGATAAGTCCTCTTGCGCATGCAGGCATTTTTTTTTTTTTACTGATCTAAATGCAGCCCATTGTTTATAATAGGCCTGTGCGCACAGGCACATAATTACAGAAATCTGTATTGCTGGTCAGTATTCTAATGTACATGCACAAATGTATTCATACACCACACTTTCTTGAATAAAAAAAAGCTAGAAGAATTTTTACATTGTGTACGAGTAAATACACAGATGTGCTTTACAGCCAATCCTCACATTTTCTATGCCAAGAATATCGAATGTTCATACATCAGTACTGTGTGCAAGTACCCTTACGTAGTTACATAGTTGGTAAGGGTAAAAAAAAGACACCAGTTCAAGCTGTGTACTTGGGGTATATGTGTTTGTCGATATAATTTCCCATATCGCTGTATATTGTGTTCACTAAGATACACGTCCAAGAGTCTTAAAACTATCAATATTCCTGCTGACACCACCACTTTGTGGAAGGGAGTTCCACATCCTTGCCACCCTGGGAGTAGTTTCCCACCTGTGCTGGGATCACAATTGAGATATTTGTATATCGCTATCATATCTCTTCTCAAGTGAGAATAAGTTTAGTGGTTCTTCGTAACTGACGTCTTCCAGTCCCCTTATTAATTTTGTTGCCCTTCTCTGGGCTTTCTCCAGCTCCAGCACATCCTTACTGAGGACTGGTGACCAGAACTGGTCGACATACTCCAGATGTGGCCGAACCAGAGTTTTAGAAAGTGTCAGGATTAATCTTTGGAGTAATTTCCTTTTTTTAACCCCTTCACATCTCAGGGTAAAACAAATGTTAATGCCTAAGCGCAATTTTGACATGTGTTAGTAAATCTGTACATATCAACTATTTTTTAAATCTAGGTGGATTATACCTTGTTTTTTCAGGACAAATTAGGCTTTCATTTGGGGGTAAATGGTAATAGATAGTCCCTGGATTTTTTATTATAGATATAGAAAAACTGGCCCAAAATATAAAAAAAAATCTTTGTTTTTTTATTTTTTGGCTGTGCGTATTATTTTTTGTAAATAACATAACCTAACACCAAAGAACAACCCAAAATTAATTATTCTGTTCCGGACGATCACAGCAATACCACATATGTGTATGTTAGTTGTTGTATGTACCCGTAGTACAGCCCAAAAACAGTGCGCATTTTGCTTTTTTCTTTTTTTTTTTTTTTTCTTTCTTATCCTCCCTAAACCAGGCTAATGCTAACTGACCCTAATTTTAACAAATGCCTAAAAAAAAAAATCCTGTCCAAAATATACTGACCATGACCTTTGATCCTAACCTTGACCTTTGACTCTTATTTGATGCAAAAACTAACCCTGGCACTGACCTAGATCAAACCTTCATCTAGCTATTTTTTTTTTATTATTATTTTTTACACATAGTTTGTTTTTTTCTTCTCTCTGCAAGGGGAGAGAGAGATGCAATTTATCTCTCCATTCCATTCACAGATAGAGAAACACAGGGGCCTGCTTCACAGTGACTGATCACTGTGATACTGTTCACTGTGATAGCCAATCAGAGGCTATCACAGCGATCAGGTGACCCCAAACCGGGAGATCCGGGTACAGATCATTAGTACGGAACCCGGGCTCCTGCTGAGAGCGTGCTGTGTGGCTTGCTCCCAACACAGATTATTATGCATATATGCGGCCCCAAAGAGAAAAGCCTCGTCTAGTAAGGCCGCATATATGCATACTAGCTTTGTTTGCTGCAGCTTGACATTGCATAGTCTGTCTTTTAATAGGACCCCCAGATCTTTCTCCATCCTGGATTCCCCCAGAGGTTCTCCCTTATTAAGTAACTTGCATTATGTTATATTTTTAACCCCCAAGTGCATTAACCTCCCTGGCGGTATGATTCTTTTGGATTTTAGGTGCTGAAAGCGGTACCATTATTTTGCATGTAATTCTTGTGAATGAGCAGCCCAAACCAACTGTATACATTATATATATATATATATATATATATATATATATATATATATATATATATATATATATATATATATAATATGTATACAGTTGGTTTGGGCTGCTCATTCACAAGAATTATGTGTGTATATATATATATATATATATATATATATATATATATATATACATAAAAAGTACAGTAAAACTGCAGGAAAGGGCACTGGGGGGCAATGTAATGTGATTTTATTTTATTTTGAACGGTATCAGTGTGTTTGGTGTGTTTTACATTCGAATTTGCCGCCGGTTTCACCCCCCGGCGGACGTCACGTCGCCGGAGACGGAAGCCGGGGCTCACAGACGATCGGGAGGAAGCTCCGCCGCCGCATACCGCCCGCATTCTTTGCTGGATCCCGGAGAAAAGGTAAGTAAAACCTCTTCCATCTTCCAGATGATTAGCTATCCTTTCATGCTTTCCTACACTGCCCTGTTGAAATAGCCATAACCAGTTTATTTTTCAATGGGTGGCACCTCTCTGAATATCCAACAGGTCACTAAGAACCCTTTCGCACAGGCAGACCGATCAGTTTTTCAGCCAGACCCAATCTGACCCTCCAGTCCTCTATGGAGCGGCGGGTGATCTGATCCGATCCTGTCCGCTAAAAACAGACAGATGGGGATCTGTTCCCCATAAGTCTGGCAGGTCAGATAGCAGTCAGGTGTAAACAGACAAGTGATTTGTAAAAGAAATAAAAGGTTGGAACCGGCGCTACCTGGTATGGATGTATATCGAGACCAAGATCCTATGGTGGTCTTATTATTAAACCATATAAATAAATATATGCACAAGTGCAAAACAATAATAAATAAAAATAAAGTGCAATTGCAAATAGCAGAAACAATATCTGGGCTGAAAATATAAGCCCTAAAAGTGCTTGAAGTGCTGACAGAGGTTTACAAACTGGTACAACAAAGTGCAAACAAATAATTTATTAGTGAAGTGCTGACGGTTTATATCCAATAGGGATAAGAATCAGGATCTAATGACCTGAGTGACAATGTAAATTAATAGTGACAATATAAATCAAATATGAAATAAATATAATGGGGGGTCCCCTTTAAAAGCGTGCTGGGAACAGTGACCGTGACAGCTAAAATAAATTAAGGTGAGGATAGTGGACTCGGTGCCTATACCTGTGGTGCCCACTAGGTATCGCACTCACCCTTGTTTCCACCTTTAATTCTAAACTCAATGTTGGAGGGTGGGTAGGATTCCAGGCTCAAGCAAATAGAGATGGTGTGTGGGGTTTAATCTGTTGTAATGAGCCGAGTTCAAGTGGATCCTCACAGACAAGCGGGTCCAATCTGTGTGCTCAAACACAGAAAAACCCCATGGTGTAGTATATACAACTGCATACAAAGGCAAGTAGTAACAACTCACTATTCAGGCTGATCGATTTCAGTAAGGTGAATGCAGCGCCGGAGTGCTTCCGCGTTCAGTCAAGTCAGACAAGTGATTTGTTTACATCCAACCACCCATAAAGGATAAGTGCATAAGCTGAGTGGACACATATCAGCCATCTGCCTGCTCAGTGGGGATTAGTGGACAGATTCTTTGCTGTGCAGGCGGACTCCAATGAAGTCCACCCTGTGTGTAAAGGCCCTTTCAGGTCAATAGCAGCTCACCATCCATTGGAAAGGGTGACTAAAGAAGGAAGCATGCAGATTGACCATTGTCATTTTCCTAGTGTGGGTTTAAAGGGATTGTAAAGTCTCAAGGTTTTTCACTTTAATGCATGGGATTGTAGGCTGCATTCTTCATTTTATAACAACTTAAAGATCATAATATTTATTTGTTATTTTACTATAAAAAACACAACACAATATTGGTAATGAAATGGCCGCGGTTCCTTTATTGGTATAAATTATTTAATAAATAAATAGGTAGATATTAAAGCATAAATATAATAAGTATATAAATATTTCAGAAATATTAAACTTCAGAAAATTCAAACATCCACTCAGTCATAGAACTCGAGCGTTCTAAAACTTTATTAAAAAACAAATCCCCCAAAAGCCATTGCGTAGCAAATGGGCTACCCCAAAGCTGAGGCCATTTCAATCATGAATTGTAAATCCAAATTAAAAATATCTAAACCTATTTCGGATAAGTGAACACCATCCCTACGATATAAACCCGGGTAACTTCCCTCAAGATCCAAATGACGGAAAGAAAATCCACCAATGGAAGGCATAAATTTTTCAATTGATCTGTTAACTCTTTTCCTTATCTTCTCCAGAGGCTTGAGGCCCGTACACACGATAAGAAAATCTGTAGGGAAAATTCGTCCGACGACCGATCCGCCGATTTTCGGATTGTTAGTATGGTGCTTTCGACAGCCAACTCCGACTTTTTGGCTGACAAAATCCTGATGTGCAGGCTATAAAATTTTTGTCGTCCGTAATAAAACATCCGATTTTCGTCTCATTAGTACAGATTTCGATGGAAAAAAATCTTAAGAGCAAGACTAGGCATGCTCAGAGACGAAAGAACACATACAAAACAATCCAACACATGACATCACTTCTAAAGTAGAATTCTATCGTACGGGAAAATTCGTATGAAAATAACCTCTTCACTTTCCACATCAGACTAGCATGCCACAAAAAACGGACGACAGGTCGTTCGATAATCTGATTGTGTGTATGGGGCTTTAGTCTCTACAGAAGATAACAAAACCAATTGAGAAACCATTTCAGAAAAAAATTATCATAACATTAGGGAAAACTATTTTCAGCTGCTATAGATCATTCTTGATCCTAAACATTAAATCCAATGTCTTAAAAACTCCGTCATTGACTCCCGAATGGATAAATAATATTTCTGAATAAGGCCAAACCTGCCATGAGAGAAAAAAAAATAAGTCCAACAAAGCCCCCGAATCCCTTTCTACAAAACTTGGAAGCGATCCGGTGATAACGATAAATTGGCGGTATAAATACAACGGGCTGCTCTTTTATGGGCCCAATAAATATATGAGTGACCTATAATCCATACGCAAGACTTGAAACCTGGAATTAGAGAGACAAATTAGGACGCACATAGAGGTGAAATCTTTGTGATTCCCACCTGCCCAAGTTTTAATAACCGTCTCATCTAGGCCCAGCTTTGCAGCCTCTGAGGCGGCTCCGATCAGAAAAGAATGAGGAGAGAATTTAAAACCAGACAGCCCTATGTGCGATATGCACTTTTTAAAGACAGCTCAAAACTGAAATTTGGTCACCGGACTACCATCCAAATGCATTAAAAAATTACCAAAGAATTGAGGTCTAGAAGACAAATCTTCTTTTAAAATCCAAAACTGGGCAGATAATGGAGTCGCCACTAGTATTCAAGCTAAGCCACATGCCCTTACCTAGCTGATCAGTCATTGATCTTCTGATAAAAACGGAAACTTCCCTATCAGAGACCAAAACTTCGTTATGCCTTAAGCCTGATAATCCTTGTTTATTGCTAGGCAGCACCTCAGAAATACGAAGCGCAGCGGAAAAACACTAGAACAAATGCCGAGTGAAAAAGCAGCGCCTCATACTCCGAGATACAAACCGCCTTAGTAGCTAAACATAGTTTAGATAACATATCTAGAGAGATTGGCCTAAGCATGTCTGGCTTAAATTTACTTTTCTTAAGACCTTTTAAAGCTTGCCTAACAGAAAAGAAACTGTCACAAGAAGGCAAATTATTCAGCCTTAAAAAGAAAGACACTCCTGCTAAGGTCTTGTTTATGCGGTTAAAAGAAAAATGCATATTCATAAGATAACACAGGAAAGCTAAAACAGAGAGTTCAATTGGGCTAGCACTAGAAAAATCTGTATCCTTATTAAGACTGCCACTTCTGCCATGCAACTGAGTAATCAGTCCATGTTTTAGGCGCAATTTAATTTTTAATCGCAGACATGGCCGGCATCAAATCAAGCTCCAAAGATGAATCGGACAAGTAGAGCCTACTGGGTCGGCCTCCAGCAAAAGTTCCCTGAAACGCTCCATCTGGAAGCGAGACAATGCATCAGCTACATCATTTAGCTTTCCTGGGATAAATTTTGCTTTTAACCAAATATTGAGTTTCAGACACAACAAAACCAAATGACGTAATAAATTAATCACAAAACTAGATTTTGAGGAAAGGCAATTAACCGCAAAAATAACCCCTTTGTTATCCGAATTAATAATAAATCTTCTATTTGAAAATTGATCCCCCCCCCCCAAATCTCTAATGCCACTACCACAGGGAATAGTTCCAAAAGAACAATGTTCTTGGTTGCCCCCCTGCCTATCCAAGCATCAGGCCAGGAACCACAGCACCAATGAGTTCCAAAAATAGCCGCCAAGCCTCTAGAACCTGCTACGTCTGTATATAAATTCAAATCCGAAGAAAATTGAAAATCTGACTGAAAAAATGACCGGCCATTATAGTCCTCCAAGAATAAAGACCAGACCAACAAGTCATCTTTTAACTCCGATGATAGTCGAATATGCGGAAAAGGGGATTTGAGGCCTGACATAGATAATGATAACCTTTTTGAAAAAATTCTGCCCATTGGCATTATCCTAGTCGCAAACGCCAGCAGGCCCAAAAAGGATTGCAACTCTTTTAACAATACCTTCTTTTTTCTCGACAAGACCGCAAAAGTTGATTGCAACTTTACAATCTTGTTTAATGGTAATTGATACTGACCCAAAACTGTATCAATATAAATTCCCAAAACTTGACATTCGTAGATGGATAGACAGTCTTATCTATTGCTAACGGGATACCAAAATATTCAGAAATAAGGAAAAATAATTGAAGCAATAAAAAAAAAATCAAGGACTCAGGGGGACCAATGAACAGAAAATCATCCAAACAGTGAATAATACCCTCTGATCCTGACTCTGAGCATAAAACCCAATGAATGAACGTAGCAAAAATCTCAAAATAACGACACGACAGCGAGCACCCCATTGGGAGGCACATATCAAAGAAAAATAAGCCCTCAAAATAAAATCCCAAGGAATTAAAAGCTTCCGGGGCAATTGGTAATATTCTGAATGCCGATTGCACATCCGCTTTTGCCAACAAAGCTCCACGTCCGAATTGCCTGATGCGAGTGACCGCATCATCAAACGTAGCATAACTTACCGTTGATAGGGATGCATCAATCTCATCATTTAGGGAATTCCCTGAAGGAAAAGAGAGATGATGGATTAACCTAAATTAATTTGGCTCCTTTTTAGGTACTAAGCCCAAAGGAGACAGCCTGAATTTATCAAATGGGGGAAATAAAAAAGGACCCGCTATTCTCCCAGCTGCTAACTCTTTAACTAACTTCTCTCTTACTATATCAGGTTGCATTAAGACTGATTTCAAATTAACCACAGAATTGCAACCTGGTCCAGCAAAAGTGGGTAATTTAAAACCGACCGAAAAACCATCAATGAGAAACTGAGCCATCTCCCTGTCTGGGTATTGCATTAACTACGGGAGCATGTTTACCAACTTCACTGGAGTGTGCGCTTTTCAAATTATCCCTGGGAACTTGTGTGAGATGATCTTTTGAAACATTTTAAAACAGGATGTGTGCCCGTGCAGAAAGCACACATGGCCTATAGCGGCACAATGTGGACCACCTACACTGTGACTCGTTATAGGCATAACACACACCTTTCCTGTATACCGGATTAACACTTGGAGATGGAGCTACCACTGGCTGCTTAGGAAATACAGGCCTCTGGGGGGCTATAAGGTTCAACCATAACCCAACGTCCTTCATACCCCACTTCAAATCGGGATACACCGCAATCTTTTGGCGAAAGGACTCATCATAATTAAACCAGCCCAACCCACCAAAAGACCTGTATGCCTCCAGTATGTTCTCCAAGTGTTGAAAAAGACCACTGCATTTATGCGGATGTTTCTCACTCAGAATAGAAGCAAAAATGCAGAAAGCCTGCAACCAATTTTAAAACGACCTATTTGCAGGCCTCCTCCTATCATCACCAATATCCTTAGACTTTTTGTCACCTTTATTAAAATCCTTATTATTTGAAAGTAATGCCATGATATCCACAAAATCGCCGTTCCAGATCTTTTCTTTTATAGACACTGGTAGGTGAAAACCCAAAGGGGACAGTTCACAAGGCAATACTTCTTTATAGCAAGTTTCAGGAAGTGAAGAATTTGCCACACTAGCGTTTTCATTAACAACTTGTAAAACAGTAGGTGTAACAGTATGACTATGCTGTTGGCCAACACAAACATCTGCGGGAGAAGGCCCAGGCATACTTTGCTGGCTGGATAAAGAATCAGTAAATTTTGTCAATGAAGAAATAAGCTGAGAAATTAAATCATTATTAGTACCCACAAACTCACCAGCCTTAGGAGGCTTGGATGACAAGGGGTTAACTCTGGCCTGGCTGTCTTGCGTCACTTCTTCCATGCTTGCCGACTGCTGTGTTGCGGCCTGGTCCAGCCTAGATGGCCTGGACCTCTCTGCCCCTGCTCCCTGCTGTCCCGGCGAGTCCTGCCTTGGGCCTGGCCAGAGGGAGAGAAGGGTACCTACCGGATGAGGGAGGGCGGAGCACCCGCCTCCTCCCCTCACCACCCCACACCGGCGAGGGTTAACCTGGACACCTCCTCTTCCTTTTGCTGACGTGCTGTTCTTCTTGAGCGGCCCGATCAGAACATGCCGTCGGCTTGCACTGTCCGTCTCTCTTCTCCGCTCCCTCTGCTGCTGCCGACCTCCTCCGCTCAACGGGGATGCGTCGCTGTGGCATTCGCGCTGGCGACTTCCTCTCCGGAGGTGCTGGGCTTCCGACATCCTCTTCAAATCTTCCGGCTTCATTACCAGACGACCTTCGGTCTTCGGATCCCCGCTGGCCTTCCGGCTCGTACTCTTCCGCTTCTTCAACTAGTCCAAGGCACCTCTTCAGCCACTCTTCTCCACCTTCGGCCGCCGCCTTCTCCAGCATCTGTCGGACTAAAGTCTTCATTTCCTATCACAGCCGGCGAGCTCCTGTATTATAGCTCAGTATTATAGCTCTTGAGCTCGCCGCGCTAATCCAGGACAGACTGAAGAAATCTCCGCTGCACGTCTACTTATATAGCCCTATGCACGTGACCTCTCCTCAGGCAAGACACGTTTTCCCCGCCCAGATACACATGACTTTTCCGCCTCAAAATTAAATTCCCGCTCAAAGTACCTTACAGGATTCCCGCTTAATTTAAAAAACAAGCCTGAAACTAACTAACGCCTAAGTATTCTATTGAATAAAAAAGGTTAAATTATATAACGATTGGGCCCTTATTAAAGTTATCCCCTTAGCAGCCACAAACCCATGCTGTGGGCATTATATTAACATGCCCACATTACATTCTATGCATTAAGGTGAAAAACCTTTGTTGCAGCTGGCCCCAGAATCCCCCCCTTCCCCCTTTTTCTTACCTGAGCCCATCTGTTCCAGCGATATGCAGGAGCACAGTGGCTCTAGCCGCTGTCTCTGTCCTCATTGGATAGATTGATAGTCAATCAAATCCAGTGACGCGGGGGGCGGGGCCGAGTCCCATTGTCAATGGAGTAACTTTTGCGCAAACCAATCAAAATACACTTATTGCGATTTTTTACTTTTGGGAATGTCCTATAGCTGAATGTGAAAAATATTGGGTTTTTTTTCACAATTGTTGCTCTTTTTTTGTTTATAGCGCAAAAAATAAAAATCGCACAAGGATCAAATACCACCAAAAGAAAGCTCTATTTGTGGGGGAAAAAAAGACGTAAATTTAGTTTGGGTACAGTGTCGTATGAAAGCGCAATTGTCCGTTAAAAGTAACGCAGTGCCGAATCACAAAATAGGGCCTGGTCAGGAAGGGGGTAAAACCTTCTGGGGGTGAAGTGGTTAAAGAGTCTGTTTAAAAAAACATTTGCTGTATAAATGTCACACACATTCATGCAGCCCTGAGCAAATTTTGGCCGTAATTTTAGTAATAGATTACTATAGCTGCTGTCTTCTAAGGACACTTACCTGTCCAGGAGCCAGCGATGTGGGCACCTGAACCCAACCCGTTTATTGGCTCCGGGTGCAGGCGCCGGCATCCTTACTAAGGGAAACAGGAAGTGAAGCCTTGCGCCTTCACAGCCTGTTTCCTACTGCACATACGCAGGTCACTCTGTGCTTTCTATTTGGTCCCGCTGTCGTCTGGGACTGGTGTTTGTCTCCCTGAAGGCATCAGGGGGAAGGAGGAGGGGGCCACAAATGCCGTGGGTCACTGCAGCGCCCTTTCACGGAAGCGAGTACCTATTTTTGACAGGTATCCACTCCCCCCTCCCCCTCAAAAAGGGGCCAAAGGTGGCACCGGGGGGCGGAGGAGGAAGCAGTAAAGCAGAGCTTCCATTTTTGGGTGGAACTCCACTTTAAAAGCAAAACTACACTGCATCAAAGCACCACAAACCAAAAACACTTTTTTATTAATTTTTATTATTCAAAGCAAACTCCCCCATCTATCCATGTCTCCATGCTTTATTTTTCTGAGAAATCACTTTGAAAAACACCCCTAGCATTTATAGCCATGGCTATCTTAGGGGCAAGTGATTCATTTAGCATTTACTTCCTGGAATCCATCTGCCCTTAGCTCAGAAATGCAGACAGGAGGGTGTGGTTAGCTGAGAAAACCCTTCCTCCCCTCCTAAAGACTCCTGGGATGTATGATATCATTTGCCTTAGCATGGAAACAAGGAAATAACTGAAAAAATAAAAATAAACCTGTTATTATACTTTCCTCCCTATTTACTAATGCTAGCAGCATAGGAATTAGAAATAGTCAATGTTGATTAAGAGAGGGAAGTTCCACTTTAAGTCCCGGTTCACACTGAGGCGACAGTTCTTTAAGTCCCGGTTCACAGGTCGCCGTAGGTCGCCTCCCATAGGGAAGCTGCGTACCCGTTCTAATAGGATAGAAAAAGGGTCCGGAGCTTCTTTGGGGCGACCAGGAGGCGACCGCCATAGACTTCAATGTTATGAAGTCCGTGGCGGCCGCTCCAAGGTCGCGGCGCGCTGCTCGCACCGCGACCTCGGAGGTCGCGGTGCGAAGTAGCGTCGCTCGTATGTGAACGGGCACTATATATCGACTCACAGTCCCATGTTATATGTAACATTGCCACATTGAAGTAGAAGATAAGGCTTCACCTAAATCGGCAGGGCGTATGTCATCTTATTTTAAGTAAAACTTTACCTTTTATTCGCCCCCAATTAAACTTCTATCCCCATACTTCCAGCATAGGCAACCTAGATTACGTGATCTCCGGACACCACTCATTAGAGACTGCAGGGTCTATTGGCTTTAGGCGTATGAACATTGTTATACTTGCAGTGGGATAAGAGTACAAGCAAGGTACAAAGCAAATAGAGCTTGCATTTGAAATAGGCAAATATGGCTTCATCCATATACACGGATAATTGTAAACTATACATTGAAAGGTTTTTAACATATCAATGCACATTGGTAAAATGGTTTATATTAAAGCCCAACTCCAGCTAGCTAGTTCAAATAAAGCAACTTCCTATTCTTTATACATTTTTATACAGTATGTAATTAGTGGCTGAACTTTGCATGTCTCATAGCCAGTTTGAGTAATATTTTTGCCTTTTGCGCGTAACATAATAATAAGGTAAGGCAGCTTTTGGCATGATTGTGTGTAATGTGGAAAGAGTAATTAACATGTTAGCCACACCTTTTCATACAAGAACTGTGGCATAATTGTACAGGTCATTTTGATCTAAGTGATACTGAGACAAAGTAAAACAGGAACTGCCGCTTCATTACCTATATACATACATCACGGTAAAGATAAGTCATTAGCTGGCCATACACTATACAATTTGATTGTACAATTTCCCATATAATTAACAAAACTATGTAATATGAGGACAAACCTAAACAGTCCATTCAATCAGTATTAAATCAGGCTGGACCTTGTACTACATAGATGATGGTAGATCTAAATGAGATTAAACAATTAGATTGTATAGTGTATTGTCTATAACCACTTACCGCAAAGTGACGTAGGGCTACGTCGGCAAACTTTGCGGTGTTATACCGGGGTGATGCCTCTAGCTAGAGGCACCATCCCGGTACTGTGGTTTAGAGCCGACGGTCGGCTTTCCGTCGGTAACGACCGATGCGGCTCGGGAGCCGCTCGACCCGGGTGAGCGGGAGGGGACATCCCCCCCTCCCGCCACCTTCCGCGGCTTTGTTTGGTCCCAACCACCCAGCCGGCGCGTCCGCCGGCTGGATGGAGTCCCGATCTAAGCCGGAAGCGGCTTTGATCGGGTCTCCGATGACGTAACTCGGAGGCGGCGTCCATGACGTCACCTCCGGGTTACTCTGCTGCAAAAGCCTCGATCCCTCCATAAAGAGTACCTGTCACTGAATATTGGTGTCACAAGGGATGTTTACATTGCTTGTGACAGCAATAAAAGTGATCATATTTTTTTTTTTTTAAAAAAAACCTGTAATAAAGTTAAAAAAAAAAATAAAATAAATAGGGGAAAAAAATTTTTTTAGCCGCCCCGTCACCGTTAGCTCGCACACGAAAGAAAACGTATACGGAAGTCGAGCTGCGAATTAAATCACTGTTCAAACCACACGTGAGGTATCGCCACAATCGCCAGAGCGTGAGCAATAATTAAAAAAAAGAGCTACACTCTAACTCTAAACTGGTTACCGTTAAAAAATTTTAAAGCGTCGCCTATTGAGATTTCTATTGACCGCAGTTTGTCGCCATTCCACGGGTGTGTGCAATTTTAAACCGTAACATGTTGGGTATCTATTTACTCGGCCTGACATCATCTTTCACAATATACCAAAAAAATGGGCTAACTTTACTGATTAGTATTTTTTAAATGCAGTGAAATGTGATTTTTCGTAATTTTTCCCCAAAAATGGCATTTTAAAGACCGCTGCGCAAATACCGCGTGACAAAAAATATTGCAATGACCGACATTCTCCAGTTTTTGCTAAAAAAATATATATAATGTTTGGGGGTTCTAAGTAGTTTTCTAGGAAAAAATACTGATTTTAACTTGTATACAAAAAGTGTCCGAAATAGGGCTGGGGCTTAAGTGGTTAAAGCAGCATTGTGTCTTACCAAACATTCCCTGGTGGAGAATCGGCCTCTGTCATTTACCACATTAAAGAGGAAGTCCAGGTTCCTGCAGAAAAAAATTAAAAGTCCGCAGCTACAAATACTGTATCTGCTGATTTTTAATATAAGGACACTTACCTGTCCAGAAATTCAGCAGTGTCTTCACTCAGTCCGATTTTTTGGCTATCAGGTTCCACCGCCGCCATCTTCACTAACCGGAACCATCAATGAAGCCTTGTGGCTTTACAGCCAGTTCTCTACTGCTCATATGCGAAGCGCGTTATGCTCTCTGATAGGACCGGCTGCGGAGGACGGAGGAGATGGGCGCAGCAAACTCAGCCAGAAGTGGGAGCAGATACCTGTCAAAATCAGGTATCTGCCCCCCCCCCCAAAGGTGCAAAATGTGGCAGGGGAGGAGGCAGACAAGCTGAGCTTCCCCTTCTGGGTGGAGCTCTGCTCTTATTACTTGGAACTTTCACCCCCTTCCTGCCCAGGCCAATTTTCAGCTTTCAGTGCTGTCGCATTTTGAACCACGATTGTGCAGTCATGCAACACTGTACCCATATGACATTTTTATCTTTTTTTTTTTTTTTTCACACAAATAGAGCTTTCTTTTGGTGGAATTTTTTCACCACTGTTTTTTTTTCTTTTTTTTTTTTTTATATAATTCTGCATAATAAATGAAAAAAGTCTAAAGATGCGAAAAAAAGTGTTTGGGTGTATATATAATATATATACCGTGTTTCCCCGAAAGTAAGACCTACCCTGAAATAAGACCTAGTGTTATTTTTGGGGAGGGCTGCAATATAAGCCCTACCCTCAAAATAAGCCCTAGTTTAGTGTATGAAAAATCCTAGGATGCACTTTATTAGTGTTTTAAATAATGTCCAATATGTGTTTTTGTAATATAATACTGTGAAATACATTCCTTGCATCGCCTCTCCGCTCTCAGCTGATTCTGTCTTTCTCCTCTCATACCGGTAGATGTCAGAGGGGGATATCAGCCCTTCCCCTCTGCAGCAGTGGCGGCTGGTACTCAAAATTTTTGGGGGGACACAAAAAGAAAAATGTAATAGGTATTGCTTCGCGGCAAAAAACGCGGTAAAAAATTGCGTGACTTTGAGGTCATGGTACAGGCATGGCACAGATGGTATAGGCATGGCACAGGTGATGGTACAGGCATGGCACAGATGATGGTACAGGCATGGCACAGATGATGGTATAGGCATGGCACAGGTGATGGTATAGGCATGGCACAGGTGATGGAATAGGCATGGCACAGGTGATGGAATAGGCATGGCACAGGTGATGGAATAGGCATGGCACAGGTGATGGTATAGGCATGGCACAGGTGATGGAATTGGCATGGCACAAGTGATGGAATAGGCATGGCACAGGTGATGGTACAGGCATGGCACAGGTGATGGTACAGGCATGGCACAGGTGATGGAATAGGCATGGCACAGATGATGGTATAGGCATGGCACAGGTGATGGAATAGGCATGGCACAGGTGATGGAATAGGCATGGCACAGGTGATGGTATAGGCATGGCACAGGTGATGGAATAGGCATGGCACAGGTGATGGAATAGGCATTGCACAGGTGATGGTACAGGCATGGCACAGGTGATGGTACAGGCATGGCACAGGTGATGGAATAGGCATGGCACAGATGGTATAGGCATGGCACATGTGATGGAATAGGCATGGCACAGATGGTACAGGCATGGCACAGGTGATGGTATAGGCAGGGCACAGATGGTACAGGCATGGCACAGGTGATGGAACAGGCATGGCACAGATGGTATAGGCATGGCACAGGTGATGGAATAGGCACGGCACAGATGGTACAGGCATGGCACAGGTGATGGTAAGGTCATGGCACAGGTGATGGAATAGGCATGGCACAGATGGTATAGGCATGGCACAGGTGATAGAATAGGCATGGCACAGATGATGGTATAGGCATGGCACAGGTGATGGAATAGGCATGGCACAGATGATACAGGCATGGCACAGGTGATGGTATAGGCAGTGCACAGATGGTACAGGCATGGCACAGGTGATGGAATAGGCATGGCACAGGTGGTATAGGCATGGCACAGGTGATGGAATATGCATGGCACAGATGGTACAGGCATGGCACAGGTGATGGAATAGGCATGGCACAGGTGATGGTAAGGTCATGGCACAGGTGATGGAATAGGCATGGCACAGATGGTACAGGCATGGCACAGGTGATAGAATAGGCATGGCACAGGTGATGGTATATGCATGGCACAGGTGATGGAATAGGCATGGCACAGATGGTACAGGCATGGCACAGGTGATGGTATATGCATGGCACAGGTGATGGAATAGGCATGGCACAGATGGTACAGGCATGGCACAGGTGATAGAATAGGCATGGCACAGATGATGGTATATGCATGGCACAGGTGATGGAATAGGCATGGCACAGATGGTACAGGCATGGCACAGGTGATAGAATAGGCATGGCACAGATGATGGTATATGCATGGCACAGGTGATGGAATAGGCATGGCACAGATGGTACAGGCATGGTACAGGTGATGGAATAGGCATGGCACATGTGACGAGTCAGCACTTCCCTGGCTGAGACACTTACCTGGCGACGGCTCGGCTCCCAGCGGCGGCTTCTCCCCCTCCTCGCGACTCCGACCTCCGTCCTCTTCTGCTCGGCTCCCGGCGGCGGCTTCTCCCCTCCTCGCGACTCCTCTTCTGCGGCGGCGGGAAGCTGACCGGGCGGTGACGGTGAGTGACTGATGCACGCACCAGCACCGCCCCCAACGAGGTCAGCATGGATGTCCTTAATCATGATTGGTCCAGGCTGGAGTCTGGACCAATCATGATCCAAGACATCACAAAAGGGGGGTGGTGTAGCGCCGTGCTCTGCGCTACAGTTACGCCCCAGAAGGCTGCCATTTGGCACCTCTGCGGGTGGAAAACCCCACCCCCCCATAGGCACCAATGAGGCGGGCGCCCCTTGTGGGCAAAATTAATTTTTTTTTTTTTGTTTAATCTTCTTTTTTTTTTTTTTTTCTTTTTTTTGGGGACTCGAGAGACAGGAGACAGTGGGAGACACAGCAGTGATGTAATGAAGGTATTTTACACTATTGTATTACAAAAACACACACTGGACATATATAAAACACTAATAAAGTGCATCCTAGGATTTTATATACATTAAACTAGGTTCACACTGGATTCTTGGCACACAGGGAGGGCACAGGCAGAGAGGGACAGGACAGAACATCATAAGACCTACCCCGAAAATAAGCCCTACTGTGTCTTTTGGTGCCAAAATTAATATAAGACCCGGGCTTATTTTCGGGGAAACATGGTATGTGTGTGTGTGTGTGTATACTGTGTATATGTAGTATATATGTAGTGTATGTATGTATATATGTAGTGTATGTATGTATGTATGTGTGCATATATATATATATATATATATATATATATATATATATATATATGAAAATTGATCAGTCCTGATGAACTGACTGTCACAATGCACACACAGGCCACATAAGGGTCAAAATTCCAAAGTTTTTAATGGAGTCAACCTGTCAAAGCCTCTCTCTTTTAGGGAAATTTTCTAACCTCTGTGGAAATCAAGAATGCTTACTATTTAATGTGGACTGGTTTGGTTGGATACTGAACCATTAGAAATCAGTGCTAAAACCATACATTGCTTAGATTCCATTTACACATGAGTGATTTGCAGCTTTTTATTATTTAGTGGAAGGGTAACATTCATGTGAATGGGCCTCCCTCTGCTACAAAAATGCTCCAAGCCCTGATATCATTCTAATTGTTATCACGACAGGGGCGTAACTACAGGGGTTGCAGGGGTTGCAATCGCTACCGGGCCCCATGCTCCAGGGGGCCCGGTAGCAAACCAGTGGGTGAACTTCCAGGATCGCAAAGGTCACACTTGCGACCGGACCCTGGGGAGGCCCCAAGATTGCAGGAAGTGGGCCCACTGCAGAACTTGTGAAAAGAATCCTGCTGCGGGACCGTAATAAAAGGCCATGCAATGAGTGTAAAGATCCCCAGGATTAGTGGGAAGAGCCCTGGCCTTGAAGGTAAGGGCCCCGGCCAGGGGTCTGGGGGGCCCTTCATGGTTTCTTGCATCAGGGCCCTGAAGGTTCTAGTTACGCCTCTGTATCACGATAACAGTTCACTCCAAAATGCTTCTGTCGATGAATATAGTTATTTTGAAGCTTAAAGACCCATGTAAATGATCATCTTATACTTCATATACAGTGCCTTGCGAAAGTATTCCGCCCCCTTGAACTTTGCCACCTTTTGCCACATTTCAGGCTTCAAACATAAAGATATAAAACTGTATTTTTTGTGAAGAATCAACAACAAGTGGGACACAATCATGAAGTGGAACGGAAATTTATTGGATATTTCAAACTTTGTTAACAAATAAAAAACTGAAAAACTGGCGTGCAAAATTATTCAGCCCTTTTACTTTCAGTGCAGCAAACTCTCTCCAGAAGTTTAGTGAGGATCTCTGAATGATCCAATGTTGACCTAAATGACTAATGATGATAAATAGAATGCACCTGTGTGTAATCAAGTCTCCGTATAAATGCACCTGCACTGTGATAGTCTCAGAGGTCCGTTTAAAGCGCAGAGAGCATCATGAAGAACAAGGAACACACCAGACAGGTCCGAGATACTGTTGTGGAGAAGTTTAAAGCCGGATTTGGATACAAAATGATTTCCCAAGCTTTAAACATCTCAAGGAGCACTGTGCAAGTGATAATAGTAAAATGGAAGGAGTATCAGATCACTGCAAATCTACAAAGACCTGGCCGTCCCTCTAAACTTTCAGCTCATACAAGGAGAATCAGAAGACTGATCAGAGATGCAGCCAAGAGGCCCATGATCACTCTGGATGAACTGCAGAGATCTACAGCTGAGGTGGGAGACTCTGTCCATAGGACAACAATCAGTCGTATACTGCACAAATCTGGCCTTTATGGAAAAGTGGCAAGAAGAAAGCCATTTCTTAAAGATATCCATAAAAAGTGTTGTTTAAAGTTTGCCACAAGCCACCTGGGAGACACACCAAACATGTGGAAGAAGGTGCTCTGGTCAGATGAAACCAAAATCGAACTTTTTGGCAACAATGCAAAATGTTATGTTTGGTGTAAAAGCAACACAGCTCATCACCCTGAACACACCATCCCCACTGTCAAACATGGTGGTGGTGGCAGCATCATGGTTTGGGCCTGCTTTTCTTCAGCAGGGACAGGGAAGATGGTTAAAATTGATGGGAAGATGGATGGAGCCAAATACAGGACCATTCTGGAACATTTTGGCACAGGGCCAGGAGTGTTTGTGGTTGCGATTTTTTGTTTTGTTGCTAGACAGTAGCGTTTTGGGTGAAATTAAAAAATATGTGCTACAATAATGGCAAAAACCGCAAACGTTCCTGGCTCTGTGTCAAGATTTAGTACATGAGCTTTTTTGGAGTGGAGGGAGGCCAATTCAAATGAATGGTGGGGCTCCAAAAACACTCCCCTAAAAAACAAAGAAACTAAAAAAAAAAACAAGCTGTAGCAGCTGTCGCTGCCAATCGCTCTCAGGTGTGAATGGAGCCTTGAGGCCCTTACACATGATAAGAAAATCTGTAGGGAAAATTCGTCCGACGACCGATCTGTCGATTTTCGGATTGTTAGTATGGTGCTTTCGACAGCCGACTCCGACTTTTCGGCTGACAAAATCCTGATGTGCAGGCTATATCATTTTTGTCGTCCGTCAAAACAACGTCCGATTTTCGTCTCATTAGTACAGATTTCTACGGAAAAAAATCTTAAGAGTAAGACTAGGCATGCTCAGAGACGAAAGAACACATACAAAGCAATCCAACACATGACATCACTTCTGAAGTAGAATTCTGTCGTACGGGAAAATTTGTATGAAAATAACCTCTTCACTTTCCACATCAGACTAGCATGCCACAAAAAACGGACGACAGATCGTTCGATAATCTGATCGTGTGTATGGGACTTTAGACTATCTGGGCCTCATCCTGGATAGATATGATTCAAGCTAGAGTTTTTCTTCCTCAATAAAAATGCCTGGCTCTCTGCTTTTAAACTCTACAGTCCAGGGGCTGTCCAACTCTGCAATTCTGCATAACAGTTCTGGGACTGATGTTAGCATCCTTTGATGCAGTTATGTTTGCTCTTAGTTCCACTCCAGACCCCTACAACCCAACATTTTATCGCCGTGGGACAAATCAGGTCATTCTATAGATAAACTACTTTCCTGACATGAAAAGGCCAAGTTATCTCTGGCCTGGTAGCTAAAGAGTCCAGATCTGGCGTAGGGTAAATCCTTCCTCCCTTTGTCTTGGAAAGTCCTAACAACTAATGCAAACCTGAAGGGCTGCGGAGGAATCCTAGATACCTTGTTGGTACAGGGACTTTGTTGCCAGAGGAATCTCATCTCTTGGTCAACATTCTGGAGCTTGTCCTACGACAGTGGACACCTCTAATGGACAATGGATTGGGGAGGATTACCCAGTCAGGATTCATCTGGACAACAGCACAGCATTGGCATGCATCATTGATCAGGGGAGAACCAGAAGTCATGCTGCAGCAAGTAGGATAGAAAGGATTCTAGCTTGGGCAGAGCTCCAGGTTGCAGCCTTGCTTGCTGTTCAAATTCCAGGTGTGGACAATTGGTAGGAAAAGTCCCTATACCCAGAAGTATTTCAGGACATGTGTCACAAGTGGGGGATGTCAGATGGGAACCTTTTGGCCTCCAGGATCAACAACAAACCAACCAAACTTGTCTAGTTGCAGAGGTACTGTGGTGTTAGGAGTGGATGCTCTAGTGCAGTGATGGTGAAACTTGGCACCACAGATATTTTGGAACTACATTTCCCATGATGCTTAAATGCTCTGCGGTGTAGGTGAGCATCAAGGGAAATGTAGTTCCAAAACATCTGGGGTGACAAGGTTCGCTATCACTGCTCTAGTGGCTCTTTAAGGTCAGTACAGTCTGATCTATGCCTTTATGTCTCCAAAACAAATTTCTTCTCTATTCCATAGGATCAAAATGGAAGGCATTTTGGTGATACTTATGGTTTCAAACTGGCCCAGGCAGATTTGGTACTTTGACCTGAACTGTCTGGCAGACACACTGTGAGCTAATTAACTAGTCACCTAGACAATGTTGTGATTAATCAGATATCCCCACTTCAGGTCAGACTTGCTGACATCAAGCTCACAAAGTACAATACACATTATTACAAGTATAAACACATCCCCACAGTAGTTTGTTAGCAGACAATTAACACAATTAACACAATTAACAATACAAACCATAAGCTCCCTCCTCCTCTGACTAGCAGGCAACATACTATAGCAGGAGACCTCCTTACAATAAACACATTATAGCAGGGGACCCCAGTGATTTGAGCGGATTACATTCACATCTACAGTCATTGCTGGTTTGAGGCATACAGGCCCCAAATGTGGATATGGAACCTCCAGTTCCCAGAGTCTGTGTGTTTTGGGGAGACATGAACTTGATTTAGAAACAAGACCACTCATCGAAACCACCAGGCATACACTTTCCAAAGAGTAGTGTTTTCTTAAATGCCAGGGCCCATAGTCAGTGGGTAAGAGGCTTTCTCCCAGTCCTCTCCAAAAGCCCGGCTAGGTCTGTCACATTACCTAGTGTAGGAATAGAAGTTTTAACACCTGAAAATACTGTTAGAAGAATCCTAAGCTTTCTACATTCGTGCCCGGATTAGCATTTGGCAAAAAGGACCATCAAGGCGCAAATCTTGGCGCTTGCAAATTTTGATTCATTAAGCAGTAGTAAACCCCCTAAAAAGAAAACAAAGATATTTTCCCTGCAAGAGCATAATGTGCTAGTGTGCATCTCATACTAGCAGATTATGAAAGACTTACCTGAAAACAAAGCCCTCCAGTGGAGCGCTGTCACAGCTCCCCAGGGTTTCCATCTCCACCCAGTTTTCTTTCCGGATTTGGCGGGCTGCGGCCATGTGACTGGCCGAGCTGCAATGACATTAGTTGTAAGAAATGGAATAAATATACGTGCAGCACTAAAACACAGCGTATATACCCAATACAGTGATAAAACTGATAAGTGATTCCGATATGAAATACAGAAATTGTGAAAAAAACAATCAATATAATTGCAATGAAGAAAAATAAAGTCCAAAAAACTGAAGAAAAAAGTCCCAAGTGAAAATATTCATCCAAATCAAATGTGGTGATAGTGACCCAACATACGCTCACCAGAGGACATGGACCCAAACTTCCTTATAGAAGATTGGTCATGTAAAGCAGGTTATGATAACAAGTTTCTCCATACAGCCACAAAAACGCCAGATGATAAAGCCAGGAAAAAAAGATTTGACATGCAATGACATTACTCCCGTGCATGCGTGTGGGAGTCACGGCCGTGGCACGCCTCTGAGAGCACCGTGGCACTGTCCATTGAGAGCACAGCGTGCATGCGCCAGTGACTTCACTGGTTCTGCTAAAGTAAATATCTCCTAAATGGTGCATGTTTAGGAGATATTTACTGTACCTACAGGAAAGCCTTATTCTAGGGTGTCTCTTATGTGGCTTCTCCTGTGAAACTACTGGTAAAGTGAGATTTGACTCTAGTTCTGTCAGCACTTTAAAAACACTTATTTGAACCTATTGGGGATATTCCCCTTCCCAGGCTAACCCACAAGTTTTTGTTCCTGGTGTTTCTGGGCTTAGTGCATAACGTGGTGTTTATGCCTACAGCCTTCTTCCTTCCTAAGCTAGTTATGGCCTTTCACCTCAAACAGGACATTGTTCTTCTGTCTCCCTGTCCACCTACAGTACGCCAGAAGAGAATTTCTCTTCAAAACCTGGATGTAGTTAATGCTGTATGGGTTTACTGACTCTCTCTTTATAATTCCTGATGGTCCCTGTGAAGGAGAAACCGCTTCTGGACATTTTTAATTTTTTTAACAGAGCTTCTGGACATTTAATTTGGGACACCACTCACTGGACTTTGATCACACCCCTTTTTTGGGGTATCTCACACTTACATTTTTTTATTTGTTAGTGGGAATCACTTTAGCCAATATTTAATTATATTGTGATATTAGTGCACATTGTGTTATTGATTTATTGGTTGTTAGTATACCCTTTTTGGGGGTACTTCTCAGTCACCATTTTTTATTGTTTGTGGGCAGCACCACTGTTACACCAATTGTTAAATTGCATAATTTCTATCACAGGTTGTTACATTTGTGGTTTATCACCTATCAGTAATTATTTCAATTTAGCGCACCAGACTATTTTATTTTTACATACAGACCAATACCACCATTAAAACTTTCACCAAACCACCTGCTCAGTCTCGAGCACCCAAAATCTGTACCAACCACCAGCTACCACCAAAAACACTGTGCACGCACACCTGTGGGGTGACATTACCTCTGCTCAGTCTTTTGGGACTCGAGCACCAAGTAACCACCACCATACACTGTATCTGCCCACAGCTGTGGGTCGATATTACCCTAATAAAGTTAGAGCCGCGACAAAGGGAGTTAGGGTAGATGACCGTTTGATTGAAGATTGAGACTGTTGTACCAGACCACAGATGCTGGCACCTATAAAGGAAAACACTTTGTCCCCATTGGTTGCGTGCTTTACTTTTAAATTTCATTGCGTAGCTTCTTTTTTTTTGCCTAGATTAAAAGCAGAGATGATCTTCTGGAAATAGCTGTCTTCTGTGCCTTCTTATCAGTTACCAGGATGTGTGGTGCGAAGGGGAGAGATGTCCCAGGACCTGAAAAATAAACAGAGAAAGCCAGAATAAAGATTCTGTACCTTTTTTATAGTGCTAATTCAATTAAAGCTATGAACCATAGAAGAACAATACAGGAAAGAAAAGAAGGGATAGTTGTAGGGGTGACAAGTCCCATGGGGACACTTGATTAGCTCTATGTTCCTAGCATAAGGTATCTATAACCCAGATTTTCAAGGCTGCCACCTGGTCTTCTGTTCACACGTTTTTGAGGTAGAAGTTTAGGCATCATCTGTTGCCAGCTTTGGGCATAAGGTCCTCCAGGCAGCTCTTTGAGCTGCAGGCTCCTCCCAGTTCTATTTTCTTTTTATATGTTATATGTGGGCCTGTTAGAGTTTTGTTACTGTTGGCTTCTCCTCAATTTATGTCAGGGTGCCATTTGGAGTACAATTGAGCATGTGCCGAGAAAAAGACCATGCACAGTTGTCAATACTAAACACAGCCATGCTCGTTTGCACAAAAATGCGCGCATTGGCACATAGACATGCACATCAGCGTAGGTGTGCGCACTGGCTCATGTTCATGCATGCTGCTGGTACTGGCACCAAATGCCCTATATAAGGGCAGCAGCTACACTTAGTATGCTGAAGGATCTTCAGCTACCAGTACTCCTTGCTAATGTGTATCCTGTATTCCTTGGACCTCCTGTTACTGACCTGGCTTGTCTCCTGCTGCCTTATTCCTGGTTTGACCCCGGCTTGTGCTAAGGACTCTTCTCCCCAACTGTACTGTACATGACCCTGGCCTGTCACCTGACTACTCTTATGCCTGCTCCCATGAATTCCTGAGTATGACCTTGTTCCTAACCACACTCCTGCCCACTCTCTGGCTTGCCTTTATGTGTATGACCTCGGCTTCCATCCTGACTACGCTTCTTTTATCTGGTCCTGCCAGTGTGACTATGCCACCACCTTGGGTGCCATCTTGCTAGTCCCGCTGCATCTCAAAGAGCAACAGAGGTCCTGCTATCAGTCCTAACAGACCAGCTGACAACTTTCAGAGCTAACTAAAAGGCACCCATGTTTCTTTGGGCCTTGCACTCACTGTTCTCACCTTCAAGGGTGCTCGGCAAGTCAGTTTCCAATGCAAGGGAAGCCCTCTCGTCAAGTCTGCTTCCAACCAGGTACGTGACAGTTGGAATGCTTTTGGACATATAAGTTGTATATGAATAACTGAATCCTGTGTCCCTTAATGAACACAAAAGAAAAAAAGGATTTTTGTACTAATCCTAAAATCTGTTTCTTGGAGTTCATCAAGGGACACAGTTCTGTATTTGTGATCTCTGCTTAGTACTGTGAAATGGCAAAGAAAAAACGGCACTGCTCCAAATTCCTAAAACAGCCTCTAGGGAAGTCCATTGCCATGGGTGTAGGTCACAAAAGCTTGTCTAGCTCAATATATATAGCAAAATTGAAGGAACAAGACCGCACTCCATGGAAGTCCCACTGGTACATTTTTTGTGTATACCTGGTTTGTAACCAGGTATGCACAATAACCTTACCAGTGGCAATTTTGTGGAGTGTGGTCTGGTTCCTTCAAATTCACCTAGTACTGGTTTTCTACAAAATTTAAGCATGCTGGGAGTGGTAAGGGGATGTAATTGGCTGCCCACTGTTTTTATTTGCCAATGGCCAAATCCTCCTTTTAGATATAACCCAAATGACTCAGAATAGCTGAATCTTGTACACATTCAATACTTCATATTTACCTGATGATAAAAAAATGAACAATTTCGATTTTTTTTAGGGATAAACATAAGGAAACCTACACTAAACATATACAGTATGTCTCCAATTAACCATAACTTTCATCAATAGATGGCTAAAAATAGTCCCCAGGTAACACCCTATAATAATATGCAATTTACTAGTTTGTAACAAGCCAAGAAAAATGTCTTATATTTATTGCAAATAATTGTGTCAAATGTGTGACAATCGCCGCCAAACAGAGAAATCTCCTAACTACAGCTGCCTGGTTACAGTGAATTACAAACAGCAACCCTATACTCACCTATCACCCTGATTCTGTTTAACTTTCCTTGTTCTTTGTAACATCATGTGAAAAACCTGTTTGGAGAAGTATGACACAGGAATCTAGGAAATCTAACGCACTGACACAATATGCAAATGTAAATCTATTGCGGAAATCTTATTGGACAGGGAGGAGACATCAGTTCCGGAATCATTCTTTGCTGTGTTCTCCAGCTATTGTACTTCTGCTTTGTGGCAATGCACTCATTGTCAGCTAAGAGTTTGTAGTATGATTAGGATACCGAGCAGGGAAATGAAGTTTCACCATTTCCAGTAAGACATTGGAGGCTGAAATAAAGGTAAGATGCTTCCTCTGTAATAAATTCAATATGGATTATACTGTATTTATAATATTTAGAGATTAATGATATTGTTAACAGGTAGACTATTAGAAACCAGGAATACGCTCTATCTATGATCATCTTCTATCCATACTAAAGTTGTCTGAGTATTACAGCTTGATTGTACAAAGTACTTTTTTTAGTTGTAATAGCCAATGGTTGCGTGTATAGATAATACATTCAGATTGTAAGTATACATTTATTTAACCTCCCTGGCGGTATGATTCTTTCGGATTTTAGGTGCTGAAAGCGGTACCATTATTTTGCATGTAATTCTTGTGAATGAGCAGCCCAAACCAACTGTATACATTTTATATATATATATATATATATATATATATATATATCTATATATATATAATATATATAGATATATATATATATATAGATATGTATATCTATATATATATATATATATATATATATATATATATACATATGTGTATGTATGTATGTGTATGTATATATATATATATACACATATGTGTGTGTGTGTGTATATATATATATATATATATATATATATATATATATATATATATATATATATATAATATACATAAAAAGTAACACTGCAGGAAAGGGCACTGGGGGGCAAACTAATGTGATTTTTTTTTATTTTGAACTGTATCAGTGTGTTTTACATTTGAATTTGCCGCCGGTTCCACCCCCCCCTGCGAACGTCACGTCGCAGGGGACGGAAGCCGGGGCACGGAGAGGATCGGGAGGAAGAACCGCCGCTAGACACCGCCGGGACACATCGCTGGATCCCGGTGACAAGGTAAGTAACCCTGCTTACAGGATCCAGTGATGCTTCTGGCAGTACCCCGAGTGTGGCTCGGGGTTACCGCTTTTGGCTCTGAAATTTAACCCCGAGCCACGCTCGGGAATACCGCTAAGAAGGTTAAAGGGTAACTTCACTTTTTTGGGAAATAAAAATAGCAAATAAAAAAAAATGACATATACGATTGCTACACAAGACAAGTTGTAAAAGAATGTTATTAAAAATTACCTTTCCTTTTTAATCTGCAGTGCTGTCATTTTCTGTAAAATTAAGTGTAATACGGCAACTTGGGGGCATTGCATACACAGTTGGTGTAATATTCTGCTTGTATGATTGGCTGATTGGCATACCAATGCTCTCTGTCTGCACTAAGAAAAAGTCAGATTTTAAGTATCCTCTGAAACAAAAATTAAATTTTTGGTGAGATACTCCCAAAGGGTTAATCACATCTAAAGAAATGCTGACACTGCAACTTTCCTTAGAGCACTGCAAGTACATCAGCTAATTAATAATGAAAAAAAGTCACTCCCATTCAGATTACCTCTGCAAATTGATACAATCAAAGAAATAGCTATTCTTTCAGAGCAGAAATAAGTAGACATCTGACACAAACTTTGTTAAAATCCAAGCAATGTACGAAGAACACACAAGGGGATTGTTTGTTTGCTTTTTTCTTTCAAGTGGCGTTACTCCTTAAAATATCAAATTGAATGGATGTATTTTAAAAAAAATTACTATATTCAGTATGATCACATTTGCTTTCTTGTAATTGGACAAATGTCCAGGTTTTTCTCTCCATAGACTGTTTGGTTAATATGTGCTTAAGATTTTATGATTTGATAAATATATTTTAAATACAGTCCTCTTTGAAGAGCCGCAAAATTTACAGGTTAAGTTCACCTCTTCTAGAAAATAGCCCAAGGCAATCAAGGAGCTCCAGTAGGTAATAAAAAACGATGCAGCTTTGCAAAAGGATCATTAACTTTATTATGATACCTGTAGGTCATTTGGGCCCCCGAAAGCCCAGCTGAAAAACTCCCAGTTCGCAATCCCCACATCCTGCCTTGTTACAAGGACATTAAAAACATTGGACACATACGCTCGACATTACAGGAGCGAAAACCAAAGGATTCTGAGTCCTAGCAACAAGGCATGACATGATGATTGCTTTTTTTTTTTTTCAGCCAGGCTTCCAGAGGGTCCCAAATGATCTACAGGTATGACCATAAAAAGAA
This sequence comes from Pelophylax lessonae, assembly GCF_965119305.1. Lineage (NCBI taxonomy): Eukaryota > Metazoa > Chordata > Amphibia > Anura > Ranidae > Pelophylax > Pelophylax lessonae. The sequence continues at coordinate 658,993,273 of NC_138769.1, read as the reverse complement.
TGAACTTTTTAAAAAGCTATACAGTTTTTGTAATACCTACTGGGGCCTCTTGACTGCATAGGCCAGTGATGGCGAAGCTTGGCACCCCAGATGTTTTGGAACTACATTTCCCATGATGCTCATGTACTCTGCGATGTAGTTGAGCATCATGGGAAATGTAGTTCCAAAACATCTGGGGTGCCAAGGTTCGCCATCACTGGCATAGGCTATCTTTTTGGAAAGGTAAACTGAGCCTTTAACCACTTGCCGGCCCCTCACAGGGAGAGTGACGTAGGGATACGTCGCTAGCCTGTGAGGGTCTAGGGAGCGAGCGCGCGCCGTCGGAGGCGCGCTCCTGCGTGGTCACGGACCCCCCCGCACGTGTGACCGGCGGACCGGAGGGAGAAAGGCAGGCGGCTAATGTAAACAAGCCGCCTGTCATTCTCCCCTGTGTAGAAACAGAAACAGTGATCATACGGTTCTACTATGTAGGACCGTTGATCACTGTTCCTACACCTCAAGCCACAGCCAATCACAGTTAGAATCACGCCCCTAGGGATACACATAACCCCTCCCTCTAAAAAGAAAGTTAACCCCTTCACTGCCAGTGTAATTTTACAGTAACCGTGCATATGTATAGCACTGATTACTGTAGAAATGTCACTGATAACTCCAAAAGTGTCAAAAATGTCAGTCAAGGGTCCCATCTGTCCGCGGCAATGTCGCAGTCCTGCAAAAAAAATCGCAGATCGCCGCCATTACGCGTTAAAAAAAAAACAACAAAAATGACAAAAATCTTTCCCTTTGTTAGTAAACGCAAAAACTTTTGCGCAAACCAATCAAAATACGCTTTTTGCGATCTTTTTTTTTACCAAACATATGGTAAAAAAAAAAATTGGCCCAAAATGTTAAAAAATGTTGATTTTTACTTTTTTTTGGGGGGGGGGGGGGGGGATTTCATATAAAAAAAAAATGTGAAAAATATTGTTATTTTTGCAAAATTGACGCTGTTTTTTTGTTTATAGCGCAAAAAGTAAAAATCGCACAGGTGATCAAATACCACCAAAAGAAAGCTCTGTTTGTGGGTAAAAAAGGACGTCTAATTCGTTTAGGTACAGCGTCGCACGATCGCGCAATTGTCCGTTAAAGTCACGCAGTGCCGAATCGCAAAATAGGCCCTGGTCAGGAAGGGGGTAAAATCTTCTGGGGCTTAAGTGGTTAAAGTGAAATAAATGCAAAGATCAAGGAACTATTTTTTTTTTTTTTATTCTGTATATAAAGGAGTTTCACACAAACAGGCAACACATTACAGGGTTACAATATTCATGTGTCAAAGCAGCCCACATTAGCCGCCAAAAATCAGTTGCAGAACCAGATGAACAGCACTCAGTATTTGAACCACTGTAAATACAGACTTAACAAAGACATGGAGTCGGATCCATACCCTTTCTGTTTGAACAAGTTTCTCATAAGAGCAGAACTCCATGTCTGGGACCACTAAGAGAAAAGATACCCAAGAACTACTTTTAATATTTAAAACTTTACAAGTAAACCTCCCCAGAAATGTACCAACATTGAGATTTCAGGTTTTGTTTTCTTGGATAGTTTTATGCCCTGTGTTATCTACTATGTTAAGTAAAGGCAGGCAGCTAAGAAACTATATTGAATTGCTGGACGGGAAGTTAGCTTTCCTGTAACCTGTTATTCCTCATTTAGATACATTAAATATCTTATCCTTTCACAGAAACTTGTACATATTCATGTTTGAGGGTTCTTAACAACTTTACGCAATAAAATGCTTTAATTGTGTATTTATATCCCACACTACTATATGATTCAGAACTGAGACAAATACCAGGAATTTGTAAGAACTGTTACTAATAAAGCTTTAAACCTCTTTAAATCATAAAAGACAAGTGCTGGTCTTGTAAATGCATTAGCCAATATATTGTCATTGTTAGTACATTTCCTCATCACCGTTTTATTGAAGAGATTACATGCTTCCTTTTAACCACTTTACCACCGGAGGATTTTGCTGTCTTACGTCTGGGCCACTTTTTGCGATTCGGCACTGTGCGAATTTAACTGACAATTGCGCGGTCGTGCGATGCCGTACCCAAATAAAATTGATGTCCTTTTTTTCCCACAAATAGAGCTTTGGTGGTATTTGATCACCTGTGCGATTTTTTAATTTTTGCGCTATAAACAAAAAAAGAGCGTAAATTTTGAAAAAATAACAATATTTTTCAAATTTTTTTTATATGAAATTCCCCCCCAAAAAAATGTAAAAATCAAAATTTTTTAAAATTTTTGGCCAATTTGTTTTCTGCTACCTATGTTTGTTAAAAAAAATCGCAATAAGCGTATTTTAATTGGTTCGCGCAAAAGTTATTGCGTTTACTAACTAAGGGAAAGATTTATGTCAATTTTGGTGTTTTTTTTTTAACGAGTAATGGCGGCGATCTGCGATTTTTTTTTTTTTATTTTTTTTTGCGGGACTGCAACATTGCGGCGGACAGATCGGACCCCTGACTGACATTTTTGACACTTTTGGGGGTACCAGTGACATTACTGCAGTAATCAGTGCTATAAATATGCACTGTTACTGTAAAAATGACACTGGCAGGGAAGGGGTTAATTTTATTGGAGAGGGAGGGGTTAATGTATGCCTGGTGCTTACTGACGTGTGTGGGGGGAGGTGACTGTGTGACACAAGGACAGATTGAGGGTTCAGCTATGCTGAACCCTGCAATCTGACCCTGCCTGTCACTTAGGAGATCCGCCCGCTTGTGTTTACACAAGCGGGCGGATCTCCACACTCGATTCACCGACGATCGGGGAAGAGCAGCAGCAATCGACTCCCCTGGCCCGACTCCCGCTGTGACTGAATACAACGGGAGCGAGCCTCCGGCGGCGCGCGCGCGCGCGCCGCCTAGAAGGGGGAGTGTCTGCCGACGTAGTACTACGTCGTCAGACCTACAAGAGCCACTTTGCCGCAGTACAGCTCTAGTGAGCAGACGGCAAGTGGTTAAAGAGACATAGTTACCATGCTCATTTAAGGCAAAATGACAGTGTAAACCCCACCTCTGACCACCTTTTTAGTTGCCTCTGCAGCACTCTCCAGCTGCTCCTTCTGTGGCTGCCACTGCAAAATATCCAGTACTATTAGGCATGGAACAGCTTATGACTTCCTCCCATGATGCAGTGTCTGGGCCTAGTAGCCAATCATTAGGCCAAAACACTGTCATGATGGAAGGAATGATGCCACTGCTCCTGCTGAGCTCTGACAGCAGTTGACACCGTGTGTATTTTGGTGGCGGCGGCAGAAGGTGCCTCTTCAATATTTCCTGAAAACATTCCAAATTTACAAAAGTAGATACAGTATCAATGATAAAATAGGTACAGAAGTGCAACAAAACTGTCAAAATATCTACATTTTTCATATCAGTAGGGTCAAAAGTTGATGGTAGGATAGGATGTGAAAATGTATTTTTTCACTGTAGCAAGCTAACATTAGAGGTGGGGCTCTTTCACATGGGCTTTCCAATCAGGTCTGCCTCTCAATTTTTTTTCAGGATGACCTGATCAGGTATGTGGGCATGCTGATGTAAAGGGACTTTTGTCCATTTACACCCACCAACCTCCGAGTCCATTAAGGTCCGAATCTAAGCATGACATGTTCAGAGGTAGCCCATAGAGCCGCCATCACAAGTTTGCCGTGTCCACTGTGTAAATGTGGACATACACTGAACACACACGAATGTCAAAACGTGTTCAGCTTTGATTCAGCAGGGGATCTGCTCACGAATCTCCTGCTGAGCAGAGCAGCTCCGCGTGAAAGAAGCCATAAGGTAATAAAAACTTGTATAGTAATTGGATTATATGGACATTGTTCATTGTAGGTTCATATGAAAGTCAGAAAAGTAAAAACAGGACAGGAAGTGCGGCAGCATCTTTATTAGAAATTTTATCTCTCATCCTCACTATCCAAAAAGCATAAAAAAATAAAAAAATAAATTGCCTGGAGTGAATGTGCTCATGATTTGATCTTTGGTGAGAAGTTTTCTTGTTTCTTACTATGGCATTGTAATTATAGTATGCTTACACTCCGCCTCAGTTCTGATTTTCATCAGTTTCATTGCCATGGCTTATCATGACCTCTACAGAACAAAAACAGGTAAAAATGTTGCAAATAAAAGATTGATTCAATGAATAGAACTGACGTGGCAAGATTTATTTTCTTGACAAAGCTGGAGTCTCCCAATGTTCAAATAATCCTATATTTTTTAACCACTTAAGCCCCGGAAGATTTTACCCCCTAACTGACCAGGGCCTATTTTGCGATTTGGCACTGCGTGAATTTAACGGACAATTGCGCGGTCGTGCGACGCTGTATCTAAACGAATTTGGCGTCCTTTTTTTCCCACAAACAGAGCTTTCTTTTGGTGGTATTTGATCACCTGTGCGATTTTTTGATCACGCGCTATAAACAAAAAAAGAGCGTAAATTTTGCAAAAATAGCAATATTTTTCACATTTTTTATATGAAATTCCCCCCCAAAAAAATGTAAAAATCTAAATTTTTTAACATTTTCGGCCAATTTGTTTTATGCTACCTATGTTTGGTAAAAAAAATCGCAAAAAGCGTATTTTGATTGGTTTGCGCAAAAGTTATCGCGTTTACGAACAAAGGGAAAGATTTTTGTCATTTTTGTTGTTTTATTTTTTTAACGCGTAATGGCGGCGATCTGCGATTTTTTTTTTTTGCGGTACTGCGACATTGCGGCGGACAGATCGGACCCTTGACTGACATTTTTGCCACTTTTGGGGTTACCAGTGACATTTCTACAGTAATCAGTGCTATACATATGCACTGTTACTGTAAAAATACACTGGCAGTGAAGGGGTTAACTTTTTTGAAAGGGAGGGGCTATGTGTGTCCCTAGGGGCGTGCTTTCTACTGTGATTGGCTGTGGCTTCAGATGTATGAAGAGTTATCAACGGTTCTACATAGTAGAACCGTATGATCATCCTTCATACACAGGGGAGAATGACAGGCAGCTTGTTTACACAAGCCGCCTAACTTTCTCCCTCTCCCCCGCCGATCGCAGAGTGACCGGCGGACATCGGGTCCGCCGGTCACACGCGCGGGGGGGTCCGTGACCACGCGGGAGCGGGAGCGCGCCTCCGGCGGCGCGCGCTCGCTCCCTCCCTAGACCCTCACAAGCTAGTGACGTAGCCCTACGTCACTTTGCCTGTGAGGGGCTGACCGCCGACGTAGATAGTCGTGCGGCGGTCGGCAAGTGGTTAAAGCAGAACTAAACTTCCGAAATACTCCCCTCCACCTCCCAGTGATGCGGTGGTTACATCTCTTACCAACCACTATCCTCTTCTCACCAGCTACTTCCAGGTGCCATGTTTTTGGCCTCTTGATTGGTTGGGGCATGGGCAAGGAACTCAGTCATACTGGCACATGCTGAGCTGCGCATGTACAGCTCTGTGTACATTTAGTATAAGACTGCGAGCAGGCATGTGTGGTATTGTAAAAGAGATGTAGCATGTCTCTTCTGCAATAAAGAGCTGCCTCCTCTCAGTTTTTTACAATTTAAGTTTAGTTCCAATTTAAGAATTTGCATTTAGATGCCTTTATAAATGTTAATATGTTTTTTGCATAAAGCATGCTTACCACCGATTTTAAGAGGTCTTGACACTGCAATAATACCCCAGCATGCCCCACACAAGGATAACTTAAGCCAGGGATCCTCAAACTACAGCCCTCCAGCTGTTGCGGAACTACACGTCCCATGAGGCTTTGTAAAACTGACATTCACAGACATGACTAGGCATGATGGGAATTGTAGTTCCTGAACAACTGGAGGGCCGTAGTTTGAAGACCCCTGACTTAAGCCTTCATTACATGTTACACCCATATCCTGGGTGAAACATGTTACTAAATGAGCAGCCCCTGTTGTGACAGCAGTCTAGTAATCTTCTCCCACCATCCGCTGTCCCAGTTTAGGAAAACTGTGGCCATGCGGGGGTCTGCCCACCTGGCCGTGCCATTCATTTACTGAGTTCTGTAAATGGGAGAACTACAACTACTGTCAGCCTTTGTGGCTGACGGCTTGTAGTTCTCAAATTGCTACCAGGGTGCTGGGGAGCATTCTAGGTAGTTCATTGATGCTTCCTGTCATTCAACAGACAGCTACATTGACAGTCACCAGAAGCATGTGCAATGATGTATGGGCTCCTAGTAAAAATAAATAAATTCATATTGTTTTTACCTGCAAAAAGATGTAAAAAGGTGTATTTATCCTTAAACAAATTAATTGTTGCCTTTTCATGCATACACAAGTAGAGGGAGAAGTTTACTTTTACAATTTAAGAAGTCAATCCAACCAAAAGGGATATTGTAGTTATAGGTATAGCCTAGTGCAGGGCTTCCCAAACTTTTTTGGGCCGAGACCCACTTCTGAATACAGTTATTTTTCGTGACCCACTTGCTTGTAATTGAATATTGTAAAGTGCTACAGAATTTGTTGGCGCTATAGAAATGCAAATAATAATAATAATGCATATTTTAAAGGGAGGGGGATGTTAAATTAAAAATAGAAGCTGCCATGAACTCTTGACACCGCCGGGCCACCTGGTCCTCCTATGACACAGAGGCTGCCCTCTCTGCCCGCTATAGCTGAGAGAATCCCGCCGCCAGTCTAGCCACCCCCGCTCCTGCCAAAAGGACAGAGGAGCTGGCTCTGCACCCCATGAACATATCCTACAACCTACATAACAGCCCACATACGTACTCACTGATGCAAGTATCCTCCTCGTGGGAAATGCAGACCAGCCTCCGTAAACTGCGTAGGCGGGGTCCTGATTCCATTGCGATTTGATTGCTCTGGCTCTCTGTAATTTGCACGGGCCCGCACAGCACAATTTAAGCGGGCCCGCTCTCAGTGATTTCCGGCTCAGCGCGACCCATTAAAATGCAGCTCGCCACCCACCAGTGGGTCCCAACCCACAGTTTGGGATCTCCTGGCCTAGTGGATTGAGTAAGCCCCTTCTTATCTGTCCTGGATACCCACAAAGTTAGCTCTCGCGGCCATACTTTTTGACTCCTCCCTTTCACCTGCTTTTGGGTGTCCTTGTGTCTTCCAATGCCTCCTGTTGCATTCTACCTAATTTAAAACCAATATAAAATCTGACCGGGTGAGTGAAAACCCATCATAATGGCCACAGCAGGAGTACAGACCCAGGAACACAAACATACATTTATCTTCACAAGATATATGTTGTCGATTGGTTTAATGCTCCATCATCTACCATCAATGGAAAATATGGGTTTTCTTTTACTAACTCTTTACATTTTTACCCAGGCCTGCTGAACGTTTTCTCTATTCAGAAATAGTCACGTAATGTACTGAACATCAGAGCCAAATAAATAGACAAATACTATATTAATGACTCTTATTAAAATCAGGAGGGAAACCAGGAACTATTACATAATATCTTATGGTGGGTATGCAGTGCCTCATGTTTGCAAGTCATATGACTGTTTCAAGCATGATAATTAGACTGTGCAGAAGTAAACTAGACTAGACTGCTATATAGCACCCAGTGATTTTCTACCTGCCTAAAATGTCATGTGATCGAGAAGCAGTTGTTCCTGAATTGTAGAAAAAAGGGAAGTATTCCTTTACAACAATGTGCCTACAACAATTTGTTCTCTGAGGTATGGAGAAAAGTGCAATATTTCCTCGATGATAATGTAAATATGTATTAACTAAAGTTAGTGCACAATGACAGACCGAATCAAAGCATTCTCCACATCCAACTAGGAAATTAAGGGGTGCCTTATTGTAAAATAATCTGCTAGCTGGCAAATAAACACCAGCCCTGACTCATACTATACATTGATATGGTGCTTGTTCAGAAGTGACAATATTATGGAATGAGAGCTGTATGTATAAGGATATTTAAGTACCCTTTCTATTGTACCTCACACAAGTTGGCACTTGTCAAGACTGCTATAGCTGTTGGTGACCAAGTCCGTTGTCAATAAGGTTGACTCTTGGCAAGAAGAAGAGTTTTCAAGCATTTATAAAGCTAAGAGCACCCTAAAAGATACATGTTTTTTTTTTTTCAAAATAGATTTACAGTATAGCTAACTGGTAAAGTGTACAGAGAGGTGGACAATTAACTATTTACTGTGTACCAAATACAACATTTCCCCAGCACTTAGCCCTGTTAGCCAGCAAAAGAAGTAAGGTACCTTGTTGCGTACATTTTCACATTTATGGGAAAGCCACACATCAGTCAAGGTACCTCTCTGTACATTGTGGTCACTACTTTAACCTATAGGAACTTCCACATTATAAATGTATATAGCAACGAATACAACAAAAGTAGACCTTCCTGTAAGTTGACTAATTCACCCTTAAAAAATGTAGCAATGTGGTCAGAGCAGGAGATAGTCAGACAGTTAGGGTAGAGAGTTCCAGAGAATGAGAGTGCTTCAGAAGAAGTCCTTAGGGGCAAGCATGAGAGAAGTTGACAAGGGAGCTAGAGAGCAGGAGCTATTTGGGAGGTACGAAGAGAATAATTTGGTTGGTATTTTGCCCCCAGCTACATCACTAATCTAGTCTCAGAGTTGTGGATGACTTTCTAAGTTGTTGTTAGTATTTTACATTTTTTTTTTTTTTTGGGTTAGCAGTAGCCAATGGAGGGATCGGCAGAGAAGGGTGGAGGACAATGAGCGGTTAGTAAGGTGGATGGGTCTGGCAGCATAATTCATGATGGACGGAAGTGGGGATAGGCTATGTAAAGGTAAACCTTTCAGGAGGAAGTTGCAATAGTCAAGCCAAGAGATAACCAGGGAGTGAATGTGAAGCTTTGTGGCGTCATTGGTTAAGAATGGGTATATTCTAGAGATGTTGCAGAGATTGAGGGGGCAAGATTTGGATAGTGATTGGATGTGGGACGGAAAGGAGGGTTCCGAGTCCAGGATTACCTCTAGCACCCTGGCATGTGGGGATGGATTAATAGTTGTGCCATTGATCTTGACAGAGAAGTCCATAGGAATGGGCACATGGGGGAGGAAATATTATGAGCTCCCTTTTAGATAGATTGAACTTGAGGAAGTGATAACCAACTGGAGAGGTGCACAATAGGATGTTCCTTAAAGTGTAAGTTTAGCCAAAACTGTTTTTTTGTTGTTGTTGTTAGATAGAATAGGAAAGATTTCAAACCTCTGTCTAATTTCTATTGCTGTAGGTGTCCCTGTTTGGGAGATTCACTTTTTCCATTTATCCTTATCACAATGACCGAAAGTAATGAGAATTTCAAACATTTAGAGATGTCACCAGTGCAGAGGTGAGGGATCTTGCAATGGGGGTATCTGATCTGGGGACAGCTGCCTAAGTGGGTAATTCCACTCCCTTTGTTGAGATTTTTTCCTGTTGTGTTTCTAAAATTGGAAAATATCCCCAACAGGACACATACTGCAAAAATGAATAAATAAATAAACTAACAGAGATTTTAACCATCCACTGTTTTAGCCAAAAAAAAAGAAGAAAAAAAGGTTTCCACACCAATTATTCAATAGTACGTATTTTACTGAAATTTTACTAGCATGTTTAATTAGGTTTCTTGGAACCATATGTAACCTGACATGCAGGTGTATCTTAATGTGGCATAGCTTTCAATGAACAAATGAAGACCATCTTGAAGCAAATATAAGCACAATGCGTTTCACAGTAAGGCATTGGGATTGATTTACTAAGGGCAAAAACACTGTTTTTTTTTTCCTTGTGCATGATTGTGTTCTTTGCAAAGTGAAGCTTTACCTCATTTACTAAGCTCTGGAGGAACTGCACTTGCAGAGTGCACCTGCACTTTGCAAAATGCAGTCTATTTGGCTTTAGTTAAATTAATCCCATTGTCAACTGCACCTTGTAGTTTTAAGTCACCTGAAAGAAGGTTACCTATGAGCCAGAGCGGTCAACTTGCTGTAGTTATTGCATGTAATATTTGTGTTTTCTTTGAAATATTGCATGTGATAATAGAGCCAAATTATTAAAGTAAAATATGAATTTGCGAAAAAATACCGCAATATCTGTAAATAAAGCAAAAACGAAATGATCGTGATGTTTTTAGCGAAGTCCATTCCCTCTGTATTTGACAAATGTACAAAATAATAATGAGGGAATGTCTGTACTAAAGTAAACAATGTACCAATGTCAAAAGGGTGTGAATTTTAACTTGCTACAAGATTTTTTTGACAGTTTAAAGGCAAAAAAAAAAAAAAAAAGAAACCGCATGGGATCTCCTCCTTCAGATTTGGTCTGCACAAAAAAAAAAAAAATAAAAATGGTATGGGTTTTTCCCAGTTTTTATGTGGCTTCCCCAAAATACATACCAGACCCTTATTCGAACATGCAGCCAGGCTGTCCAGAAAAAGAGAGGCAAGTGTTTGCCCCAACCCACAAACTATATAAGACCACATGCCCTTAACATGGGCTGTACCTTGACAGGGTGGACCACTCTAGCAAAGCACCTTGTCCTTTTGTTGAAGAGTACAGGGGCCTCATCCATGTTACCCTAGCCCGATAGTTGTGTGGGTCTGCGAACAGGGGGCTCATCAGAATCTGAAAGCCCCTTAAAGAATAAAAAGAGGTAATTCGATTAAAGGAAGTGTTAAGTGTTACGGTGGCAGAGTGGCTCTCTTGCACTGGATCATGTACCTAATATGTAATCTGACACTTCCGGTTAGGGGGCACGCTTGCGAGCCATGGCTTTGCTGTGATTTTGCACAGCACAAGCCGATCAGCCGGTGCTGGCCAATAGATGTCTGCCGGCACCCGCTGTTCCATGAGGAGAGACACAGAACGGAGTTCTGCCTATGTAAACAAGGCAGAGCTCCATTCTGACAGGGGAAAAGTGATGGATTTTGTGTCCCTGCAAAGCAGTCATGCGACACTGTACCTAAATATAATTGATGTCCTTTTTTCCCCACAAACAGAGCTTTCTTTTGGTGGTATTTGATCACCTGTATGATTTTTTTATTTTTGCGCTATAAACAAAAAAAAGAGCGACAATTCTGAAAAAAAAAAAAAAAACAATATGTTTCACATTCTGCTATATAACATTCCCCCAAAAAAACATTTAACATTTTTTTTCATCCTTTTTGGCCAATTCGTATTCTGTTAAATATTTTTGGTTAAAAAAATCCCAATAAGCGTATTTTGATTGGTTTGCGCAAAAGTTATTGCGTCTACAAGCTAGGGGAAAGATTTATGTCATTTATATATATATATATATACATATATATATATATATATATATATATATATATATATATATATATATATTTTTTTTTTTTTTACTAGTAATAGCGGCGATCTCCGATTTTTAACGGGACTGCGACATTACGGCGGACATATCAGACCCCTAAATTACATTTTTTACACTTTTGGGGGGACATGGACATTACTACAGTAATCATTGCTAAAAATATGCACTGTTACTGTAATAATGACATTGGCAGGGAAGGGGTTAACACCAGGGGTGATCAAAGGGTTAAATGTAAGCCTAGGGGAGTGTTTACTAACTGTGGGGGGGGATGGGCTTTTGAAATGACCATAGAGCCCTGTGATCCTATATAGAAGGATCACAGGCGCTCTGTGATCATTCCAGAGAGAAGAACGGTCAGCTGTGTTTACAACAGCTGCCCGTCCTTCTTTCTCAGCGGGAAGTGATCGCGGGTGTTACCGGCGGCAATCGGTGCCACCAGCCCCGTGCATCGGCATCCCTGCTAGCTAGTGGGGGCGGGAGCTCACCGCCAGCGGCACGCGCGCCCTCCCTAGCACCAGGCGAGCGAACGACGTAGTATTAGGTCAGTTCACGCAGGAGGGGCTGACGGAAGCGGTTAAAATGAATTAATTAATAAAACTTCCAGTATACACCCCATAGTTTGCAGATGCTAAACTTTTGCGCAAACCAATTAATATATGCATTTTGTTTTGTTTTTTTTTAAATTGTCAGTCTTTTTTTTGTTTTATAGCTCAAAAAAAAAATGCAGTGGTGATCAAATACCACTAAAATGAAGCTCTATTTGGGGGGGGGGGGGGGGGATAGTTTTTTTTTTTTTATGGTTATGACATTTTTTTTCATTGAACTGACTATTTTCAAGATAAAAACCACATTTATTTTACTGCATAATTTCACGGGGTATCTTTCTCTTCGTGAATGAGCAAAATAGCAAATTCTATTTTATTACATTGTGTAATTCCTCTACTATTATGAGAAGGTCATTGTTTTTGTATATTTCTAATGTGTATATTTTTTTACAAGTCAAAAACAACAGAATTTGGGGACAAAGCTAGCAAAATTCCAGTTGAAAAATGTTTTTGCATTTTTAGTTGGTCAGGTGGAGCAAAAATACCTATCTGAATTTACATATAATGGCACACAGAAGCATTGTGGCCACCCTCCTTAAAGCGGAGTTCCGGCCACAAAAAAAAAATTTCAATGAACATACCCCCGGGACAGTCAGGGCTAGTGCATTCCACAATGGCTAGCCTCTAATCTGTCCTGGTTCGCAATTACCTTTTAGAAGAAATACTCACTTTTAAAATGTCTTCTCCAGCGCTGCCATCTCAGGTGTGGGCAGCTTGAAGCCAGCGCGATCCTCTTCTGCGTCCTCTTCCGTCCTCTTCGGTCCCATGATGCACTGCGCCAGCCCCGCCGTCACTTCCGGGGCTGCAGCGTCATCCCTGCACAGCTTCTGGGCATGCCCAGAAGCTGTTTAGCAAGATATGATGCGCCTGAACCGGAACTGACGTCGGGGCCGGTGCAGGCGCATTGATTCCTGGGAGCGATGACGTTCAGCTCCCAGGAATCATTGCAAAGAGGAAGTGAGGGCGCGGGCAGCGTGGCCGAGGGAGGAAGTGGGGAAGAAAGGCGAGTATTTTTTTTCTGCAATTACAAGGTAAGTAAAAAAAAAAAAATCGTAACTTCCCATTTCTTTTTCAGCTGACAAATAGGAAGCGGATGGCCCAAAATCGTCTATAACTCGATTTTGTGGCCGGAACTCCGTTAAGAATCTGCCACAGGCAAGAATCGGCATTAGTGCATGCTTTAATGTCGTAGTTGCACAGATCATCGGATACCAGTGAGCATGCACAAGTTCCTGGGGCTTGTCACACCACCACTGCCCGCCTTACTGAGAGCGAAGGGGGGGGGGGGGGGAGTCACAGCACCACCTTGTGTTCAAAGGACATCACCACCTGGGGTCAACCAAGGTCCACAGTGGTGGTGCCACATCAAGCAACATATGCACTGCTGCAGGTTGCACAATAGCAAATCCTGCAGATGTGGCTTGAGCCATTTTTTTCTGCGTTATTTGTATAACAGATCTTTATGTGATATGGATGTATACGATGGTACAGACCTGTAATAGGATATGCCTGCGCTAATGCTAAATTGGTGATGTATTTAAATCATTGGTGACACCTTTTTTTAATACTTTTTCAATAAAGAGGTTTTTTTTTTTTTTTTTTACTACATATATACTGTAGTTGTCTTATTTTATGGCACCTTAAAAGTCCCACGTGTTTGTATTTTTCCTTTTTATCTGTAGTGTATCTATGGTGCCAGGTGATCTCGGATCACTCCTTTTCTTTTCATAATATACATGTACATAGAGGCTATGTAGATACCTAATATGTATATATTAATATATATATATATATAATTTTCTTTTAGAACTTCATCATGGGATCACAGAATTCAAAGCCTGTACACAAGAGACAATCACGGGTGGTGATGATGGGACTTGACTTTTCTGGAAAATCCACTATTTTATATAAACTTAAACTAAATCAGACAGTAGAGACCTTTCCAACAGTTGGGTTCAATGTGGAGTCCCTGGAAGTAGCTAAAAATGTTTTTATCACTGTATGGGATGTAGGAGGTCAGGACAAGCTGCGCCCCAACTGGAAAGAGTACCTGGAGGACACGGATGTTCTCATCTATGTGGTGGACAGCAGTGACAAAGCCAGGATTCCAGACGCCACCGCGGAATTACTGACTGTGTTGAACAATGAAAATATGGCTGGCATTCCTTTTGTGGTTATGGCCAACAAACAGGATGTACCAGATGCCCTGTCCACTGAAGAGCTTGTGAATATGCTTAAACTGGAAAATTATGATGATCGACTCTGGCAAATACAAGGCTGTAGTGCATACACTGGAGAAGGATTGATCGATGCATTTAATGCAGTTTTACATCTTTTAAAAAAAACTCGTGACCCATAAGTGCCTATGAATTCTGTTTTAGGATCCTAAAAAATTGGTTTTCATAAAAGGACAAATTATTCAATTGTTGTTTACATGTTAGCCTGTTCCATTTATTGTAAATTAAGTTATTATTCATTAACATTTCATCAGACAGTGAAAATACACCTGTGCACAGATGTTGGTCATTTATTAGATAACAATATACATAGTTACATAGTTAGTGAGGTTGAAAAAAGACACCAGTCCATCCAGTTCAACCTATGATGTGTGTATGTGTTTGCTGTTAACCGTACATTGTATACCCCTGTATGTTGTGGTCTTTAAGGTGCCCATCTAATCGTTTTTTTAAACTATCGATGCTCCCTGCTGATACGACTGTTTGCGGAAGCAAATTCCACATCCAGAACCCCCTGAGTATTTTAAGGTTAAACCGCCTTTCCTCTAGTTTTAGTGAGTGGCCACGTGTCTTATTGTATTCCCTTTCTCTGAATAGGTTTTTCCATATGCTAGGGTTGCCAGTACAGTATTTGAACATTGATATCATATCCCCCCTCAATCGTCTCTTCTCCAGAGAGAATAAGTTCAGTGCTTGTAGTCTTTCCTCATAGCTGATGTCCTCCATTCCCCTAATTATTTTTGTTGCCCTTCTCTGGACTTTCTCCAGTTCCAGCATATCCTTCCTGAGGACCGGTGCCCAGAACTGGACAGCATACTCCAGATGTGGCCGGACCAGAGTCTTGTAGAGCGGGAGAATAATCTCTTTATTTCTGGAGTGAATCCCCTTTTTTATACATCCCAGTATTCTGTTGGTTTTGCTTGCAGCGGCTTGGCATTGCATGCCACTGCCGAGCCTATTGTCTACCAGTACCCCCAGGTCCTTTTCCATCCTAGACTCACCCAGAGGTTCCCCCCCTAGTGAGTAGCTTGCTTTCTGGTTTCTGGCACCCAGGTGCATTACTTTACATTTTTCAACATTCAACCTCATCTGCCATGTAGTTGCCCACCCCATTATTTTGTTCAGGTCTGCTTGTAAGGTTTCCACATCCTGCCCAGAAGATATTGGCATGCTTAGTTTAGTATTATCCGCAAATACTGAGATTTTACTCGATATCTCCTCCTCTAGATCATTTATGAATAAATTAAACAGGATTGGCCCCAGGACAGAACCCTGGGGGACCCCGCTTTCCACACCCGCCCAATCCGAGTACTCCCCATTAATCACCACCCTTTGCAACCTCCCCTGGAGCCAGTTCTCTATCCAGGTATTCACCTTATGGTCCATACCCACCTTCCTTAGTTTGTACAGTAAGCGTTTGTGGGGAACGGTGTCAAAGGCCTTTGCAAAGTCCAGGTGCACCACATCCACAGGCCTTCCTTTATCTAGATGGCAACTCACTTCATCATAGAGGGTTAATAGATTGGTTTGGCAAGAACGATTTTTCATGAACCCATGCTGATTACTACTAATAATACCGTTTTCATTACTAAAGTCTTGTATGTGGTCCCTTAACATCCCCTCCAAAATCTTGCAGACTACTGATGTTAGGCTGACCGGCCTATAGTTACCCGGGATATATCTTGGCCACTTTTTAAATATTGGTACCACGTTGGCTTTTTTCCAATCAGCTGGCACCATACCCGTCTGTAAACAATCTTTAAAGATCAAGAATAATGGTCTGGCAATCACCTAGCTGAGCTCTTTAAGAACCCTCGGGTGCAAGCCATCCGGTCCCGGTGATTTATTTATGTTAAGTTTCTCTAGTTTAGTTCTAAGTCTAGTTTAGTTCTAAGTCTATCTTCTGTTAGCCATGACGGTACTTCCTGAGGTGTGTTGTTTAGTTTGGCCTTACAAGCTGGGTTAGTGTAGCCCACCAATTCTTTTGTAAAGACTGAAGAGAAGAAATTATTTAACACTACCGCCTTTTCCCTGTCCTCTGTGGCCAAAACTCCCTTATAATTTATGATCATCTGGAAATATCTATATGCGCACCAGGCAACAGTATTTCTTGTTCCTACACATGATCTAAAAGATTGGCAAGGTTCAATAAAGCTGAACTCCAAGCACATGTAAAAACTCCATTTAACCACTTGCCGACCGCCCACAGTATATTTACTGCGGCAGTCAGCCGCTCACAGGCAAAGCGACGTAGTACTACGTCGCTAGCCTGTGAGGCTCTAGGGAGCGAGCGCACGCCGCTGGAGGCGCGCTCCCGCCCCCGCTCGTTCACGGACCCCCCCCCGCGCGTGTGCCCGGCAGACCTGATGTCCGCCGGGCACTCGCCATTGTCTGTTACAGCCAGAGAAAGGCAGGTGGCTAATGTAAACAAAGCCGCCTGTCATTCTCCCCTGTGTAAGAATAGAGATCATACGGTCCTGCTATGCAGAATCATATATCTCTGTTCTTACACCACAAGCCACATCCAATCACAGTTAGAAGCACTTCCCTAGGGACACACTTAACCCCTCCTTCTCAAATAAAGTTAACCCCTTACCTGCCAGTGTCATTTTTACAGTAACAGTGCATATGTATAGCACTGATTACTGTAGTAATGTCACTGGTAACCCCAAAAGTGTCAAAAATGTCAGTCAAGGGTCCGATCTGTCCGCCGCAATGTCGCAGTCCCGCAAAAAAAAACGCAGATCGCCGCCATTACTCGTTAAAAAAAAATCAACAAAAATGACAAAAATCTTTCCCTTAGTTAGTAAACGCAATAACTTTTGCGCAAACCAATCAAAATACGCTTTTTGCGATTTTTTTTTTTTTTTTTTACCAAACATTGGTAGCAGAAAACAAATTGGCCTAAAATGTTAAAAAATGTAGATTTTTACATTTTTTTGGGGGGGAATTTCATATAAAAAAATGTGAAAAATGTTGTTATTTTTGCAAAATTGACGCTATTTTTTTGTTTATAGCACATAATCAAAAAATCGCACAGGTGATCAAATACCACCAAAAGAAAGCTCTGTTTGTGGGAAAAAAAGGACGTCAAATTCGTTTAGGTACAGCGTCTCACGACCGCGCAATTGTCCGTTAAAGTCACGCAAGGGCCGAATCGCAAAAGAGGCCCTGGTCAGGAAGGGGGTAAAATCTTCCGGGGCTAGCGGAACTAAAGTTAAAAAAATGCTAACAGGTACAGGTTTGTTTGTATGTTTTTTCGGTAGATGAGACTTTTTATGTTCCTTCTGCCCAAAAAAACTCCATTACTGGTCTGGTTTTTTTTTGTAAAGTGCTTTAGGACATGAAAATATGAAGCATAGGAGCTGAGTGGCAGAATAATGTAATTTCAGTGTGCATGCACAGACGTTACATCATTGGTGGCCACCCTATGGCCAAATAAAAGAAGAGGCCAAGTCTAGAACATTAGCAGGAGAAAATTCTACCTCTTTACAAAATACTGGTTCGGCCTCATCTTGACTACGCCTTCCAATTCTGGTCACCAGTCCTCAGAATGCACGTGCTGGAATTGGAGAGTCCAGAGAAGGGCAAAACAACTAATAAGGGTGCTGCGGGACCTCAGTTATGAGGAATTATTGCAAACATTAAATGTATTCTATTTGGAGAAGAGACACTTCAAAGGGGATATGATAGCAATATACACCACCGAAAACAATATAAACTCTTGGGACTTTTAAAAGTCTCCGTCACTTTTTATGTTTTTTCTGTTTCAAGTATTTTTATTGAATAATGCAAGTGAGTAACAACGTTTGACATACAGAATAATGCAAAGTAGTGTAAACAAAGCTTGGTAAGAGAGCATAACCAATAACTGTAACTACAGTAAATCGTGAGGGTTAGTAGACAAGGGGCGGTAAAATGGGTGGTCACGAGAGAGTAGTGATTGGCATCGCCAACCCATATAGGGAGCACACTGTGCCTAGGCGGGGAGGCGCAACCAATCGTTATACTAAAAGGGAACAGTACCCAAGTCTACCGTATCGTGTGGGAAGGGGCAGGGGGATGAGAGGAACCTCACGGGTATCAACCAAACAGGAGGAACATGGGCTACAGTCAGCCAGAATGAGGGAATAGGTTGACCAGGTAACCAGTAAGCTGTAGTTAAAATGACAAGGTAGAACCAAACTTAAGACGTTGTAGGTGCTACAACATATGTATGCAGAAGGAAGGAGGTAGGGCGGGGGGGGGGGGCAGGGAGAAAGGGGTAACAAGAGGGGGACACACTTTTATGTTTTTTGATGAACATCTAGAAACATGGTGGATCCCATCATTGTTGTCAGAGCCGTTTTATGTTTTTAGCCTGTACATGGTGGGTTTTTTTTTAGAAATTTTGTACAATAAAGTATTTTTTCCTTTGATAATAATACATGTGTGGTATATTTCAGACTGCATCAAAAGTCCCAAGCATAGTTAAATTGTTTTTGGTGGTGAATTTAAACAGGGACAAGCACCCAATACTTTAATGTTGTGTTTCCTGATAGCAATATATAAATATCCTTATGGTGATTCCAACATTGGGAGGAAACTATTTAGGCTCAGGTCACTCAAGAAGACACGTGGCCACTCAATGAAGTTGGATGAGAAGTGGTTTAACCTTAAATGGTGTAGGTTTCTTTTTACTGTTAGAGCAGTAAGGCTGTGGAACTCCTTTCCACAATAGGTGATTTCAGCGGTGTCAATAATTAAGAAAAACTTTTCATTGGGCATCTTACTGAACACCATTTACAGGGATATGGAAAGTGGTAGAAACATACACAGGTTGAACTAGATGGACTGGAGTCTTTATTCAGCCCAGTGTTGTATCCTGGCTTAGGCCAACAAGGCCCAGGCCTAGGGCGGCACTTTGCAGGGGGGCAGAAAATGGCCATAATATGTTGTTATATCCTGTGCAATAATATGAGTATGAATTTTGGTCAAGAGTGATATCAATTTTCAATAAAATATTTTAGAATAATATAATTGATTACTCATATATATAATCCACTGTTACTTATAAAGTCCCACTAAGGGGGTTTCTTCTTAAAGGCTGCACTGATGAGGCTGAACTTGTGGGAACTGATGAGGATGCGCTGATGGGCACTGATAGACTGTGGTTATAGTCTGTGGTTTACAGATGACAGGGTTGGTCATAAACAGGAAGGGGTGTGGCCTTTACAGGAAGGGTGGGTCATTTTTAAATTAGGGGTGCACAAGTTTAGTCAGGTCTAGGGCAGCACAAAACCTAAATACACCACTGATTCAGCCTTACCAACTATTAAACTATAAGGAAACAGCATTAACATCAAAAGAAAGGTGGTGGGGAGCCCAGACCCTGCAAATTTAGAAGCAAGCCTGCCTGTACATACTTATGAAAATGGCAAATTCTACCGCACTCTCCCACTAACACTCAGCTTCAATAAATTATGTGTTCCCTTGAGAAGGAGCTAAACTCTTTTTTTCTTAATTGTACATTGTCATCCACACATGTGCAGCTAAGTATACAATTTCGGGTGCCAGTGCAAAATAACTCCCGTGTCATGCGCAGGAGTTACATCATCCCTGGATAGCCTATCATTATATCTGATGAGGCCAAAAATAATAAAAGTCCAGTAGAATACTTCAATGGCAACGAGGGGGGAGCTGCAGACATCACATCGCTGGAGGAGAACACTTTGGGAGGTAAGTGTGCCATACTGTGCAAGTATGCACATTATGACAAAAGTCCTTGGGGCAAAAAATTGTTTAGGTCCACTTTGAGAGCCCATTCACACTAGCACGACTTGTGAGGCGACTTGTGTAGCCTCAGGTCGCTTGACATAACAAAAGCAATGTTAATCAATCAGTGCCATCTTAATTGGCACTACTGAAGTCGCTCCGACTTCAGAAAAGGGTCCTGTACTACTTTGAGGCGACCTGTGATCCGACTGTCCCATATACTTCAATGGGAGTCGCCTCCTTATCTTAATTGACACGACTTGTTATCAGACTTTCCAGGCAGAAGAAAGAGATTAGCCAGGCATTCCCCACAGACAAAGTCGCCTGTCTCTTCAAAGTAGTGCACAAGTCTCTTCCAAGTCTCTTCAAAGTCTCTTCCAAGTCTCTAAACAAGTATCTTCAAGTCACGGGGTGACTTTCTGGTCGTGGTAATGTGAACCGGCTCTGAAAATAATTAAATGTATTTTTACATACAACAAGTAGAAATACCTGCAGCTTAGCCCGTTTAAGACCGCCAAACGCATATGTACTGCAGCTAAAGGGTGGGCTTTAACATCCACATGCTGCATATATGCGTACTGGGCAACTGATATTTATGTACTGAGAGCGCGCTCACTGCATGCTCTCAGCTCAAAGTCCGAGCTGTCAAAGTCCAGGGTAAAGATCAGTAGCCAGCAGGACTTGCTTCCAATCGTGTGACCGTGGCTGACGATCATTTACTCCCCCTGGGCATTATGAAATATTTAGAGGGATGTCAGAGGGGGGAGGGTGGGCATGAAGGGGTTAATATCTGCATCCTGCCATCTACACACAGAATCACTCAGGGAGACACAAAAGGCACAGCAATCACTGGGAGCCAAATAGGCTTTTCTGTATGCATATATGCTGACAGGGGGAGCAAGCAGAGTTGCTGATCTGCAGTATCCATCTTGCTGCTTCTTCATTCTCCAGGATGGTCGGTGACACTACTATATTCCTTAGTATAACACTACTGTATTTCTTAATATAACTAAGGAATTGTTTGGATTGTTTTGGATAGAGTGGAGATGGATTGGAATGTGTGTCAGATTTTATTGCTGTCTGTGCCCCTATTAAGAAGACTCACCCTATCTATTCCTCCTCTTTACCATTATCATTGAAAATCACCAATTTAGGGTTGTCCACAGATAAGTAATAGAGGGGAAATCCTCCAATGGGGGACACTATTTATGATTACCTTGGAGTCCCCAAGAAATTCCCCTAATTTGCAGGGATTTCCTCCTGTTTGGTTATGGGACAGGAAGTGAAGGGAAATCTCTCCAATGGGACACAGATGGCGAAAACAAATCTTACAGGGGTTACTACCCTCCCTTACTCTATCCAAAATGAAAAAAAAAAAATTTTTGCCTATAGTTCTATTTAAACTGTAACCGGAAAAGTGGTGTTACCCTCTTGACTGTGCTGTCAGGCAGAGGTATGTGAATCAGAAAAGCTGGGCAGAATTACAAATCTTTTTTTCAGATGAGACAATTCATATATGTGTGTTTTAATTGTGTATTTATCGGTTTGTCTGGAGTTCTGCTTTAATATCTAGAGTTTATACATCTGGTTATAAATATGTATGATATTGCAGTCTTGTACTATTAAAGAAGATCTAAACTCTCTCAACCAATATTACCTATTTGTAATCCTTTGACTGTTAGCCTTAATAAATAGAAAAAAAAAGGTATATTACGTTTACCTATTTCATTTTTTATTTATTTTGGTTTTTTTTTCAGTTGCTTCCTTGTTTTTGGCCTAGGCCAGTGATGGCAAACCTTGGCACTCCAGATGTTTTGGAACTACATTTCCCATGATGCTCCACTACACTGCAGAGTGCATGAGCATCATGGGAAATGTAGTTCCAAAACACCTGGGGTGCCAAGGTTTGCCATCACTGGCCTAGGCTATAATGATGTCATACATCCCAGGAGCTTTCTTGGGCATTTTTTTTCCAGCTAAGCACCCTCTCCTGTCTGCATGCCTGAGCTAAGGGTAGATGGATTCCAGGTAGTAAATGCTATATGAATCATCTGCCCTTACTCAAGATGGCTGTGGCTATAAAATGCTAGGGGGGTGTTTTTTAAAGTGATTTCTCAAAGAAATAAAGCATAGAGAAATGTATGGATGGGTGAATATTTGAATATTAAAAGGTTTTTGATTTGTGGTTCTCAAATACAGTTTAGTTCCACTATAGCTAGATAATGAACAGAGGCCCTGCTGGTTATCCCATTAGTGTTGCATTTAGGTGCGTAACGACAGGGGTTGCAGGGCTCGCAATTGCAACCCGGGCCCCATGCTCCAGGGGGCCTATGCAGCTCCCCTGTACACCTGGATAGGAGGAGCGGTGGGGGCAGCATGTAGAGAAATCACTGTCCTCCTTTTTCCTTCTGTAGCTGCAGGAGGAAAATGGAGGAGATTGGTTCCTCTGTATGCTGCCCCCGCCACTCCTCCTATCCAGTTCACTTGTGTTCTGCTGTCTCTGGGCCCCTGTGCGCTCCCCTGGTTCACCCCCCCCCCCCCCACTGTGCTGCCGGCTTTCTCCCCCCCCTCTCCTGCCGGCTGCTGCAGGGGATGTGTCACAATAGAGAATCAGGAAGGGGTCGGTAAATATGTAATTTACCAGCTCCTTCCTTTTCTGAATGGACAGAGTCATAGTCAGTGACATTGTAAAAAAATAAAATGAAATGATAAAAAATAATACAATTAAAATACCTAAAAATAAAAACTACTGACACCAGTGGGTGAACTTCCAGGATCGCAAAGGTCACACTTGGGACCGGGCCCTGGCATTCCACCACCGTGGGGAGGCCACAAGATGGCAGGAAGGGGGCCCACTGCAGAACTTGTGAAAGGGTCCCGCTGTGGGACCGTAATAAAGGGCCCCAGGATCAGAGGGAAGAGCTCCCGCCAGGGGTCTGGGGGACCCTTCATGGTTTCTTACACCGGGGTCCTGAAGGTTCTAGTTATGCCTCTGGTTGCATTCATACTTCAAATGCTAAAATAAATACAACAGCTTCAAAAAAACAAACCTATTATGCGCTGACAATGCTTTTGTGTTTTTTTGACTACTCTTTTACCTAAGGCGTGCTACCTACTCCAAAACAAACTTTACCTAAGTATACAGGGCGTACATAGCACGCAATGAGTTTCGATCTGCATATGATGTCAGTTAACGCAATCTTACAAATATAAAAAGGCTAACCTTTATTAGTCATAATTAACTCCTTCCCCTCCTAGCTATTTTTTTTTTTTATACTTTTCTGTTGGTTTTCTGTTTATTTCTTTTTTTAACCCTTAAACCATTCATTTGTTAGCTGTTGTTTTTACTTGGGTTTGTATTTATTTATTTATTTTGTTGTTAAAACCAAAAAAAGTAGCCTTTATTTAATTGTTAACTATTATTGCCATGCTTTGTACCAGAAAAACGATGTTATTACTATTATAAACAGGACAAATTTCCTAATAAAATGTATAACTTATCTTCATTTTTTTTTCATAGCTGTAGTCAAAGTAGAAAAAAGTGTGTTTGAAGTTTTCTTGACATATTTTTATCTTAACATTGGATAGAGAATAAAATAATTTTGCAAGACAATAACACCAATGGAAATCCTTATTTGTCATAAAAAAGTCTCCCTCCATGTTGTGATTTCTGCCATTCTGCTGGCCCTTTGTTTCATTATCTTCCTGGATTCCCTGCATGCCTGTGTCGGATCTTCACAAATAAAGTTTACAAACTTTAAGATCACTCAGAATAATAGGAGTAGGCTAGAAATAATTGAAATATAATGTGGAAATGAATATATGATTTTACATTATGACCATAGATACACTTTAACCACTTTACCACTGAAGGTTTTTGCTGTCTTACGTCTGGGCCACTTTTTGCGATTCAGCGCTGTGCGACTTTAACTGACAATTGCGCGGTCGTGCGACGCCGTACCCAAACGAAATTTACGTCCTTTTTTTCCCACAAACAGAGCTTTCTTTTGGTGGTATTTGATCACTTGTGCAATTTTTATTTTTTGTGCTATAAACAAAAAAAGAGCGTTTATTTTGAAAAAATAACAATATTTTTAACATTTTTTTATATGAAATTCCCCTCCAAAAAAATGTAAAAATCAAATTTTTTTTAAATTTTTGGCCAATTTGTTTTCTGCTACCTATGTTTGGTAAAAAAAATCACAATAAGCGTATTTTGATTGGTTTGCGCAAAAGTTATTGCGTTTACTAACAAAGGGAAAGATTTCTATCATTTTTTGTGTTTTTTTTTAACGCGTAATGGCGGCAATCTGCGATTTTTTTTTTTGCGGGACTGCGACATTGCGGCGGACAGATCGGACCCTTGACTGACATTTTTGACACTGTTGGGGGTACCAGTGACATTACTGCAGTAATCAGTGCTATATATATGCACTGTTACTGTAAAAATGACACTGGCAGGGAAGGGGTTAATTTTTATTGGTGATCAAGGGGTTAATGTATGCCTGGTGCTTACTGACGTGTGTGGGGGGAGGGGACTGAGTGACACAGGGACAGATTGAAAGTGCAGCTATGCTGAACCCTGCAATTTGACCCTGCCTGTCACTTAGGAGATCCGCCCGCTCTGTTTACACAGGCGGGCGGATCTCCAAACTAGATTCCCCGACGATCGGGGAAGAGCAGCGGCTCTTCCCCTGGCCCGACTCCTGCTGTGACTGAAAACAGCGGGAGCGAGCCTCCGGCGGCGCGTGCGCGCCGCCGAGAGAGGGGAATGGCTGGTGATGTAGACCTACGTCGCCAGACGATAACGAGCCACTGTGCCGCAGTAGCAGCACAGTGAGCAGTGGTAAAGCGGTTAAATAAAAGTTAATATTGAATAAACGGGTCCTTAGAAGAAATGTAAAAAGAGTTAAAAGATCATTTTATAGCCAATTTATACAGTGGATCTTAGATAATCTCTCATTGGATGCGTGTCAGGTACAGTGTAATCTTTGGCCATTATCTAGTTATACATTGATGTTAAATTGTAGTATACACTAATATAAAACTTGGAGGTGCTATACTAATTATAAGGGGAACTTAATTCCTTGCTGCTGGAGGTACCCAGCACAATGCAGGGAAACAAACAAATATGTGCAAGTACAATTTTTGGATTACTCCAGTGCAATGCCAGACCATTTAAATGGTCTGCCTAATGCAGTGCATGTTAACGTGCAAAAAAAGCACGCTTTATAGGGACACGCTTTGTCAGTTAGGCCCGCCATACACAGTGCAAATTTTATTCCTTCAACCACAGGTTGCAGGAAAGAAATTTGCATGATTCCCCCATCAACACAGGCAGTGCTGACAGATGAATCAGCAATTGTCTTCTCCTGGGAGAAGACAGTGATTATATAGCCGCTCACGATAATCACAAGAAAATCCAGCAGGCTGGTTGTACCCAAGTTGATCGATCGATCAATTTGGTACATTCAGCCTGCCCATTAACTGTTTCAATCTCAGCCGATTCCTGCTGAACCAGCCGAGATTCGAACCATGTATGGTCGGCCTTAGATGTGAACCTAATCTAAATATTTTTTGCTCATTTTGGAAGAGTAAACATTTTTGAGGTATTAGTAATGCTGGCCATACATGGATCATATTTCAGCAGGGACCGGCTGAATTTCGATCCAAGTACGGGCAGGTGGTTGTACAGAAGTCGATCTACAAATTGACTTCTGGATAACCACCCTGTCAGATTTTTGCCACTCGATCAGTGCCACCAGCTATAGCCGGCAGCTCTGATCAGTGTATTCTAATGGCGGTGAAGTCTCCCTACTGTCAAAATACAAAGGCACAGTGGGGGGATTCCCCCATCCACCTCAAGTGTGTGGATGGGGGGAATCAGGTAATTTTATTTCATTCAACCTGCGGCCTGAACAAAAAAGATGTATCCTCTATAGGCTGCTTAACTCTTTGTTACCCTACTCTGCTAAGGGCAGCAAGTCTTCCCAATAGTAATACAGACAACAATTTGAGCATGACAACTATGCGGGTGGGGTGTGGTGGTCATCACGTCCTTCATTCTTCCCTCATAGTTTGGTTCCAAGCAAGGGTCCCATGTGAGGCCAACCCTGGGTTGGGTACCTCTGGGCTATGCTAGGCACCTGTAACAGGATCACTTTGCTACACATGGTGTACCCTTACCCTTGGGCCATTTTCATCAGTGCTCTGGGAGAAGGTGGAGGCTGCCATGGGAGTGTACATAGCCTTTAGGGGGGCTTCTACTTTTAGCGATAAACACATATCATGTACACTTGCACCGTATCTGTTTTCCAGTTAACTCTCAGGTCCCAGGGACAATGTACACATTCTCTGTAATCTGCATTTAGGAGGGACATGCTGAGCCTTTGTCCGCATCCACTGTCCATCCTCTGAGCCTGTGTCTATTGTCCAGCTTATCATCGCTACCTCACTGCCCGTAACGGGGGTCCCGCCGTGCACATAGTGCGGACTCCATGTGTGCACTTCACTTCTCTTAACTCTTCCATACTTGGGCACAGGTTGGGGACCTCTGCGGTGCTCCAGATGTTATGGAAACATAGAGAGAGTGCCGACAAAAACTCTCTTCTGAAAGAGGCTTTCCCACCTATCTCAGGTACACACTTAACAACAGGCTGCTTGTAACTTGGGTAACCCTTGTCTCTTCACACCAAACTACTCTCGTACTGTCTTTGTACCCCAAAGTACCTTAGTGACCTGAAACACGGGATGGTGTAGTTAACTTGTATTACACCCAGTTAGTAAATTCAGACCAGGCCTGAACGAAGTTTCAAAATTTTACTTGAAAAAGTGAAAAAGGCAATACAAAGTTAAACATGCAGGGAGACATTATTCTTTCCTACATCCGAGACCCTAACTCAGGCTTAATGCTGCCCCTGCATACCTGCAAAGGTAGAGTCTATGTAAAGTACAGAGTCCATCAGTGGCATTCTCCAGCAGCTGGTGACTTCGGGGTGAACCCCAAGTTCTGAGGACCTTTACATAGTAGGTCGTAGGAAGTGACATTCTGCTTCTCATCAAGAGTGATGTTCTCTGGCTCTCTGTCTCCACCCACACAATCATCCTTCCTGATCTTTCTCTCTCTCTGGCCTATTGGCCCTTGACCTCTCTCTGCTCCGGACCACTGTCCCTTTTTTTTATAATACAGGATCAGTGGGTTGGACCCAGAGAAAAACCTGCCAAAAACCAAAGAACCGAGAAAGTATTAACTCTTACCCTCCCTTTTGGTACAGCACCTAATTGGCTATTTCCAACCCCCTTAAAACTATTTTACCCTTTAATAGGGTACTTGTGGTGCTGGAATTTTCCTGCTAGAGATATTTCGTGCTCCATTTAGCCTCTGGCACAGGAAGTGAGAGGTAAACACAGAGGGCAATTAAAACCTGACAGAGGTTTTAACACAAAAAAGGCAACAAACAGTGGTCAGGTGCTGGATTATGGTAATGAAAGGCCATCAATAAAAAAAACCCATTTTCTTATCTCTGTACTAACCTCGGAGAACATTGGACTACCAAATTTTAGTAGAAACATAGATAAACAGAAAACCTCCATATAGAGAATCCTATACCCACAGTTGATCCAGAGGAAGAGAAACCCCCATATAAAGCATGATCCAATTTGCACCAGCTAGGGAAACAAAATCCTTCCTGATCACGCCAGAAGACAATTGGATATTTCCTGGATCAACTACCTCTAGTGTTATTATCTATAAATGTTAATATCCAGTTATATATATTTTTTAACAATCTACTGAGCTGGCCAGGATTAGATCTTGATTAGGTCTATTCCACATTTTCACAGCTCTTACTGTGCAGAAGCCTTTCCTTATGTGGAGGTTCAATCTCTTTTTCTTTAGACATAAAGAGTCCCCTCTGACAACATGTATGAGTTACTTTCTGGCCATGTTTTAAATATATAAAAAAAGACATTAGAACCAGATAAGCATATTTTTTGTCATGCAAGCATATAAAATGGGCACTGTTTATACCGGCATTGGTATTTACAAGTAATACCGGCATTGGTATTTACAAGTAATAAAGAGAAGATTATCTAGCTAACCTAAATTAATTATTTGCTTTCATGGTTAGAACTTCAAACAGAGAGCAGCATACTATAGCCATAAAGGGTCATTTCTTTTTTACCTGATCATGAAAATCACTGTGTATAATATTACTGCACCATTTGCATGTATGTGTAAAGGTCTTCCCAACATGTGTGTATACACAATGGAGAGTCTGCATGCCAAACCTTTATAGGAGTCATCGGTGTAACATGAGCCAAACCCGTTATTACTTCCTACATGACTGCAGCTGCAGAGATCTACAATTTATTAACAAAGACAAAACCAGTCCAACCAAAAACACTTCGTCCATATAGTAATCCAATAGCACTTCGAAATTATTGCAACTAACCTTTGACTTCCTATCTGTATCTGAATCAGAGCCACAAGTTCTCATAAAATAACTAGAGTGTGGGCATTTTTGGGTTACCTTCAGGTACCCAACCCATTGTAGTTACCTACAATGAAAAACTAATCTTTATTTGAGTGAATCAGCAGCTCAAGCTGAGCAGTATCTTTTAAGACCATGACTTTACAGCCTGTTTCACACGGGTTTCAGCTTGTATAAGAGCAGTGTAAACAGCAAGCTTTTCTAAAGCATTTGCAGAGATGCAAACTTTGCTGATGCTTTTAAAGTACCATAGTACCATTTAAATGTTAAACACAGGCCTAGTGCATAGCTCCCAACTGTCCCTGATTTCAAGAGACTGTCCCTGATTTGGAACAAAGTCCCTCTGTCCCACTTTCCTACTCATTTGCCCCCCGTTTTGATCTGATCTTTATAGCTGTATATAAAATGCACTATTTGTCTTTTAAAAAGAGTTTTATCCAGTTTCTAAATTGTTGTATTTTTACATTTCAAAAGCCAGTATAAAGGAATAGTAATGGTAAAAAAAATAAAAAAAAATTGTTAAAGCTTTAAAAAGTGTTATTCAGCTTTGGTGGAAAATAATGAACACAGATCCTAATTAGAGTGTTGATTGTCACTTTAAACAAGCAGGGCTCAGCACTTCTAGAAGCTTGTTGAAAGCCTGCTGGAAGCTTGCTTAAAGTGGCAAACAGCACTCCAATTAGGATCTGCATTCAATATTTACAAACTGGAATTTATTGGCACTTTAAAAGCTTCAACAAAGTTTGCTGAAAGCTCTGCAAATGTTTTGTCAAAGCTTGTTGTTAACACTGCTCTTTTACAAGCTGAAGCCCATGTGAAACGGGCCTATCAGAGACAAAAACGTTAACCATGCCTTCTGCCACACAAGAGAGGCAAAGGGAGCTTAGAAACTGAAAAAGTGGCTGAGGAACTGGTGTAGGAAGGAGGGATTCAGGTTCCTGGAGAACTGGGAAATGTCATCATAATGGAGGACTTCAATTATTTCTATATTGACTGTTCAGAGGGGACAGCTCACTCATTAAAAACCCATCATTTCATGAATGTTTTACAGGACAACTTTATGTCTCAATTGGTGGAATCCCCGACTAGAAAGAATGCATTGCTAGATTTATTAATTACGAAGGATTCGAGTCTGATCCCAGATGTGGTAATACAGGACAACTTGGGATCTAGCAATCACAGGATGATCACATTAAGTGTATATCATGGGAAAAGAAGGCATGAGGGTAGCAGAAGAACTCTATATTTGAAACGAGCAAACTTTCCTGAACTGTGTTCAATGCTACAAGACATTAATTGGGACCAAATGTTAGAAATATTGAACACGGAAGAAAAATGGGAATGCTTTAGGAACATATTAAATAAAGGTATCACGCAGTGCATTCCAATGGGCAATAAATATAGAAGAGCGAAGGCTA
The DNA here is from genome assembly GCF_965119305.1 of Pelophylax lessonae. Classification (NCBI taxonomy): domain Eukaryota; kingdom Metazoa; phylum Chordata; class Amphibia; order Anura; family Ranidae; genus Pelophylax; species Pelophylax lessonae. The sequence goes on along the minus strand of NC_138769.1, from coordinate 658,963,437 downwards.
AACCTGGGTGGCTAAACTGTAACATCAAAATGTCTTAGTAAAGAGGAAAAAAATGGCCTTGAAAAAATATAAAGCGGAGGGGGCATTGTAAGCATTCCAACACTACAAGGAATGCAATAAGAAATGTAAGAACAAAATCAGGGCGGCTAAAAAAAAGGCCACGAGAGACACATAGCAGGGAAGAGTAAAAAAAATCCCAAGAAATTTTTAAGATATATTAACAGTAAAAAAGTGAGATCAGAGCACATTGCCCACATAAAAGACGATGATGGGAGGATTGTTATAGATGACACAGAGAAAGCAACTGTACTAAATGTTTTATTCTCCTCTGTTTTTTACACAGGAAAAGGAGGGATATACCGACAATGACAAGTTTTTTAATAACACATCACAGGATGTACCTTTGTGGCTAACAGAGGCCGGAGTCAAGTAAAGACTAGATAAGTTTAACACAAATAAATCACCAGGACCAGATGGCTTACACCCAAGAGTCCTCAAACAACTCAGTCAGGTTATAGCTAGACCATTGTTCCTAATCTTTGTGGATAGCATACTGACTGGAATTGTACTAGCTGATTGGAGAAAAGCCAATGTGGTACCAATATTCAAAAAAGGGCAGAGACATATTCCTGGAAACTACAGGCCAGTCAGCCTAACATCAATAGTAGGTAAATTATTGAAGCGGATGATATGGGACTACATACAAGAATTTGCTGAAGAAAACAGTATAATTAGGAGTAATCAGTATGGGTTTACGAAGCTGCCATCTAGATAGTGGGAGGCCTGGGATGGGGTGTATCTGGATTTTGCAAAAGCATTCGATACAGTTCCCCATAAACGTGTTAAATAACGTGTACTGGTCGGGAGTGGTAAGTGGGTTACTCCAAGGCTCTGTCTTGGGATCAATTCTGTTTAATTTATTCATAAATGATATAGAGGATGGGATACATAGCTCAATCTCAGTTTTTGCGGTCAACACAAAAATCAAAAGTAAGCAGGGCAATAACAAATAAATATATAGATAAATATATTAGTGCACAATAAACAAAATAGGTGGTTAGAAATAGTCCAAATAAATATTCAGTGCTTGAAAAGAGTCCTTAAAGTGATCCAATTAAGGTGCCAAGGTGCCAAATAATTAAGGTGCTTGCAGAGTGATATGGTGCCCCTCAAGGTTCCCCACTCACCAGATTGCAGATAATAATAGACCTTCAAAATTATTGCACATTGCCCGGGATCTTTACAGGACCAGAACTTCTCCTATGTAGCCTTGGAACTTTTTGGGTCAGCTTCCGCTTACACAGCCAGCTATATTTGATCATACAGTGTGCACTTTATAAAATATTGAATATTGTATTTATATCACAGCACTTTACACTTTATTTGAGCTAGCGCTGCATAAATTCGTTTTTCATAATTTTTCCTAAGACTTTCTTAGTGTCTGCAGCAGCTGCCCATTATTGCATTTATTCTTAAATTTTCACGTTGTGTAGCGCGGGTTTTAATTTTTGTTTTTTCACAAGCAGGGCAATAAATTCACATCAGAGAGAGTCCAGAGAAGGGCAACTAAACTGATTAGGGGATTGGAGGACCTTAACTATGAAGAGTGTCTGCAATCGCTCGATTTATTCTCCCTGGAGAAGAGACGTCTGAGGGGGGACATGATAGCAATTTATAAATATCTTAATGGGGATCTCAGCTTAGAAAAAAAGCTGTTCATTCGAAGGGATTGCATGAGGACTCGAGGACATACAATGCGATTAGAGGAGAAGCGTTTTAACCTCAGGCAACGAGGGGGGTTCTCTACTGTTAGGGCTACAAGATTGTGGAATTCTCTACCACAAGAGGTGGTTTCTGCGGGAAGTATGGTGGCTTTCAAAAGACTCTTAGACTTACATCTCAAGGATCAGGACATTAAGGGCTATGTGAGATGATTACAGCCACACACACCTACACAGGTTGAACTGGATGGACTCTTGTCTTTATTCAACCTCACCTACTATGTAATGTAACATCAGGATATAAAAATTTTACAGAAAGACCTAAACAAAATAATGGGGTGGGCAACTACATGGCAAATGAGGTTTAATGTGGAGAAATGTAAAGTACTGCACTTGGGGCTAAAAACATAAATGCAAATTACTCACTAGGGGGAGAACCTCTGGGGGAATCAAGGATGGAGAAAAATCAGGGGGTCCTAGTAGAAGACCGACTGAGCAATAGCATGCACTGTCAAGCTGTAGCTACCAAAGCTGGCACAATATTAGCATGCATAAAAAAGGGATTTACTCTATAGATAAAATTATAATCCTGCCACTTTAAATAAACTTTGGTTAGGCCACATTTTGAGTATTCCATCCAGTTTTGGTCACCAGTCCTAAGAAGGGATGTGCTGGAGCTGGAGGGAGTCCAAAGAAGGGCAACGAAATGAATAAGGGGATCAGAGGACCTTAATTAAAAGAAATGACTACAAGCACTAAATTTATTCTTGCAAGAGAAGAGACGCTTGAGAGGGGACATGATAGCGATTTACAAATACCTCAATGGTGATCCCAGTGTAGGAAAAAAGCTATTCACTCTCAGGGAATGTAAGAGGAAACTGGGCCACACAATGAGATTGGAGGAGAAGAGATTTAACCTTAAGCTGCGCAGGAGTTTTTTCACTGTAGCGCGATAAAGATGTGAAAACATAGGAGAAAGGACTCCAGAATGTCAGTTTTTCATCTTTCTCCAGGTTTTGTAATTCCCAGATCAGCGTCTGCAGCTTGGATACTTTAAAGTGCCTTGGGTGGGAAGAAGTCTCCAGCCAGTGTCTAGTTTTTTCCAAAGACCTTCCAAAGACCAAGGTTTGAATCCTCCTGTAAATAGCCCTTATAATGAAAGCATTTCCATAGCGCAGGGCTTCACCTGAAAGCCAGGATGTCTCTGCATAGAAGTCAGGAGGACTCCACCTTCCCAAGAGCATGTATGTCTGCACAGTGCAGGTGAAGTTGGTAACAGAGCAGCATGGAGATGCAAGAATGCCGGGGTGTCAGGAGAACCCCTATTCAGAGGCCAGGAGTGGGGTGTTCAGCAAGATGCTGTGACTAAAGTCAGAGTGAGCGCAGAGAACTAGAAGAGCTGGGTGATACAGTTGGAGAGAGCGGTAAAAAGAGCAGCCATGCTGCTGACAAAGGAGTTGAGAGGCCTTTCATTTTTTAGTTAACTATTCATTTGATGGTGGAAACCCCTCCCTGGTCAACTGGTTCTGTTTGAACTGTTCTGTTCAATAAAAGTGGGCTGCCATTACCTAAAATACAGTTTGGACTGGCACAGCTCATTGGAAAATGTATCTACCACATGAGTAATAATTACCTCAACATCACACCATGTGTACAAGTTTTCTTAATCCTTCCTGTGCTATAGTAAATCAGTAATTTAGGAGTAGAAGGCATTCACTAAGGGCCGTTCACTCATAATGCAGTGACTGGTGTTTTTCCATGCTGAAAGAACGTCAGTCACATAAAAAAAACATTATTTCCTATGTGCCCCATTCTTACTACAACACAGCCTGCAGGTGCGGACTGTGCGGTGCAGTGAGGTTCCATAAAATGCAGATATGATGTGTTTTGTTGCACCTCACTGGATGGCATTGCATGTTATGGCACAGCGGCGCAATGCACCATACATGAATGAAGTGTTACTTTGTACACTTTAAATACAAAATAAAAGGGAGCTTTGTGATGCAGTAAACTGTACATCACACTGCCCCCTGCCACCGTCAGCCCAAATCGGACAGCTGCCTGTGAATAGGTTTAAATAGTTAGGTGCTGGCCAGGAGGGTGGGAGGTTTTGCCTTTCCAGGTTCTTTGGTTTTTGGTGGGAACTTCTCTGGGCCCAACCCACTAATCCTGTGATATATAAATATGGGACAGTGGTCCGGAATGTGGAGGACCCCCCGCGGAGTGGTAGTTGGGGAGGGTTTGGGGAATTTTCCCTGTGGAGAGCCCAAGGTGGAGAGAGAGAGAGAGAGGGTCAGAAGGAGAGAGCTGAGAGGACCAGGGTCTGCATCAGGTCCAAGGCCTGTAAGGGAATGAGACAGAGAATGATAGCTGTGAGGAGCAGAAGGAGGCACTCTATCACTGTCTGAATGTAAAGTCATCTGAACCTGGGGTTCGTCCTGAAAACACTAGCACTGAAGCATGCCTCCGAAGGACTTGCATCTACACGAGAGTGCCTCTGAAGGGTTGTAATTGCTAGGCAACACCTTTGCAGGTATGCTGGGGGAGCACTCAGCCTGTAGTCAGAAGTAGGGAAATAGGAATAACCATGCATATGTATGTTGAACTGTGGAATGTTCAATTTTTGCACTTTTTCCAAGTACTGAAAGAGATTTATCGCAAGTAACCGGCACACACATAGTTATCAAGAGGGTCTTAACACATTGGGGTATGAAGGTATTTCCGTGGAATGGAGGATGTAACAAGCAGCCTGTCTATATTATTATTGTTTACCTGCTATAGGTGGTACGGCCTCTAGCAGCAAGGGAGATGTTGTCGCCACTCCTTCCGCCAGCAATCTGTCTTCCAGAGCAACAGGAGCAGATTTGCACCGCAGAGGTTTCCATCCTGAACAGAGGTTCAAGAGTTAAGTTAAGTGGACGTGTGGAGACCATGCAGAGTGCACGGTAGGGCCCACTCCGCTATTAGGGATTAATAGTGGAAAACGCTGGACAGGTGGTTGCGGACATTGGCTTAGCGTGTCCCTCCTAAATGCTGATTACAGAGAATGTGTGCATTGTCATGGAAAAACAAGAGTTAACTGGAGAACAGTTATGTTGTCAGTGTGCATAGTGTATATTCATCTCCAAGAGTAGAGGATCAACATAAGGTTGAGTATTCCCCCACGGCAGCCTCAGCTTTGTCCCAAGGCATTGGTGAAGATGGCACAAAGCAAAGGTTCCCTATGTATAGTATATTGACCCTGTACAAGGTGCCTAGTGTACCTCAGAAGAACCCACCATGGGGTAGGCCTCTCATGTGACCCTTGCTTGGTGCCCAACGAGGAGGGAAACGTGGAGGACATGACAAACAACACCACTCTCCCCCCTATGTGCCCACACTATAAACCAATCTGGTTTAGTCTGCGGGCAAGTGTGAAGAGGCTTTTACAGAGATCTGGTAAGTTGTACTCACCCCCTTTCCAGGGTCTGCTACCCCTCTTGGGTACCATAGATGCAGAGGAACACAGATTCCATTAGCATTACATAACAGGTTTTTTTTTTTTTTTTAAAGGGTAGCTGGTTTCCAGAAGATACTTCTGAAACATTCACCTTAAGCTAAGGGTTTGGAAGCTGCTATCAGCATAACAGAGGGCTGCAAACTCAGGCCCCAGAATGCCCAAAATGAATATCAGGACCCCAGAGACAAAAGGAAAGGGTGTAGAGAGTGACTGCATAGCCACCATAAAGATGTGGGTCAAGTACAACAATTTCCAATATGTTTGTGACATTCCATTACCAACACATTAACCAGCCCAACTTTCATTTATTATATGTGAGTCAGTTTGCAATAGTAGTTAAACATTAATGACAACTTAGCTAGTATTTGTTTGGTAGCACCAGTAGCCAAGAAACTGATGAAATTTGAGAGTGTGGCACCCAATGTCTTAAATACCTAAGACAAAGTAATGGGGACTCACTGGGTCACTATTTAGAAAGACTTAAATCAACTTAAAGGGCAACACATATTGTGGAGAGGCTGCACACCCCAATATATCGAAAGAAAAAAGGAAGGAACCCCCAGGGGTTTTTAAGCAGCAGATATCAATGTGACTATAGATGTATAAAAATATTAATCTTTAGTGGAAAAAATTTTATTGTAATAATAAAAAAGCTTTAAAAATACAAAAGCATAAGATATGAGCTCTGGTTACAAAAGCATTTCAATTTACACACATAGCTACAAGCAAGGGACAATATCACAGGATCATCACATCCAATTAGGAGGGACTCCGACGTGTTTCGACCTCTGATGTAAGGTCTTCCTCAGGGGGTGTGTGATGTCCTATGGGTGATATGTAGCTAGTAACCAGGAGCCATTTCCACCATGGCTAGACAGATCCTCCCAAGGGAGAGAGGGTTTTCCCATATTCCCACAGAGGGCAGGCACAATGGCCTGCAAGGAGTCACACTTTGGGCTCACCGTGCGGGGACAGCACACCTGTCTATATTACAAGGATACTGGTAGTATCCAGTGAGGTTCACAGGGTATTATGGATAGGGTGGGAAAGGGGAGCGTGTCCTCGTCAGCCAGCGTTCCAGGGAGTCCTTCCTTTTTTCAGGCTTAAATCAACAACCCAGCTCCTGAAGGTTTGATAAGTTGAACTATAAATAAATGAGGCTATTTTTTTCTCCTGGTCAAATGCTCTTCATTTCATAAAAGCGTGAATCAGGAAAATACTGCATTATGACTACTAGATGGCACTGGTAATCATAATAAATACTTACTGTATTTACTTTACATAGTAAATAAATACTTATTTACTATGATTGTCAGCTCCGACTAGTGACCATAATGTGATATGTCAGAGATTCACACTATTGTTATAAATGAAGAAACTCCAACTTAGAGAGAAGAGGCTGGCACCAGTTGATTTTGCATTCTCTCATAAAGAATGTACATGCAGCCTTGCAGTATGAATTGTTCTAACACATGCCCCCTTAGTATTATACTTTTAAGCCCAAGGATTAAGGTAAAATGTACTTACATAATTTGTTCTCAATGGAATTATTTCTACTATGTTATATAATGATGGCATTCATTTTTATTTAGATAGTTGGGTGTGCTCATTACACCCGACTGGTTATATCATAACTTAAAATAGAACTGTGGCTCGGCTATGGACATTTAAAAAGTTCTATATTCTCAGTAAATACATTGTATTGTATTCACCTTTGTAGTTGCAGACACTGTAAAAATTCATAATTGAAGTTCACAATTATTGAAACTCGATGTCTAGCAAAAGCTTTTTTTTATTGCCATTCACTGCTCCATTTAAGAGATTTTCCCTCACTTACTGTCCTACAGAATGGTTTACCAGACAATAAGGCCTCATGCACACTGGATGTTTTTACAGCTGCTTCTAGGGGTGTCTAAATGCCCCTCAATGTTAGCTGATATGTCCATGAACACATGGGCTTTTAGCAGCATTTAGTGGCAGGAGCTTCCAGAGGCAAAAAAAAACTTAGTGCCAGGGCATCCAGGAGCAGCAGAGTTTGGGCAGAAAAAACGCTTGACGCTACTAAAAGCTGCTAGAAATTGCTAAACGTGCCTAAACGCTAGTGCTTGAGCAAATAATTAATTTCAATGGCTAGAAAAATAATTTTTTTTAAGTACAAACACATTTTAGTAGTACGGAAAGGCTAGGACCTCTGTCAGAATTATATTTCTGTCTTTGCCCCATGTACAGGTCGTTGAGGGTGGGTCCTGAAAGGACACTATGTTTCCCCTTTGTTTGGGCTGTGGTTTCTTTAAGGGAACAAAAGGGGTTAACTCATTGATCAGAGGAAGTGGGTTTAAGAAAGACAGGAAGTTGTAGATTGGTGTGGTGGAGTATAGAGGAGACGGTGGATGGTGGACTTTTGTACAGCCGAGAGGGTGCATGTCAGTGTGCTGACTGGGTCTGGGGGGGGGTTTGATCTCATGAGAGCTTGTAGTCGGTTTTGCCTCCGTCCCTAGGTATAGTATGGGGGGTAGTAAAGAGAAGCCACGTCATGGGCAATAGAAGCCCAAGTACATGCGGCACCAAGTATGCGCAAAGGGCTTTATAAGGCCGGGGAGCCGGGGTCTCGTCTCACTTCCCTCGCTGAGAGGGAAAAGGACGGACTGCCACTGAGCTAGCCTGGGAAACCTCTCCCTCCTTACTGGAAACCACCGCAGAGAAACGTAAGTGAAAGTGGATTCTTAACCACTTATACCAAATGAAGTCACAAAATAAATATGCCTTTCACTTACCAAGTAAAGCAAAAACACAAGTTACCAATATTTATACGGTGACTTGGCTATTCTATTCACACTACAGAAATAATCACCGGACGGGGAAACCCCCGGAAGCCCTCTGGAACTGACACGACTACATGAATTTGTACATCAGCATTTGTAAGTTACAACCCACTTATAACAGCTTCCAAAAAAAACTTCTTGTCTGTGATATATATTTATATACTCAGCCCCACTGATGCGCTAATCTGTATATATATACTGTTCCAGGCTACATTCAGTCCGGCTCCTGCTGCGATTGCAAAAGGACACAGAAAAGGTTGCAAAAACAAAGGCTAAACCTATGTATGTATAAATATACTATTGTCACTCTCTGTGACTTAAATACTGTATATACCTTCAATAACTGATCCATTATTGTTATAAATTATAGACTGGGTGACGAATCTTTGAAAAAGACTTTCATAAGAGCCGAAACGCGTCAGTTAATGGGATGACCTCTGTGAACAACCATTCCTGAATTAGCCACAGGAAAAACAGAGATAACATCCATACCTATGTCACCTTACCCACATATGTCACAGATTCCCTTGAATCTTCCTTCTATTCTTTTCACTCTTGGGCTCTTAACCCAAGCACAAATCTCATCACATTATATGTATTCATGTATATTCTATGTTAAATAAACCTATTGGTTTTATACATATCAGTATACTTCGTCACTTGCCCGCAAAGTCCCACTCTCTTGGCTTGAGGCACCAAATACCCCCCATAGTGTGCTGACTGGGAACCTGTTACCAGGGGAAGTTACCCTCTCCAAAAGTGGGGACTGTTTGACTGCAAAGGCAGATTTGAACTCTTCAAGTCGGTGAGACTGCTTTTCCTTGTTGTGTTTTTTTGCTGCTGTGAAGCCTGCTTAAGTTAATAAACATTTCTTTGATTGCAACGCCTGTGTCCTGCGATCCAGCTGATTCCCCAAACATTGCAACTGGTGCAGGATGTGGGGCAGGACAAAGTAACAGGCACAAGAAGAAAAAAAAATATTTTATTTTTTATTTTTTTGCATTGGACTGAACACTGACATTTAAAGGGACAGTACATTTGACTTATGTCCTGGTTTAAAACTGCACTAAAAGCTGAAACAATTGAGGAGGTAATTAAAAAGTTATCCCTGGCCAATATGCAAGCGCAGACTCAACATGAGGAAGCTAATCAGTGCTTAGCAACCCAGCTGGAGGTACAACAAGCTCACCACAAAGAGGCTCTGGCTCAGCAGCAATAAAGTACTCACCTGTTGGTAACCCAGCTGGCAGCCCAGCAAGGAGCTATACAGGCTCAGGTGAATGCCTTACAAGAGGTAGTACAGCACCTTTCCCAGAGTCAAGAGCCGGCAACGGTTACCCCTAGCAACCAGATGACCTCTCTGCAGGCTCTCGGCACACCGCATCCCCTCAGCTCAACTCAGCACTCTCTGGACACTCAGGTGACACCCCGAGACATCATGGTGAGACATTCATGGTGGTTTATCCCCATCCGGGGGATTTGGTCGCTGTTTCCCTGAGCTGAACCTGCTGGTGTCTCCCTTTTGAGGGACCGTTTATACCCTGGATACTTTTGTACCCCATGTATTTTGGCTCTTTCTGCCGATTGACACATACCTTGTCTATTTTGTTCTGAACTGACACCAGCTGACAAGCTCACTACAGCCATCACCACTCCCCCGTTATTATCCATGATCTATACATTTGTTGTGCCAAAATTCATCGGCCATTGTGAACTACTATCTGTCTTTATAGGGAGTCTGTACACCAGTAGCTCCAGCTTGACTTTCCAAGCGAAACATGTAGGGCATCTGGCTACATGAAACATTCCCCATTCAAGGGCTGTACCAACTACACTCAAGGATCTACTTAGTGCCACTCCTCAGCACTATCTTCGAGCTTGTAGGATCTAATGTATAGTATGGTGATACCACTATGTCTTATGTATTATGCAATGATTATTAGTTTTTCTTTTTAATATTGATACATATGTAAGTCTTTTTTGTTTAAGTACACTCTGGTACTTTCTATGTATACCTTGTATGTGTAAAAAGTATTCCCCTTTTGTTAGGGGTTTCCTTTGTTTTTATATGTCAATCAATAAAAAAGTTTTTTACCCTACCCCTATCTGTGCCTTTAAAGTCCACCAAATTTCTTCCAATGATTTGATACAACTATTAAGGATGTGGCACATTTTCCCTTAATTTCGTTGCGCCCATACCGTGCTGCTGTATTGGTTGCGCAATTTGTTTATTTAGTTACCCCGAGACATCTACCTTCCTCAGACAGGAGGAGGGACAGCCGCACTCTCCTTCCTGGGACTCTGCTCCCACCAAAGACAAACTGTCACGCACTTCCCCAGAACTTATACCCACTCCCAGAATCCTTCGCAGCCTAATCTGCCTTCTTGGGTAGTTACAAGCTGGGATGTGTCCTCTGATTGGGCTTCCCCCACTGTTCTATGAGAAACCTCTCACAGGAACCAGTGGGGATACTTCTCCCCTCAGCAGGCACATCTGGAAGTCCTGACACCCTACCTAACAAATCACAGCCCTGCTGTTAGGCAGACAAGGCCCGCTATATATTTTACCTAGCACCTACCTGTAGGGTGCTACATTACCTTACTCACTGCTGAATGCCGATAAGTGCCACAAGCCGCCGGGGACTGTGTGTGTGTGGGAGGCGGCCGCGGGAAGCAGGCACGGGAGCCTGGACTCAGAGGACGGATCGTTTTTTTTTTCATGCGGGTGGGCAGCTTTTTTGCGCCCCCTCCACCCCCCCCCCTGCAATGTGCCACCCTAGGCCTGGGCCTTGTCAGCCTAGGCCAAAATATAGCACTGACTGGGGGGTGAGGTAACAGAGATACATTGAACGGGTCGATGTGGACAAGGCTCAGCATGTCCCTCCTAAATGCAGATTACAAAGAAAGTGTACAATTACGTGGGGACCCGAGAGTTAACTGGATAACAGTTATGGTGCAAGTGTACACAGTGTATGTTCATCTCTGAAAACAGAGGCCCATCTTAAGGTTGAGTTTTCCCCCACGGCAGCCTCAGTCTTGTCCCAAGACAGTGTTAAGGATGGGACAAAGCAAAGATACCCCATGTGTAGTAAAGTGATCCTGTACATGGAGCCTAACATAGCCCAAAAGAACCCACCCCAGGGTAGGCCTCTCATGTGACCCTTGCTTGGCGAAGGGTGATGGAGAAGGTGATGACCACCCTATTGCGCTACCCTTTACAGACAGATTGATAGAAAGCTCATTGGTGTCATGTTACTGCCGAGTGGTGTTGGCCCTGGAATTCTGCAGGCACCATCAGATGGGAGGTCAAACAGTAACAGCTAAAGGAACCCCTAGCAACCTCTGGAGATACCCTGAAGTTCAATGGCTGCATTAGAGATAAGAAGGCTCTCTATTACCTGCTGGCGGTGACAGTGGTGGAGGGGAGGAGAGGAATTAGAATCATCTACTGAGAGAAAACAAATTTTAAAATAAAACTAAAATAAAAAGTTTTACTGTAAAATTAAGAGTTGAATTACCCCGCAGAGGCTGCAACTACAGAGGTCAGTAAAGGCATGTTTTAAAGACTTTAGAGAGACTTGGTGGGACTACAAATCCCAGCAGGAACGTGTGCTAGAGCAAGGAAAGAGGAAGCCTGGGCTCAGAGATGTAGAGGATGAGGAGAGATGGGTGGAGGACTGTTGAGGTAGAGATGCTTCTTACGTCCAGAGTTCATATGATATTGGAGTGGATCTGTGGTTTTACACTTGCTTGGAGGCCACTGGCTTCATAAGAGATACTTGTTGCTACACAGTCCAGAATTGCCATCATCACCACATATTTTACAGTAGACAGTCCTTGAATATCCAGGGTTCTGGACAGCAGAGAAAGAGAGAAGGCATCACAGTAGACTGCATAGTGGCGAGAGGCCACTACAATGGACTATATCAATATATATGTAAATTCTATCAAAAGTACACCCTGCCCTTGGCTAGATACATTTTTTATTTTTGGCTCTGCTGTACTTATCTGAGCAGAAATGTATTTCTAGGTCTGGTCAATCTATCCCTAAACCCTAGGGGTTGATTGCTGCTTCCTTTCCCTGAAAGAAGCTTCCAGAAATAGAGTAGGAGGGCCATCCTTAGGCTATGAGTATTTATCTGACCTCAACTAATCCTGAGAAGGGGGCACCAAGAAGGTGTGGCTAGGTAGAAGATAAATGTTTAGGAGTACTTGTTCAGAGGTATCTCCTCCTGAGGCCTTGGCCCCTGGGAGGTAGCCTGTGCTATTGAAGATTTATTGCTGTTAGGCCTAAGCATGTTTCCTTTGCTGAGGGCCTGAAGGACATCTACTGGAGGACACTACCTTAGGAAGCTGAGATAGAAAAGGACCCTCTGTTACGTTGTACTGAAGAGTATCGCAGGGAAGCTGGTTGGAGAGCTGTTCCTGGACATTGCGAGTAAGACATTTTGCCTAGAGTTTCAGATATGCCTGTGCTGTGAGGGTTAGAGATCAGAGGTTGCTACAAGGACTGTGACTGCTCTTACACAGTCCCAGATTGACCGGCTATCCACTCTACCTCCACCAATATTTAAGGCTGCTGTCAAAGGATTTTGCTTGAGAATCTGTCTTTCTGTACTTGCTTGTGTTTAGGAGCATCCTGCACCCTTATCCCTCTACCCAGTTGTATTCAGCTACTGCAATAAAATGTCAAAAAGAGGCTCCTAGATGTGCCAGGGGATCAGGGCTTTTTTTCTCAGAGAATAGGTGCAGGAACTCCCCCCTTCTGAGTCACTTCTTGTCTCCACCCCTACCCACCTCCGAGCACCGTCCCTTAGTACCACCCCCTACCAACCTCCCAGCACTGCCTTATTTAGAAAATACAAAGCCAAGTATCTTTATGTCATGCTAATTAATTCGTATGGAATGTGGTAGTGATAACAAGAAAAGCAGTAAAATAGATCCCCTGCTGCCAGCAACAATATACACCCCCAACAACAATAGATGCCCCCAGCAATAATAGACCTCCCCAACAACTTTGGACAAAAGTCCAAACAAAATATCAATGCAACAAAATATCACTCCAGCAACAATTGACTCCCAGCAGCAAGAACAGATCTCCCAGCAGCCAGCATCAATAGACTCTCCAGCAGCCAGGAACAATAGACCCCTCCCTCAACAGTAGATCCCTTGCAACAACAATTGACCCCACCAGCAACAATAGGCCACCACACAAAATTGAATTCTCTCCAGCAACAATAGATCCCCCAACAGCCAGCATCAGTAGACCTTCCATCACACTCCACCCCAGCACCCCTTGCCATTACATACATTCAGTGCTGGAGGTGCCGGAACTGCGTTCCTGCTGAAAAAATGCCCTGCAGGGGATCATAAAGCACTTTTATCTGCCCCCCTTGGCAAACAGCGCTCCTCCATTGCCTGGCAGGGGGGCAGGGGACTGTCTCTTGGTGTCCTCACATTCATTGTAGGGCTGTAGTCCCTTCATCGATCTTGGTGACATCAGCGGAACCTATGCCTCGTACATACGCATCGATAGTTGGCCTTGAATTTTCGGCCAACGTCCGATCGGCCGATTTTCGGCTTGTTAGTATGATGCTTTCGATAACCGACTCCGACTTTTCGGCTGAACAAAATCTGGTGTGCAGGCTATAAAATTTTTATTGGCCGTCAACAGAACGGCCGATTTTCCGTCAGCCAGTACAGATTTCGGCAGACAAAAATCTGATGAGCAAGACTGGGCATGCTCAGAGAAGAAAAAACACACGGAAAGTAAACCAGCACATGACATCACTTCTGAAATTGGTTTTTGTTGGCCGAGAAAATTTGTGTGCAGTCTAGAGCACATTTCAACCAACACAACAACACTGGACAAAAGACGGCCGATAATTGTTGCGTGTGTACGAGGCATTAGACCCCCAGAATGTAGGGGAGAAGGAGCTGTGGGAACTGGTCTAACAGCACAGAGGGGCCTGAAGGAGCAGAGGATCAGAAAAGTAAAAATGCTTTATCGAGGCTCATAGACATAAACCATGGCAGTGCTGACACAGTCCCTTTGCAAGGGAGGATTATTAGGTTTCTATGGAGTTCAGCTTTAAGGGGCCCCACTGCAAGGGCTTTTTGGTGGGATTTTAATGGGATATTGATATACCATGATGTTTTATCACTGTTTTGTGTTTAGATAATAAAGACCTGAATAAGTACCCAGCTCTATTGGTATTGTTCATTTTGTATATACTTCTTATAGACTTTTTTATATACTAATATAGTCCACTGCAGTTTTCAAAACAGGTCTTTGTTATTTTTATTTTTTGTTTTATATTATAGTTTGGACCAATAGACTCAGGATTTTCTCTTTAGATACATTTCATATTAATAGCACTGACAGTGTGAGAAAAAAAAAAAGTTTGATTGGCTAATCATAAATTATATGGAAGTGTCAGACATTACTCATACCAAGCTCAGCATTTTTCAAGCATTTATAAAGCAGTGATAAAAGCATGCAGGTGTTAATTAGAGAGCAATGTGTGATAATATTGTTTCAGTAAACGATTGTAAATTTGTTTAAAGTGGTATTAAACCCCCAAAAAGTGTAATAAATAGGCACCTTACTAATTCTTAGATAGGTTGGCTGCATTTGTTTTTGTTGTTTTTAAGGTTTGTTTTTCTTTATTTTCATTTGATCAGGTCAGTAAATATGTCATTTTTCAACTTCCTCTAACAGACCAAGCTGTCTAGACAAAGTGTCAAATAGGGGGGTGAGACAAACCATTTAATACTGACAGGGGTGCTTACAATGGTAAATTTTTATTTATTTATGTATTTATTTATTTATTTATGTAAAACCTTTATCCCAAAAGAAAAAAAAAATGTTTGCTGTAACTGCTTATAAAGTGTTAGGTGGAGTGCTGCTTTCATTTGTTAGTCAAGTCCATCTAAATCTGCTAGTCTAAAACTTCCCTCCCCCCAGGCAGACAAAGCTGCTTTCCAAAGGTGTCTCTGTTGCTCCTCCATTCAGACTAGAGACACCCTAAGACAGGAAGTGTGTTACTCCATGTGAAATCACCAGGAGGAAATAAAGGAATACATTTCTAGTGTGTCATATCCATAGTTAATGAGGTCTGTATGATAAAAAAATATATATACTGTATAATATTATGACATTTACACACACCCAATATTACCAAAGTATTGGGACGCCTGCCTTTACAACTTTAATGGCATCCCATTCTTAGTTCATAGGTTTTAATATTGAATTGGCCCACCCTTTGCAAATATAACAGCTTCAACTCTTCTGGGAAGGCTGTCCACAAGGTTTAGGAGTGTGTCTATGGGAATGTTTGACCATTGTCTTGACCATTTGTGAAGTCAGGCACTGATGTTGGATGGGAAGACCTGGCTCGCAGTCTCTGCTCTAATTCATCCCAAAGGTGTTCTATCGGGTTGAGGTCAGGACAGTCAAGTTCCTCCACTCCAAACTCACTCATCCATGTCTTTATGGACCTTGCTTTGTGCACTGGTCCAAATCATTTGGTGGAGGGGGGATTTTGGTGTGGGGTTATTTTTCATGGGTTGGGCTCAGCTCCTTAGTCCCAGTAAAGGAAGCTCTTAAGGTGTCAGCATACCAAGACGTTTTGGACAATTTCATGATCCCAACTTTGTGGGAACAGTTTGGGGATGGCTCCTTCCTATTCCAACATGACTGTTCACCAATGCACAAAGCAAGATCCATAAAAACATGGATGAGCGAATTTGGGGTGGAGGAACTTGACTGGCCTGCAGAGAGTCCTGACCTAAACCTGATAGAACACCTTTGGTATGAATTCGAGCGGAGACAGCGAGCCAGGCCGTCTCGTCCACATCAGTCCCTAACCTCACTAATGCACTTCCGAAAGAATGGTCGAACATTCCCATAGACAAACTCCTAAACCTTGTGGACAGCCTTTCCAGAAGAATTGAACCTGTTATAGCTGCAAAGGGTGGGCCAACTCAATACTACGGACTAAGACTGGGATGCCATTAAAATTCATGTGCGTGTAAAGGCAGGCGTCTCAATACTTTTGGTAATATAGTGTAAATACAAAAATACAAATACAGTAAAACCTTGGATTGCGAGCATAATTCGTTCTGGAAACATGCTTGTAATCCAAAGCACTCTCATATCAAAGCGAATTTCCCCATAAGAAATAATGGAAACTCAGATGATTTGTTCCACAAGTCCTTCGGTTTATAGTCTATATACAAAGATTACAGCAATGTGATAGGTTGTGTAACCATAAAATGTCCACCAACAATATGCAGCTTTCCCAAGGGGATTAGAAGCAAAATCTAGCAGAGCTACAGAATATAATATAGATGAGAGGCGCCTCTAAGTGTAGCAATATGGTTACATTTAATGAAGGTTCAACATTTAGCAACTCGCATGGTTGATGATTAACTGCTTGCCGACCGCCGCAAGTAGATTTACTGCGGCGGTCAGCCCCTGCCAGGCAGAGTGACGTTAATTAACGTCACTAGCCTTGGGAGGGTCTGGGGAGCGAGCGCGCGCCCACGGAGGCGCGCTCCCGCTCCCGCGCGGTCACGCACCCCCCCGCGCGTGTGACCAGCGGACCCGATGTCCGCCGGCCACTCAGCGATCGTTGGGGGAAGAGGGAGAATGTCAGGCAGCTTGTGTAAACAAGCTGCCTGTCATTCTCCTCGCTGTAAAGACACTGATTACACGGATCTAGTATGTAGATCCGTTGATCAGTGTCCTTACAGCTAGAGCCACAGCCAATCACAGTAAGAATCACGCCCCTAGGGACACACACAGCCCCTCCCTCCCAAATAAAGTTAACCCCTTCACTGCCAGTGTATTTTTACAGTAACAGTGCATATGTATAGCACTGATTACTGTAGAAATGTCACTGGTAACCCCAAAAGTGTCAAAAATGTCAGTCAAGGGTCCGATCTGTCCGCCGCAATGTCGCAGTACCGCAAAAAAAATCGCAGATCGCCGCCATTACGCGTTAAAAAAAAAACAACAAAAATGACAAAAATCTTTCCCTTTGTTAGTAAACGCGATAACTTTTGCGCAAACCAATCAAAATACGCTTTTTGCGATTTTTTTTTACCAAACATAGGTAGGATAAAACAAATTGGCCAAAAATGTTAAAAAATTTAGATTTTTACATTTTTTTTGGGGGGAATTTCATATAAAAAAATGTGAAAAATATTGCTATTTTTGCAAAATTGTCGCTCTTTTTTTGTTTATAGCGCGTGATCAAAAAATCGCACAGGTGATCAAATACCACCAAAAGAAAGCTCTGTTTGTGGGAAAAAAAGGACGTCAAATTCGTTTAGGTACAGCGTCGCACGACCGCGCAATTGTCCGTTAAAGTCACGCAGTGCCGAATCGCAAAATACCCCCTGGTCTTTTAGCAGGAAAATCCTCCGGGGCTTAAGTGGTTAAAATAGGCACACCTAAGTATGCAGGCATCCGGGGTAAAGCTGTCCACATAGACCATCTTCTGAACCATCGGCTCTCACCACTGTCAGTCTGCAATCGTGATTGAAGAATAGCCTGCAGTAGAGTGATCTGAAAGTGAGGTTTTGAATCATTTGTGGAGCGCAGCGTGGAAGGGATGATGAAGATGGCAGTGCAGAGGACGGTCTATGTGGACAGCTTTACCCCGGATGCCTGCATACTTAGATGTGCCTGTTTTAATCATCAACCATGTGAGTTGCTAAATATTGAACCTTCATTAAATGTAACAATATTGCTGCACTTTAGAGGCTCCTCTCTTCTTTTTCATACATGACGCTACTTGTATATCAAGACATCGCTTGTATATCAAGTCAAAATTTGCTTGTCTTGCAAAGCGATCTCAAACTGAGTTACTCTCAAACCAAGGTTTTACAGTATACATATAGTGTAAATACAAAAAATATGGTTTCACATCTATTTTAAGTCATGGCTTCAGAAATAAAGCTGTGGGGGTCATTCGCTGAAGCCTTTAGGTGCATGGCACTGAAAAATGTAATGGGTTGGTCAGGCAGGCCCCCCAAACCCAATTTTCTCTGGTGGGACCCAGAGTCCCAGTCCACCCCTGCCTTAAAGTGGAACTGTAGCTTATGTAAATACAATTGGCAGACAGGCAAGATTTTTATTGAAGAAGAGACTGCTTTGTTTCTTCTGCATTAAAGCTACCTACCTGCCTGTCCACCCATGTATAGTGAGCTACACACGCGCAGCTCGCTGTACAAATTCACTAAAGCCAAGGACAGTGGCCAGCAATTGAGACCCAAGATGGCCACCTGAAGATGTCAGCAGCCTGGCGGGGAGCTCTGGGACGCCGCATTGCTGGAGCTAAAGTGAGTATTGTTCCGCTTTAACCACTTAAGCCCCAGAAGATTTTTACCCTCTTCCTGACCAGGACCTATTTTGCGATTCGGCAATGCGTGATTTTAACGGACAATTGCGCGGTCGTGCGACGCTGTACCTAAAGGAATTTGACGTCCTTTTTTTTCCCACAAACAGAGCTTTCTTTTGGTGGTATTTGATCACCTGTGCAATTTTTTGATCATGCGCTATAAACAAAAAAAGAGCATCAATTTTGCAAAAATAACAATATTTTTCAATTTTTTAAATATGAAATTCCCCAAAAAAATGTAAAAATCGAAATTTTTTAACATTTTAGGCCAATTTGTTTTATGCTACATTTGTTTGGTAAAAAAAATCGCAAAAAGCATATTTTGATTGGTTTGCGCAAAAGTTATTGCGTTTACTAACTAAGGGAAAGATTTTTGTCATTTTTGTTGTTTTTTTTTTCTTTAACGAGTAATGGCGGCGATCTTTTTTTTTTGCGGGACTGCAACATTGCGGTGGACAGATCGGACCCTTGACTGACATTTTTGACACTTTTGGGGCTACCAGTGACATTACTACAGTAATCAGTGCTATACATATGCACTGTTACTGTAAAATGACACTGGCAGTGAAGGGGTTAACTTTTTTTGAGAGGGAGGGGTTATGTGTGTCCCTAGGGGCGTGATTCTAACTGTGATTGGCTGTGGCTTGAGGTGTATGAACAGTGATCAACGGTCCTACATAGTAGAACCGTATGATCACTATTCATACACAGGGGAGAATGACAGGCGGCTTGTTTACATTAGCCGACTGCCTTTCTCCTGCTCTAACGGACGATCGCTAGTGACCGGCGGACATCGGGTCTGCCGGGCACACGCGAGGGGGGGGGTCCGTGACCGCGCGGGAGCGGGGGTGCACGCTCGCTCCCTAGACCCTCACAGGCTAGCGACGTAGTACTACGTCGCTTTGCCTGTGAGGGGCTGACCGCCGCAGTAAATTGTCGTGCGGCAGTCGGCAAGTGGTTAAGCTGTCATTCAATGCGGCGCTGCTTATTTTCAGTGCTGAGGCACATAGCAGAGTGTGTAGGTGCATTGTATGTGTTGGAGGAGCCATAGGAAGAACTAATCATAGCTGTTGTTTGGTTTTGTTTAACTAAATATAATTCCGTCATGACTATAATGTCTGTTCTATGTTAGTCATCACTGTATCACAATGTGACTAGTTTATTGTATAAACTATATATAAACTCTAACCAAACAGGTAATTACAGTATATGTTATTTCACAGCTGAAATAACACCCATTTTTGACATATAAATGATTCATTCAAATCATTCATCTGAATTTTATTGAAGATTTATTTAAAACTGAACTCCAGGAAAACAGCTAAATACACAGATGAACTACATACAGTCATGGTCGAAAAAAATTGGCACCCCTGCATTTCTGGCAGATAAAACACCACTTCACCCAAAAAATTGTTGCAATTACAAATGTTTAGGCATTCTCACGTTCATTTCTTTTGTTTGTATTGGAATGACACAAAAAAGTGAAGAAAAAAAATGCCAAATCTGACTCATTCCATGCAAAACTCCAAAAATAGACTGGAAAAAAAATGATTGGCACCTTCTCAAAATTGTAAGAAATAATTGCATTCCAACTTTGTGATGCTTCTGTAATTTGTAATTAAACTCACCTGTAATAATTAACAGGTGCTGACAATACAGAATTCACACCGGCAGCCAGTTAAATTGGGTGAAAAATTGAGTCAACCTTTCTATGTGTGTCATTGTGTGCCACACAGAAGACTGAGAAGAGGAAGAGCACATAACCGTACAGATATCTAGCATGTGCATATTATACCAGTATAAACGTGGAATAAGACAAACAACATTAAACATAAAACAAATAACAGGGTACCGGCCGGTGCAAGGTGTATGTCATCAAAGAACTTCTGTGTATCAAAAAGTGAATGTAGGTGGTGTGTACCACTATTTAGTTCTTCCTGTGATGTGTTCCTGCGGATGATCGGGAAGTTGGGAGTGAATTGATCACTGCATATTTTACTGAGCAGTGCAAGTGGGAGTATTTCTTAGTAGGTATGCCGGGATGGCTATTTCACTAATGAGTGTCATTTAATGAATGATAGGGATCTGTAGGGATATTTAATCAGAGTCGGTGTAATAACCGGTAATTCTGGCGGCATCCGCCGTTATTTTATCCTTAGTCCCTTTTTAAATTGCGGTTCAGGTTTACCAGACTTTGCAGGGGTCTAGGTGCAGCAAGGGTAGTTCTTTTTCCCTACAGGGAGGGAAGGTGTATTCCTCTTGGTGCGGCCGTATGGTGGAATGTCAGGTATTTTAGGTATGTCAGTCTCTGGGCTATCCAACAGGAGTATCCAACTTCTAACTATATGCACCCAATGAATGACCGATACTTGATGACATGTACGAGGCACTAACAATCATTCTTGCCACTTGAATCCATCTGATGTGTAACCAAACACATGAGAATTCCCTGAATACCTGATTGAAATTGAATCCGACCACCTGTGAAGGCACATACATAAAGGGCACAGGCATCGGGTTAACTCACGTCCAGACGAAGCTACGCTACTTGGAAGCGAAACGCGCTGACGTCATCATCACCGCCGGAGCAACCACGAGAGTTCCAGACGCGGACAACTGGCGGAGAGGACAGAAGCAAGAAAGCTAGGGATCGGCTTGCATACCAGACGCTGCAGCGGGGAACAAGACTTGCAACTATTCGGCTATGGGAACGGAGGTCAGGTAAGTGGAAGGGTCACACCGTTCAACGGGGTGAAGCATCGGCAATTAGCCGACAGAGTGTTGGACCGGAATAGTGAGGTTGCCGAGGCATCCCTCCACCAGGCAGACTATCAGTAACCTGAATACACTCTGCACAAGTCCCCACACGGTGAAGCCCAGAGACTGACATACCTAAAATACCTGCCATTCCACCATACGGCCGCACCAAGAGGTATACACCTTCCCTCCCTGTAGGGAAAAAGAACTACCCTTGCTGCACCTAGACCCCTGCAAAGTCTGGTAAACCTGAACCACAATTTAAAAAGGGACTAAGGATAAAATAACGGCGGATGCCGCCAGAATTACCGGTTATTACACTGACTCTGATTAAATATTAAATACAGATCCCTATCATTCATTAAATGACACTCATTAGTGAAATAGCCATCCCGGCATACCTACTAAGAAATACTCCCACTTGCACTGCTCAGTAAAATATGCAGTGATCAATTCACTCCCAACTTCCCGATCATCCGGAGGGACACATCACAGGAAGAACTAAATAGTGGTACACACCACCTACATTCACTTTTTGATACACAGAAGTTCTGTGATGACATACACCTTGCACCGGCCGGTACCCTGTTATTTGTTTTATGTTTAATGTTGTTTGTCTTATTCCACGTTTATACTGGTATAATATGCACATGCTAGATATCTGTACGGTTATGTAATCACACATAATGAATTTTACAATAAATTGCTATTAATTTACTCTTTACATTGTGTCCCTAAATTTGTCCTGACCATTTAACCACTCTTGAGTTCTGACCCCTGGACAGAACACCTTCTCATATGCATGCCTAGGTTAGGTCGGACCAGGGGCGTAACTACAGGGGTTGCAGGGGTTGCAATTGCTACCGGGCCCCATGCTCCAGGGGGCCCGGTAGCAAACCAGTGGGTGAACTTCCAGGATCTCAAAGGTCACACTTGCGACCGGGCCCTGGCATTGCACCACTGTGGGGAGGCCCCAAGATTGCAGGAAGGGGGCCCACTGCAGAACTTGTGAAAGGATACTGCTGTGGGACCGTAATAAAAGGCCATGCAACGAGAGTAAAGAGCCCCAGGAGTAGTGGGAAGAGCCCCGGGCTTGAAGGGAAGGGCCCTGGCCAGGGGTCTGGGGGGCCCTTCATGGTTTCTTGCATCGGGGCCCTGAAGGTTCTAGTTACGCCTCTGGGTCGGACATGTATTATTGAAATACAGGGACGGGTTATAGCAATTTGATATGCTCCGTATGTCTACTTTAGGCGTGAGAAGAGGAAGAGCAGCAAAGAATAGTCTGAGGATTTGAGAACAAAAATTGTGGAAAAGCGTGGATAATCTGAAGGTTACAAGTCCATCTCCAGAGATCTTAATGTTTCTGTGTCCACTGTGCACAACATTGTCAAGAAGTTTACAGCACGTACCGCCGTGCCTGCGGATGGTCTGGCGCTGTGTCAAGGAGATGCTCCAGATCCGGGGGTTCCTTTCTAGGACCCCGATCTGGCACAATCGGAACTATAGGGAGTTATTACAGTTGGAGGGCGCGGGACTCTGGGAGACTTTTGGAATTTGTTTTATGTCACAGTTATTTAGAAATAATGTGTTGAAGTCTTTTCAGGATCTACGGATCGAATTTGGTCTTCCCAGGCACTTCTTTTTTAGATACTTGCAACTGAGGCACGCTATTTCGGCCCAGGCACAGTCCTCCTCCTTACAACTTGTTACTCGCTGCTTAATTGGGGGCGTTTTTCAGGTATCGGATAAAAAGGGCATGATATCCAATGTTTATGCTATTTTACTGGGCTCGTTACAGGATCCGGCCTCCCTGCCGGCTCGGGCGGGTTGGGAGAGGGACCTCGGCCCCATCGATGGAGAGACCTGGGAGCTGTGTCTCTCCTCGATCCCACTGGTGTCGGTGTCTGCCTCGCATAAGGTCTCACACCTCTTACTGTTCCATAGAGCCTACAGGACGCCGGTGTAGTTGTTCCGCTGGGGCTGCAGGTCCTCCCCTCTTTGCCCGAAGTGTGATGGGGATCAGGGCACACTTTTACATATGCTGTGGAGGTGTCCCAAATTGTTTCGTTACTGGTCAACAGGGATTGATACAATATCTAGAGTGTATAACTTTCAATTGCTAAGGGATCCTTTGGTCTGCTTGCTTGGGGCCCTGGAGGTGGAGACCCTGTCCCCTAATGCCCATGTGGCTATTTTGAGATTGCTCTATACTGCATGTAAGCTTATTGCTCGATATTGGATCTCCTCCCGGGTTCCGAGCGCAGGACAATGGATTGCACAAGTTAACGCTTCTCTGGTTAGGGAAAAGCTGACCTATCAGCACCGCAAGGCACATAAGAAGTTTTCCTCACTTTGGCAGCCGTGGCTGGATGACCCGGCCTTGGCTCCGTCTCAACTGGTTATGGATAGGCTATTAACAGGCTGAGATGTTTACATGACAACAGTTTTTTGATGGTGTTTGCAGTGGACTATTTCTCTCCATGACCTGACGTTTTACCCCCCCATTCCTCTTCCTTCTTGCCACCCCCCCCCTTTTTTTTTTTTTTCTTCCCTCAATTTCCTTCCCCTTTTGTTCTCTGCCGCTGTTCTTCCCTCTACTAATTTTTCATCATTTTTGGGTATGAGCTAGAAGTTTGGTATCAGTCCTGTACCTATGTTTTACAAATAATTTTAACATACATGGCTCATGTTTTTTTTTCTTATTGCCACCTTCCACGATATACTGTATATTGCTGTTGATGTTTATTTCGACATGGTATGTTGTTGCTGCTTTACATTGTACTTAGAGGTACTATTTTTCTATTACTCGTTCACTGTACTGATGTTACTGCCGAATGTTTTGCTTATATGCTGTGGTATTTATACCATGTACTGTTTAACCTTAATAAAATTATATTTTTCTTGAAAAAAAAAAAAAAGAGAAGTTTACAGCACATGGCACTGTAGCTAATCTCCCTGGATGTGGACGAAAGAGAAAAATTGATCAGATCAGATTGATCAAAATTGAACAAAGAGTTTGACAAACTTACCTAAGGAAGCCAAAATTATTTTGGGAGAATGTGCTGTGGACAGACGGAACACAATTACAGCTTAATGGTAAAGGACATCATTCTACTGTTTTCAGAAAAATAAATGATGCCTTTAAAGAAAAGAATACAGTCCCTATAGTCAAACATGGTGGAGGTTCACTGATGTTTTGGGGTTATTTGCTGCTTCAGGCACTGGATGTCTTGACCATGTGCATGGTATTATGAAATCTGAAGACTACCAAAGAATTCTGGGGTGAAATCTCTGCCCAGTGTCAGAAGGTTGGGTCTCTATCAGAGGTCATGGGTCTTACAGCAGGATAAAAACCCAAAGGGCAGGTCAAAAAGCACTTAGAAATGGTTTAAGACAAAGCGCTGAAGAGTACTGAACTGGCCAGCAATGAGTCCAGATCTAAATCCCTTAGAGCACATGTGAAGAGATCTCAGAACAGCAGTTGGGAAAAGGAACCCTTCCAATCTGAGAGACTTGGAGAAGTAGGTGAAAGAAGAGTGGTCCAAAACGAATTGATGGCTATAGGAAGTGATTGATTTCAGTCATTTTTTCAAAGGGGCGTGCTACCAAAAAATTAAATTGGGGATGCCAATAATTTTGTCTAGTCCATTTTTGGAGTTTTGTGTGGAATGTGTCAGATTTGGCTTTTTTGTGTCATACCAATACAAACAAAAGAAATAAACACAAGAATGCCTAAACATTTGTAATTGCAACAATTTTCTGGGCGAAGTTGTGTATTGTATTTGACAGAAATGCAGGGGTGCCAATATTTTTGGCCATGACTGTATATAGGAGCTGTATTTGTATTTATTTCTATTGAATTCTGACATTTACACAGTTTATTTATTCTGCTTACATTTTGCCATGCCTGGTTCCTCCCTCCCTTTACATTTTCATTACACACCGTATTTTAGCTCTGTGATGTCATTACGTGGTTTCTGTGTTTCTCTATGCAGTGCAGACAGATCATAGCTGGTGGGAGAGGCCAACGGGGTACTCTACAGTGGGGGAAATAATTATTTGATCCCCTGCAGATTTTGTACGTTTGCCCACTTAAAAAGAAATGAAGGGTCTATACATTTTATCACAGGTGTATTTTAAAAGCTAGAGACAAAATGTCAACCAAAAATCCAGAAAAAACATGATACACATGTTATACATTGAGTTGCAGTTCAGTGAGTAAAATAACTATTTGATCCCCAAGCAAAACATGACTTCATACTTGGTGGAAAAACTGTTGTTGGCAAGCACAGAGGCAAGACGTTTCTTGTAGTTGGTTACCAGGTTTGCACGCATCTCAGGAGGGATTTTTGTCCACTCTTCTTCTACGTATCTTCTCTAAATCCTTAACCACTTTACCACCGGAGGATTTTGCTGGCTTTAACAGATAAACAGCCCATAGTAGGGACCGTGTTCTTAGAGTCATAGTCAGCATTTTTTCTTCCTCCAAACATGATGAGACAAGTTAATGCCAAAGAGCTCAAATTTGGTCTCATCTCTCCCAACCTTTCTCTCAATCATTTAGATGTTCATTGGCAAATTTTAAAACGGGCGTGTATATGTGCCTTCTTGAGGAGGGGGACCTTGCGGACGCTTCAGGATTTCAATCCATGGCGGCATATTGTGTTACCAATTGTTTGTTTAGTAACAATGGTCCCAACTGCCTTTAAATCATTCACAAGTTCCTCCCCTGTAGTTCTGGGCTGATCCCCCACTTTTCTTATGATGATCCTTACCCCATGAGGTGAAATCTTGCATGGAGCTTCAGACCAAGGGCAATTGATAGTTATTTTCTTTTAATTATCTTTATTGAAAGTTTTCTGAAGAGTTAGGAAAGAGGGTTACCTAGCAGAGCGGCAAACAATCCTTGCCATTCTCTAAATATTCAACAGCATGAGATTGATGCTCGTTTTGTATTTCTTCCATTTGAGAATAAACCCTCAAACAGTTGTCTCCTTCTCACCAAGCTTCTTGCTGATGGCCTTATAGCCCATTCCAGCTTTGTGCAGGTCTGCAATCTTGTCCCTGACCTCCTTTGACAGCTCTTTGGTCTCGCCCATGATGGTGAGGTTTGAACGGAAGAAAGAGATTCTGTGGACAGGTATCTTTTATACACATAATGAGTTGTTGTTAGGAGCACCTCCTTAAATTGACGGGACTAATCTGTGTACCACATGAGTACATACTGTAGCCAGTCTGTGGGAGCTAAAATTATTGTTGGTTGGTAGGGGATCAAATATTTATTTTACTTACTGAACTGCGGCTCAAGGTATAGCATTTGTATCATGTGTTTTTTTTTTTTTGTTTTGTTTTTTTTGGCGTTATCGGTTGATATTCTTTCCATTATTTAAAATGCACCTATGATAAAAATTATAGACCCTTCATTTCTTTGAAAGTGGGCAAACTTACAACATGCAGGGGATCAAATAATTATTTTCCTCCACATCCACAAATAGCCACAGCATACTACTAGGGTAAAGATGCACCCATGAAAGCCTCAAGTAGTCCTTTACCATAGGGATGCATGGGATTGCAGCATGCATACACAGCACAAATGGGGGGAAAGGCTGTGCAGTTTAAAGTCAGGCCAGATAGGGAAGATCACTAGATCGGTGCTGAGGCTTTGTATAAGATCAGATGGACAGCACTCAGGGGGAGGGGAGAACTAAGTTAAAAAGATTAACGTAAAGTTGTACTTTAAGTGATACTAAAGTTTATTTTTTAAAATAAAAAGGTAATACTTACCTGCTCTGTGCAAAGATATTGCACAGAAAGGTCCCTCACGTATTCTTCCGGCAGTTCCCTGCCAGCGTTGTCAGCTTTTCCCTCCTCTGGGAGCCCCCTGTAGCAGGCTGGGGGCTGAGGAGGCACTCATACGTGCAGGCTCCAAGGCCAGGCTGTGTGCATTCATAGATTCACACAGCGTAGGTAAGCCATGCCCCCTACTCCCTCCTCACATGAGTTTGTCAGCAGAAGGAGCTAAAGCTAAAGACAGAAGGAGCTAAAGACAGTGCTGGAGCGGTAACATGGAGCCAGGGAAGTGTTTAGGGAATGGGCGAATGGACAAAAGACAGTGCCAACATTTAAGTGTAAGGCATGTATTAAAAGAATAAACCCTCTACCAGTGCCAAAACAAGGAGTGGGCAGGAGGGACGGCTGCCCTGGGCCCTGTGGTATCATATGAGGTGGAGGGGGGGGGATGGGGTGCTGCATAGAGAATGCCTACCTACAAGCAGGCAGGAGTCCTGGAAGAAGGGGGAATTTTTATTTGGGGAGACTTTTTGCTTGCAAAGGGAATTTATGATTGGGGGTAATCGTGCAGATTAGTGCTCAAATTTTTTTGGGGGAGAGGAAGGGGTTTATTGCTGACACAAAATACTCATATGTTTTGTGGAGAGGGGGGGGGGGGGACACCGTTTGACATTTTTGCCCTGAGCGCTAGATGACTTTGTAACAGCACTGCCCTCTGCACTTAGATCTTGGCTCCCTCTTCTGTTCATTTCTTATGTGTGCAATAGGCTACTCAAGAGTCAAGACCTTTCTAAGGAAGCAGCATTCATCTACAGTGTCTTCTAATTGATTGTTTTACCCAAGCCCATCTAAAATATTAAATTTGCTTTTATATTAGGGGAGGGGAGGGCAGGGACAGGCAGTGGAGTGTTTTTTTACGGCTGTCAGCGCTGTATTACCATATACAATGCTGTGTTCCATTAGTGAGATGAAAAGATTCATCCCATTCCTGGAACGAAAAGTAGTTGGGCTGAGAGCTATTCATAGGAAGCCTTGTATTTTATGTATGAATACAAGACTTCATGTGATTGGCTGAGGTGGAGATAATGACATCATCCGCCCACCTCTCCGCCTTAGTATTCTTGCTCTGTGCATTCACTGTCACAGGTAGGTGTCACTGGCACCACAGGCCATAGTATGAGATTGTACAACTAGGCTGAGATATGAATATTTTTTTTTTTTGTTCCAGCCAGCCCAGTAAGAGGTTCTTGGGCACTGGTGCATTCTGGGAGAGGATATATATTTGGACGGGCCATGTACTCGCTCTCTTCCCTTAGGCCCCTGGCCTGGGTAGGTGCTGCTGAAGTGAGCTCTGAATGTAGGCCCAGAAGTCTGTCTGGGGCCTACTAATCCTCAGGTGGTCCTTAGTCTGTCTTGCCCAGCGTGGAAGAGACCAAGCCAAATAGAGAAGATCCAGGGAAGGACCCTTGCTGAAGGAAGCCAGGATGAAGGCTGTTCTCTCAGAAGGGCCTGGTCACTCATTTGGAGGACACATTTGAATCTAACAACGTACTTACAGTATTGCCGGGTCAACTTAAAGGTTCTGACACTGTGAAGCTGGATCTTGTTCTACATCTCAAAAATGTGTTTGCAGTATCTCTGGGTTGGCTTGAAGGTCCTGGTACTGTGACGCTGAACTTTTTCTGGACCCAAGAAATCTGTAAGTGATCTGCTACTGGTATCTGAGACCCCTAAACCTCTCTCCTACTACTTTCTTGCAAGTTCCACATCAAAGCTTTTAAAAGATCAAAAGTGACTGGCGCCCAGTATCTGTTAAAAACTCCCAATTATAGCCATAGACTAGGCTTGGGGTAAATGCTAGTTCGCTCCCTGCCTCTGGTGGTTGCACCCTGGCTTTAGAAGACTCAGGGGGGCACTACAGTAGCAACTTTTCACTTGAGTTCAGCTCCAATTTAAATAATGGTTACAGGTCTTGTACATCCCCCAACCTGTAAGGGGACAGTGAAAAGACAATCAGCACCTGTAAGCTTATCTCTCGGTCACTCTACTCTCTCCTCTTATTCGGCATGCTTTTCAATCCCCTAGCCACCTGTACAGGAACAGTTACCAATTACGTTTTTTTTTATTTATTATGTCATGAGTACATAACAAGTACAGAATATGTATTTGCTTTACTTTTTGTTTACTAAAGGTAAGTGTTAGTAAAGTAAAAGCTGCCTGCATTGGCAGCACATTGAAAAGCCGATCCACTGTCTGACTGCATAATGAGTAAAAAACTGGAGGCCTTAATTCAGTAGTAGTTCTCCAATATTTTGTATCTATTATATCTGTCTGAAAAAACATGCATTTAAATCCAACAGAACTTCTTAGCCTACTAGTTGAGTAGGTCTGCTTTTCATTGTTGCTGGTATCCCCATTTTATTAAAATTTATGTTAAAAAAAAGTCTGTGCTATGTGCAAGTGCATTGCTGCTCGCTTTTACGCACGTTGTAGTAGCAGCAGCTATGTGTTTAAGAAGTTGCTGTCATTTTTTATCCTATCTGATGTAAAAAAAGATGTAAGTGCTACATTCACATTGTTGCTGGGGGAGTCTGCCTTTATTTGAGATGAACACAGCAGTGATTTCTAACGCCAGCACACTGCAGTATGTGTGTAGTGCAGGCCTGTGCGTGTATGTTAGGACACACATTGGTCTGTCCTCCCGCCATCAATTTTTCATCAATTTTATCTGGTAATATGAATAAATCTATTTTATCCACCCCCTGCTGGACTATGTTTACATTTTGGGGTAATTGTCCATTTATATCACTCCTG
Organism: Pelophylax lessonae; assembly: GCF_965119305.1. Classification (NCBI taxonomy): domain Eukaryota; kingdom Metazoa; phylum Chordata; class Amphibia; order Anura; family Ranidae; genus Pelophylax; species Pelophylax lessonae. The sequence goes on along the minus strand of NC_138769.1, from coordinate 658,933,622 downwards.
TGAGCCACCCTCCTTTTTAGCTTAGACGTTTTGCATTCACATCCCAGGGATTGGTGGCATTGAGAGTGGTGGTTTTATTATCATAATCATTAACATTACTGTCATCACAATTATTATTTTTACAGTGATCAGTGGACTTATTGTCCAACTTTAATGGCATCCAAGTCTTAGTTCGTAGAGTTCAATATTGCGTTGGCCCACCGTTTTCAGGCTATAACAGTTTTAACTTTTCTGGGAAGGCTGTCCACAAGGTTTCGGAGTGTGTCTATGGGAATGTTTTACCATTCTTCCAGAATCGCATTTGTGAGGTCAGGCACTGATGTTGTACAAGAAGGCCTGGCTCACAGTCTGCGTTCGAATTCATGCCAAAGGTGTCCTATGGGGGTTGAGGTCAGGACTCTGTGCAGGCCAGTCAAGTTTCCTCTACCCCCAAACTCGCTTATCCCTGTCTTTATGGACCTTGCTTTTGACAATATAGTGTATTACTTTCCAGTATCTATCCTAGAAGAGAGGTGGCCCCTCCAACACATAGGGCTCCCTACTTTTAACACCTGCAAAGTACGCACAGAAACCAATTTGCAATGTATGTGCATTAACCTCCCAGTGATTAGTCCCACACAATGAGCATTATCCCTTTGGTCACCTACCCCCACTTCATGAATGTAAACATCTGTTTACAGTGGATGAGCATTTTCCTATTAGTAATCAGCTAGTGCTGTATTTGAGCATTAAAGCAAACTTTTTCCTCTTTGCATTAAAAATCACAGCAGAAATCATATTATCACAAAAAAGTATTTTCGTACCATCATCAGTCAGTGTCCCTGATCACCGCCACACCAGTTATATGATGAAGCTGTAATGCACTGGTAACAGTCAGTGTACAAATAGTGAATTTTTTTTTTTTTACCTTCTTAATTTCCAAAAAATTATGACAAAAAATACAATTTACAACTTCCAAAAATACTAAATACCTTACTAAATACCTTGGACTGTCTACTTTCCAAAAAGGGGTCATTTGGTGGATATCTGTACTACTGACCTGACATTTTTGGCCATCAGTACATCGGGATTTATCGATTTTCATATATATACAGTTTATGGACTCTATACCTTTCCAACAGACTAAATAATATACGCTGATTTGGGTTCTTTTCACCAAAAAAATGTAGCAGAATACACTTTGGCCTAAATTTATAAAAAACAATTATTTATTTTATCAAAATTTTATAACAAAAACAAAGAAAAATGCATTTTCTTCATTTATTTAGCAAAAAATAAAAAACCCAGTGGTGATTAAATACCACCAAAAGAAAGCTCTAGTTGTTTTAACAAAATAATAAAAATTTAGTTTGGCTACAGTGCTGCATGACTGCGCATTTGTCATTCAAACTGCGACAGAGCTAAAAGCTGAAAATTGGCCTGGGCAGGAAGTGAGTAAAAGGGTCTGGTATTAAAGCGATTATTATGTTTTCTGTTACAATATTTTTATTAAAGTATATTGAAAATTACAACCACAATATTCTCACACAGGGGATATGAACAGCAAGCAAGTTGTAGAACCACATAAAGCCACAAACAAAATGTGCTTACGAGAATGAATTATTAAACAATGACCTTTCAACCTCGGCTGGAGGTCAACACAGGGTGCCTTAGCCCTTGGGCCCAGAGGCTGGGATGGGAATAGGCAGGGCTAGGACAAGGGCTGGGTGGGAGGGGAGGCTGCCCTGGGTGCAATGATTTATTGCAGGGATAGGGGCACCTTCCTTCTGTAACAAAGCTGACAGGAATAGTGAGAACAGCCATTATTTTGAGTGATTGCTGGGCGTAGGATCCCCTAAGTTTGCACATCATGAATGGCGGGGGGGGGGGGCAGTTTGGCATCTTTGCCCTGGGCATTGGATGACCTTGCCCCGGCACCGGGCATAGGGAGTTGACATGTCCAATTAAAAACATAACCCAAATGCAAAAAAAAAAAGGAGGTTTTAGGGTGAGGGGAAGGAAAAGAGGGGGAGGAGTCAAGATATGAGATGAAAAGTAGAAGGAGGGAAGCAAGGTTACAGATAGAGGGGAGGAGAAGGGAAGAAAAGAGAAGAAAGAGTTCCCTCAGGCTAAGGAGTGGAAAACATTCATTAGGGATGCCTTAGCTGGTCGAGTGCAGGTTTGGAAGAGCGTAGGACCACCACAGGATCCACACCTTAGGAAACAAATAGGTAGATGGCCAATTTCTGCTAGTAGGAGAAAAGGCCTGGGAATGGGCAGTATAGCAGTGCTAATTTGCTGTCCTTACAGAAAATCCCACCAGGCGTGGGCAGGAACACCAGACATGGATTTTGTCTCCTCATTGACCACATCCCCGGAAACATCTGTCCCTGTATCATGGGCTCAATTTAGCAATGTGGGCTGGGACCTAGTACCAGTGGAGGAGAACCTTATGTGCAGCCTCCATCGTAGCCATATTAAAAGAGCACTTTACAATGTAATGGTGCCTGAGAGAGGTTATCCAGTGTTGCAATTGTATGTAGCAGAAGAATTCCACTGAAGGGAGTGAGTTTGTGAGACACTTGGATTGAAGACCATGAAGGGAAGGAGCAAGATCCAAGAAAGTGTCGGACCTGTGAGAACCCGTTAGCAGGCCACCACAAAAAGAAAATGTGTGGCTGTTCCAATCTCTGTGGGAACATGGGGTTATTCAGGAGAGGGAGAAACGTTGACATGAGCCTTCCAGAGTACTGTACCGAGTCCCAAAGCTTTAGGCTATGTGCCATTAAAGGGCTGACGGAGGCCCGCAGTCCCGCAGTTTAGCGGGAGCCACAGTAAGGCCAAGACGGGAACTGGTGCAGTGCAAAAGGACCCATTGTGGGATACCAGTCGTAGCCTGAAGCATGGCGATTTGTGCTGCCAGATAGTATTTTGCAGTGTTCAGAACACCAAGTTCGCCTCACAACCTGTGGGTATATAGGGTAGAGAGGGAGACGCTAAGGTGTTTGTAGGCCCAAATAAAGGCGAGGAGTTTGTTCTGGAGCAGCCGTAGATAGAACACAGGGACCTGGACTGTTAGGGTCTGGAAAAAGTATAAAATCTTTGGGAGGATGGTCATCTTGACCGCATAGATGCGGCCAATCTAAAATAGTGTGGGAAAATGCCAGGATGTCATAAGTGTTGTAATGAAGCCTAAGAGAGGATAGAAGTTGGTGGCAAAAAGGGAGGAGTAGGAAGGAGTCAGTTCAATGCCCAGATAGTCCAGAGGGGAGCTAGCCCAGTGGTATGGGAAGATTGATTGAAGGTGTGAGGCCAGAGAATCTGGGAGGGTGATGTTCAAGGCAGTCATTTTGTGCAGGTTAACTCGGAGCCCAGAAATGGTGGCAAAGTGAGTCGAAAGAGTCTGCAGGTTTGGCAGGGAGGCAATTTGGTTGGTAGGGGGCAGGAGGGCATCATTTGCGAACATATTTACTTTATAGCAGCCGCTCGCATATGGCATTCCGTTATTGTTGGGATCAGCTCTCAGAGCGATGGCCAGAGGTGCAAAGGCACGAATAAAGAGGGTGGGGGGGGGGCAGAGGGGCCCCCCGTCTCGTTCCTCTGTAAATGGGAAATGAGGGTGAGAGACAGCCAGTGTAGCGAACAGTGGCAGAAGGAGAGTAAAGTCGTCTGCTAGGTTAAGAGGAAAGAGAGAGGGTTTACTATAAAGAGAGGCCAATAAATCAGCCAAAGCCACTGAGATTTTCATCGGGTCAGAGGCGAGGTCTACATTAGCAGAGTGAAGGCAGATGGGTTAGTGGGTTAATAATAAGTTCACCTATTTTGTTTTTAGCTTTATTAGTATTTCTTTAGTAGGTGACATTAGCTCTGCTTACAATTCACATAAAATAATGGGCAATAGATACTGTTATTAATACATCACAACTTGTTTTGCTTACTTATTGTTTTCCTTTAAACACTAATCATTTGCGGAATAGATGGGTTGGTTGATTATAACTATGGACATTTTGAACCGGATATTTCTTTGAGTTTTGATATGTTCACCAAATGTTCCTGATCCTGATGGTTGTTCTGCCACCTAGTGACAACTGCATCAGTCAATAAAACTGGTAAGTGTAAAAAATCCATTCACTGTGCTTTCAGCCTTACCACTGAAAAATATTTAGCTACATACATAATAAATATTACCCACTAACAATGAAAATTATTCTGATTAACACATATCTCCATTGCAAAATGTCCAGTGTGAATGAGGTCTTACAATTGGTTTAATTTTGAGGCAAAGTTACAAATGTTGTCATTGACGTCATTTTTTTAAAAACAGAAACTCCTAATGTCACTTACTGAGATAAAATTTTTGTTTGAATCAAATAAACAATCTATACTTTTTTTATTTATTTATTTTGTGTATTCAATACAGTTTAAAGCGGAGTTCCACCCTGAAAATGTTTTTTTTTCACCGTCCGCTTGCTTTAATTTACCTGAAAAAGAATTGGATAATTAAAATTTTTTTTTCTTTCACTTACCTTCTTTTTAATGAAAATATACTTACCTTCCTTCCTCTTCCTCCCTCTGCGGCTGCGGCCCGCTCCGTCACTTCTTCCTTGCATTAACTCCTGGGAGATGAGCGTCATTGATCCCAGGAGTCAAGGCACCTGCACCGGCCCTGCTTGTTACTTCCGGTGCAGGCGCGTCATTCCCTGCTGAGCAGCTTCTGGGCATTCCCAGAAGCTGTGCAGGGATGACGCGCTTGCACCGGAAGTGACGAGCAGGGCATTCTGGGACTCCGACGTCACCGAAGAGGACACCGAAGAGGACGCTCTGGCTTCAGCTGCCCATCCCTGAGATGGCAGCGCTGGACAAGACATTTTCAAAGTAAGTATTTCTTATAAAAGGTAAGTGAAACCGGGGACAGTTCAGAGGCTATCGTTGCTGAAATGCACTAGCCCTGACTGTCCCGGGGGGATTTTAATCTAAAAAAAAATTTCTAGGGTGGAACTCCGCTTTAATTTATTTCATATGTTCTTTGTATTTGTTCTTTTCTTTGGATTTGACTGACAACAGCAGGAGCCAATGGCTCCATATGAGACAGTCATTTAGAGTTTAGAACTATTTCAAGCACAGCCATGGCCAAAATTTTTGAGAATGACACAAATATAAATTTTCACAAAGTCTGCTGCCTCCGTTTTTATGATGGCAATTTGCATACACTCCAGAATGTTACGAAGAGTTATCAGATGAATTGCAATTAATTGGAAAGTCCCTCTTTGCCATGAAAATTAACTTAATCCCATAAAAACCATTTCCACTGTATTTGTGAAGACAGCTTCAGGGCACCCAAGAAGGTCCAGCAGGCGCCGGGACTGTCTCCTACAGTTGATTCAGCTGGGGCTTCAGGGCACCACCAGTGCAGAGCTTGCTCAGGATTGGAAGCAGGCAGGTTTGAGTGCATCTGCACGCACAGTAAGGCAAAGACTTTTGGAGGATACCCTGGTGTCAAGGGCAGCAAAAAAGCCACTTCTCTCCAGGAAAAACATCAGGGACAGACTGATATTCTTCACCGGTACAGGGATTGGACTGCTGAGGACTGGGGTAAAGTAATTTTCCCTGATTAATCCACTTTCTGATTGTTTGGGGCATCCACAAAAAACCTTGTCCAGAGAACAAAAGGTGAGCACTACCATCAGACCTGTGTCATGCCAACAGTAGGCATCCTGGGACCATTCACATGTGGGGTGGCTTCTCAGCCAAGGGAGTGAGCTCACTCACAATTTTAGGAAGAAATAAACTTTTAGCACCAACAAGATATATTTACAGCCTCATTATATCAAATGTCTGTATCTAGGGAAAGAAAATCCTTAAAATTCCATAGGAAAGTCCCATAGAAAAAAGGTTTCACGTGTGTGGACTACTGCAGCACTTCTTCTATGAGGGTATTGGAGCTTCTGTAAACTGTGAATACAAAAGTGGACAGGAAGGCGCAGCCTTCTAAGTGTATCGGTTTATTGATAAAAACATGCATTAGGTGAAAGGATTGCACTCACAGAATATGGAAAGTGATCATGCAGAGTGATCATCCTCCAGAAGCAAATGACTGTGGCGTGGATCCAGAGAGATGGATATGTCGATGTCTCTGTGCTACTGCATCTGGCCGAGTCACCAATGACTGGTAGATAAGGGGTGGCTCTGTCAGCAGATAGCCAATTATCCAGATTATATAGGGAACCAAGAGGAATTGTGTCCAGATGGTGTCTGAAGTTTCATTGGTTTGACAAAGGAGCGAGATTCCTCCGAAACATGTTGCCACCCATTTTGTGACAACATTCCAGTCCAACGTCCTGTGAACACTGATCCCGCGCCGGCTTGCGTTCCAGCCTGGTCATGGCTGGTGACGGTTTCCCCGCTCTATTCTTCCTTGTATGTCAGCCAGTCTGGCGGTGACCTCCAGACACCATTCCTCTTGGCTCCCCAAATAATCTTGATAAATTGGCTATCTACTGACAGAGCCACCCCTTACCTACCAGTCCTTGGTGACTCGGTCACACGTAGTAGCAAAGAGACATCAACATATCCAGCCCTCTGGATCTATGCCACAGTCATTTGCTTCTGGAGAAGGATGATCACTCTGCATGATCACTTTTCATATTCTGTGAGTGCAATCCTTTCACCTAATGCGTGTTTTCATCAATAAACCGATACACTTAGATGGCTGCGCCTTCTTGTCTACTTTTGTATTCACTCACAATATTGCCTACGCATGCAACCATGAATAAAGAATGGTACAAAAACATCCTCTGAGAGCAGCTTCTCCCAACCATCCAAGAACAGTTTGGTGATAAACAATGCCTTTTCCAGCATGATAGAGTAGCTTGCCATAAGGCAAAAGTGATAACTAAGTGGCTTGAGGAAAAGAACATTGCAATTTTGGGTCCATGGTCAGGAAACTCCCCTAGACCTTCATCCCTTTGAAAGCTTCTGGTCAATCCTCAATTGGCAGGTGAACAAAAAATCCCCAAAAATTCTGACAAACTCCAAGCATTGATAATGCAAGAATGGTCTGCCATCAGTCAGAATGTGGCCCAGAAGTTGAGGGTGAATTGCAGAGGTCTTGAAAAAGAAGGGTCAATACTGCAAATATTGACTCCATGCATGAACTTCATGTAATTGTCAATAAAAGCCTTTGACACTTCTGAAATCTTGTAATTTTACTTCAGTATACCATAGGAACATCTGACAAAAAGATCTAAAAATACACTGAAGCAGCAGACTTTGTGAAAATGAATTTATGTCAGTCTCAAAACTTTTGGCCCCAGCTGGTTTTGGCCCAACCTAGTGGTTAGGGGTGAGTGGAGTGATTTCAGTGTACTTGAAATAGTTCTAAAATCTAAATGTTTTTTTACCCTAATAAAATATCTGCATTTAAGTAAAAAAAACTCCTAATACCTGTCTTTCTCCCCGCCCCCCCCCTCCCCCCACATCCCTAAACACTTACCTGAGTTCTCTGACGCTCCAGCGCTGTCCCATTTAGAGCCATTGCAAAAGCACAAATACAAAGAAAATATGAAATAACACAAAAAAGCTTGAAATAAATAAAAGTATAGACTGTTTTTTAATTTAAACAAATTTCAACTCAGTAAGTGACATTAGGAGTTTTTACTTTTAACCACTTAAGCCCCAGAAGATTTTACCCCCTTCCTGACCAGGGTTTTTTTGCGATTTTTTACTGCGTGAATTTAACAGACAATTGCGCGGTCGTGCGACGCTGTACCTAAACGAATTTGATGTCCTTTTTTTCCCACAAACAGAGCTTTCTTTTGGTGGTATTTGATCACCTGTGCGATTTTTTGATCATGCGCTATAAACGAAAAAAGAGCGTAAATTTTGCAAAAATAACAATATTTTTTTCAATTTTTTTATATGAAATTCCCAAAAAAAAATGTAAAAATCAAAATGTTTTAATATTTTCAGCCAATTTGTTTTATGCTACCTATGTTTGGTAAAAAAAAAAAAAATTGCAAAAAGCGTATTTTGATTGGTTTGCGCAAAAGTTATCGCGTTTACTAACAAAGGGAAAGATTTTTGCCATTTTTGGTGTTTTTTTTTAACGAGTAATGGCGGTGATCTGCGATTTTTTTGCGGTACTGCGACATTGCGGCGGCAGATCGGACCCTTGACTGACATTTTTGGGGTTACCAGTGACATTACTGCAGTAATCAGTGCTATACATATGCACTGTTACTGTAAAAATGACACTGGCAGGGAAGGGGTTAACTGTATTGGAGAGGGAGGGGTTAAGTATGTCCTAGGGGCGTGTTTCTAACTGTGATGGGACATGTCTACTATTGTAAAAACAGAGATCAATGGTTCTACATAGTAGAACCGTCTGATCTCCATTTTTACACAGGGGAGAATGACAGGAGGCTTGTTTACATTAGCCGCCTGCCTTTCTCCCTCTCTACCGACGATCGGCGACATCAGGTCCGCCGGTCACACGCACTGACTGCTTGGTGAACGAGCTGTGGCGGGCGCGCGCTCGCCCGCTTTTGGCTCACAAGCCGGTGACAGGCTAGTGACGTATATATATATATATATATATATATACGTCACTTTGCCTGGCCGGGGCTGACCGCCGCAGTATATTTACTTATATTAAGTAGTTAAAAAAATGACACCATTGACAGCATTTGTAATTTTGCCTCAAAGTTAAAGTAATTGTAAGAACTCATTTACACTGGGCATTTTGCAGCTGCTTCTAGGGGTATCAGGTGTTTTTTTTTTCACCTGCCTTTATACTCTCCTGCATGTTAGCCTAGGTGTCCATGCACACATAGCCTTTTTAGTACCATTTAGCGGCGGGGGGCTTTTAGAGGCAGAAATAAAACCTACCACCGCAGTGCATCCAGTAGCAGCGACGTTTTAGCAGAATACAGAAAAAACACTTGGCGCTTGTAAACGTGTGTTAACACTGGCGCATTTAGCACTTGAGTGTTAATTCATTTCAATGGCCAGAATAAATGATTATTCTGGACAATGAAATGAAGTAATGTCCAAGCACTTGACATTTTCACAAGTGTCAGCTGTTTTTTTCTGCCAAAACGCCGCATACCAGGAGGAAGGCTTCGAGAAGAGTTTGCAAAACATCCTGTGTACATGAGGCTAAAGGATATTTTTCATTTTAAATAAAAAAAAAAAGAGGTTATACTTACCTGCTCTGTGCAATGGTATTACAGAGTGGTCCCTTCCTTTCTCTTCTGGATGCCCCATCTGGTGCTCTCTGCTTCTCTTTCCTGCTGTGTGCTGAAGGGGCATCCATGTGGGCATGCTCCAGAGCTGGGCTGAGTGCATCCATGGACACACACAGCACGGATCAGCCATACACCCTGTTCAATCCTCATTGTTGGATAGTGGAGTGAAAGGGTATGAGATCAAAGACATTTTGGAAAGAGGGATGACAGATTGCGGAAGGTTTGTTTTAGAGTGTGGTCAGTGGGAAAGACAAGGTCCAAAGTTGGGTGGCGTCTACAGTGAGAGAGTGTTCTCGTAGGGAGGGGGAGATAAAACTTAAAAGCTGATTTCTAGCTTCTTGTGAAGCTGAAATAGTTTGTTTGGACCAAGCTGGTGCAAACAAACTATTTACTTAATTAAAGACATGCAGCAGCTCTCTGCACAGTGCTTTGACTTGATGCAGCCTCAGCTCTATACAGTATACACCCCTGCGATCCAGCAGTGGGATGGGAACTTACTGTCCTAAAGTTGAGTCAGGCTGAGCACTGCTCAGCCATTCACAGGGAGCATTGTATTTCCTGAATGAATACAAAGCTACCTCTGATTGGCTGAGTTGGCAATCATGACATCATCTGCTTGTTTTTCCAACTCAGCCAATCAGAGGAAGATTTGTATTAATTCAAAAATACAAAGCTCTCTGAATGGCTGAGCAGTACTGAGCCTGACCGAGTGTGGGACAGAAAGTTCCCATCCCACTGCCAGAACACAGCGCTGTATACTGTATATGGAGGAAGCGTCATACAGTCTAGTGATCGACCGAGATCGGTTTTTCGTTGCCGATATCGATATTTTGGTCCATGCATATCGGTGTCGGCCGATATTTTTGTAAATTTAAAAAAAATATATATATATATTTTTTTCTTTGACAGGTACTCTTGTGGAGGGATCTGGGGGTCTAAAAGACACCAAACCCCTCCTCTGCACTTAAAAGCATTCAAAACGCCAAGTTTGGCTGTTTTGAATGCTGTCATTTTTTCCAGTATCCAGAAGGGATGTCATGACTCCACTTCCGGGTTTTTGCATGGAGACCCGATCAGAGCCATATGCGGCTTAGATCGGGTCTTCGGCGGCCGGTGGGCCGGGAGACCCGGGCGAGCCGCATCAGTTGCCCTTACACGGCGGTCGACCGTCGGCACCAGGGTGATGCCTCTAGCTGCAGGCATCACTTCAGTACAAGCACTTTCCCAAAATGTCGGCAATACCAAGGTGGCCGATTCCGATATATCGAGGAAAGTGCAGATCGGCCCTCGATATATCGGTCGATCCCTAATACAGTCCATACAGCCCTGAGAGCCACTGACTGTCTTAGTGAATTAATTAGTTAATTTGGACCAGCTTGGTCCAACCGAGTTGTTTAAACTTCACTAAAAGCTGGAGATCAGTTTTCAGATTAGAGGTAAAATCACCCAAAACAAAAGCCAAAGTGACAATCTGACTTTAATACTGTATATAGAGCTAGATCAGTAAACTTCTTTTATGTGTAGCTGTGTTGTTCTCATAACAGTTTTGAGTCCAGTAAGCGTTTGAAGAAACTATTTCTGCTGCTTAGGCCCCTATCTTGTTCTGTCACTACATTGCTGTGGATTATTTTGTAAAGGAAACATATTTGGAAAAACAATTACCACTGAATACCAAGACATTGTAAATTGTTTATAAAAAATATAAAAATTACTTTCATTATTCAAAAAAAAAAAATATTACCAGGAAATCATTACTAACTCATTAAAACTCATAACATTTTTAGAATGCTGTATTTTTTTATCGAGACTTCTTTGCAGGGTTTCTTTTGCCAATATGAAGTTTCTTCAGCTCCAGCCAGGACTGCCACAGTAATAATCCAGGGATGAGCACCCATAAACCATTGAAGAACACCAAGTAGACCCACAGATAGAGCCAGTTGGAGGTGTTAAGGCTGGGGCTGTCAGTTAACCACTCTGGGCAAAATGTCATCCATCCTCCATACAATTCACATACACATAGTGTGATTTGTAGAAAGTGCCTGAAACACCAAAGGAATATAAGAAATTATAAGACATATCAATGCCATACATTATTCACAAAAACATCATCTCCCAAATGTTACGGTTAACTACATTCAGCACATTACATTCACCCATATTAAGGTTTTTTAAAGTAAAACATTTTTATTTTGTTTAACTTCGTCTCTAGTTGACAGTGGGGGATGGTCTGTCCGGCGAGGGGAGACAGATTAAAGCCCTGAGAAAAGACATACCTGTGCTCAAATCCCAATAACTTTGCACATGTATTTAAACTATCAGGTGCTAAAGGGGGCTAAAGTGCTAAACTTTGACGCAGTTGGCTAGCTTAAAGAGGAAGTAAACCCGTTTAAAAAATGTAAAGAAAAAAAAGAAACCTGTAAGGCATAATGAGCTAGTATGCATAGCATACTAGCTCATTATGAAATACTTGCCTAAAAACGAAGCCCCCTCAGTGCCAACAGGACGGCCGACATGTCCGGCCGTCCTGCTTCCTGGATCTCGTCCTCCGGCCATCTGATTGGCCGGGGGCGCGATTACATCACTCCTGCGCATGCGCGCGGGAGCCGTCGTTCAAGGCACTGGGATCTGAAGGAACGGCACGGGTGGCCGTTCCTTCAGAGCGCATGCGCCGATGACGGCATCGGCTGCATACACTGTAAATATCTCATAAACGGTGCAAGTTTAGGAGATATTTATAGCACCTATAGGTAAGCCTTAATGTAGGCTTACCTATAGGTAAATGTAAACAAAAGGGGTTTACAACCTCTTTAAGCATGTATTGCAATATGTGTCAACTAAAAAACCCTGTTTTTCATTGCATAGTTTGCTGGAAAGGGTGTATAGCAGTGTGTAGAGGGTCCATCCAGAATATGTAGTTTCAAGCCCCGATCTCCCTGTATAGCTTTCAATGAAGCAGGTGACAACCGCTTCTCCTCCTCTCCCTCCAATGGCTGTCAGCTATACAGGGAGATTGGTGCTTGCAAACTTCCCTCCTCTCCTCCACAACCAGCTGCTGTGGGGGATGTCAGGATGGAGAGCGGAGGAAGGGGCTGGTAAACCTGTCATTTACCGGCCCCTTCCTTTTCTTAACTGGACACAGTGAGCGATCGCCAAAGATTGCTCCTGTGTCCTTTGATAACTGAGCATAGTAAACTGTGTTTACTATGCCTCAGTTTATGAATGAACAGCAGCCCCTGTCTCCTGTTCATTCATCTTTAGTGCAGCTGAGGCTACAGAGAAAGGGACTGGGGAATCGCTGTCCAAAGGAGAGATGTCAGGTGTCTGTTTAGACCCCTGATATCTCACCAAAGCCCACCAAAGGGGCTGAGAAAATAAAATTGCAATAAATAAAAAAAAATTTAAATTGCAAAGAAATTAAAAAAAAAAAAAAAAAAAAAAATTGCATTGTAAAAAACATGAAATAAATTAAAATAAACTACTGGCACCATCCACTGCTCCACTGGTACCGTCCACTGCCCTACTGACACCGTCCACTGCTCCCCCCCCTTCAATTATATAAAAAAAATTAATTAAAAATAAAAAAATTCTGACACCATCCTGCAAATACTAACCACCGCTGTACACTCTTGCACTCTTCTCCTGCACATCACTTCAACAATAAGATTGATTCAATTTGTGATAATCTCCCCTCTACAGATTTCCAACCCATGTCCACAGGTACAATCAACACTTCCCTTATTCAACCCTTCTACTATAGGCAAGGTTGCTAAAACATTTTTTTAACGCCCACCTAGCCACATGTCGCCTGGACCCAGTTCCCTCTCAAATACTGCGGTCACCCCCTGACTCTATCCTACACTCTCTAACCCACATCTTCAATCGTTCTTCTGGCATCTTCGCAAACTCTTTAAAACATGCACTTGTTACACCCATACTTAAAAAGTCTTCCTTGGACCCCACCGATTCTAACAACCTACACCTCATCTCCTTGCTCCCCTTTTCCGCTAAACTCCTTGAACACGTGGTCTACAACAAACTGGGTGACCACCTCACTAAGAATAACCTTGATCCCCTTCAGTCCAGTTTTCGCCCTCAACACTCCACAGAAACTCCTCTCCTAAAACTCACAAACGACTTACTAACAGCAAAAAAAAAAAAAAGACATTACTCAGTATTAGAGGGCTGCATTTGGTTTGCGGGCAGTCAAAAAATTTTGCGGAGATCCGCGGGGAACGGTGCAATTTAGTGTAACATATTTTTCGGCGTAGAAGACGGCTTTTTTATAATAAAAAAAATATACCCCAAAAATCGGGGTTGTCAGGTACTGTAGCTTCAGCTAGTTACAGAATATCCCTATTAAAAATGTTAGCCCACTGGATCTGTGTACAGTACCTTTGGCAACTTACAGAACGTTCCTGTGCTGTAATACTCTATGTTCCTTGCTGAGCCAATCACGGCAAGCGGTGTATTCTATTAATGCATACAAAGCCTGCTCGGATTGGCTGAGTCAAAGAGGCGGGCTTATACAACCTTTGCCAATCCGAGCAGGCTTTGCATGCAATAATAGAATACACAGCTTTCCGTGATTGGCGTAGCGTGGTACATAGAGTATTACAGCACAGGGATGTTCTGTAAGAAGCCAAAACTTACTGTATACACATCCAGCGGGCTAAACTATTAATAGAGAAGTTCTGTATGTAGCAGAAGCTACAGTACATATTAGGGCACATCCAGCGGGCTAAAATATTTATTAGGGACGTGATGGCTCCACTGATGTTATGAAATGGTGTTGCCTCAGAAGAGGGGGTAGTCTTGTACAGGGAGTATAGGGCAAAACTGCAGGAGTGGACACAAACATTGCGGGTGCGGGCGGGAGTGGAACACAAACATTGCGGGTGCGAGCGGTCCTGGTCATACATTCTGCGGAGCGGGCTTAATAAAACAGTCCCGCGCAGGGCTCTACTCTACTCCTACTCCTGGACCTTTTGGCTGCCTTTAATATGATTGACCACCCCCTCCAACCCAAAAAACTACAATCCCGCACTCTCTGCTCTTTGTCAGCTCTCATTCTACCTATCCTACCAAACCTTCACTGTCACTTACAATTCTACTTCCTCCTCTCCTCTTCCTTTCGCCATCAGGGTGCCCCAAGGTTCTGTTCTTTGACCTCTTCTATTCTCGATCTTCACCTCCCCCCGGTCAGCTGATAGCCTCTCATGGCTTTCAATATCATTTCTACGCTGACATCACCCAAATCAGTCTCTCTACCCCTCAGCTCACTCCATCAGTCTCCTCACACATCACCAACTTACTAACAGACATATCAGTCTGGATGTCACACCACTTTCTCAAACTCAACCTGTCCAAATCAGAGCTCATAATGTTTCCTCCCCCACGTACCCCTTCCCCTGACTTCTTTGTCAAGATCAATGGCACAACCATCAACCCATCCCTGCATGCCAGGGTGCTAAGTGTAATCCTGGACTCTGAACTCTCTTTTTGGCCCCACATTCATTCACTTTCCAAAGCTTACTGCCTCAACCCCTGCAACATCTCCAAAATACACCCCTTCCTAACCAATGACACCACAAAACTAATTCACTCCCTGGTTATCGCTCGCCTCAACTACTTCAACTCCCTCCTCATTGGTTTACCTTTAAAAAGACTATCTCCTATTCAGTCCATCATGAATGCTGCTGCCAAACTCATCCCTTACAAACCGCTCAGAGTCTGCTACCCCTCTCTGCCAATCCCTCCATTGTTGGGTGAATGGCAGCCAAATTAAATTCAAGATACTAACAATACATTACAAAGCCATCCACAACCCAGCCCCAGCTACATTATTAATTTCGTCTCAAAATACTAACCAAATTGTCCTCTTTGTTCCTCCCAAGACCTCCTGCTCTCAAGTTCCCTTGTCACCTCCTCCCGAGCCTCTTCTATCCTTTGGAATTCCCTACCCCAATCTGTCTATCTCCAGCTCTATCCACCTTCAGACGATCCCTGAAAACTTTTCTCTTCAGAGAAGTCTAGCCTGCCCACACCTAACAACTGTACTTTTATTGTCTACATCGGCTCATCCCCCAACTCGCCCTATATTGAGCGCAATTTATACCACGCCCACATTTTGCAGTGGCGCGCCACACATTTGATCTTTTTTACAATGTCTAGGGACCACTTTTTTATTTTGCTCATGTGCCCACTGATTTCATTATACGCTCCTGGTATAGGGATTGTTCTTTGATGTGTTTAGTGCCTTATATAATTCTGGTCAGAGTTTGGAAGCTTAACGGAGAAGGCATGGTTGGTTATTTAAAAATTCAGATTTTTTCTTAATTTGTGAAAACTGCACTGTCATAATTCTGGCGAGTGGGCATCTGCGCAGGGTAATGGAAAGGTTGGACGCTAGATGGGAGAAGGCACAGTTGGTTGTTCCAGAATCCTGACCCTTTTCTACTTGTAAACAGGTGAGTTCAGGCGAGTGAGTTTTGCATACCACAGGTGTCTGGATTTTGGGGGCTTTTATAGTGCTATGTAGTTTTGAAAAATGAAAATGCATAGAATTTGGAGGCATTCAATTGGTTGGCAAATAATACTTTCCTTAACCACGTTCGGCCCGCGCTATAGCCCAAAGATGGCTACAGCGTGGGCTTACAGAGCCAATTACAGCTGATCACAGAAGAAAACAGAAGTCAGTTATCATCCTTTTTTATCCTCATGCTGATAGCGTGAGGAGAAAAGAAGAAAGCTGGTAACTGGCTTCTGTTACAGGGACATCGGTGCAAACAGTGTCCACCAGTGATGCTAATCAGTGCCTATCAATGTTGCTAATCAGTGCCCACCAGTGCCTCATCATCAGTGTCACCTATCAGTGCAGCCTCATCAGTGCCCATCAGTACAGCCTCATCAGTGCACATCAAATTTTTTTCTTTTTTGTTTCTTTAGCAAAAAATAAAAAAACCCAATGGTGATTAAATACCACCAAAAGAAAGCTCTCATTGTGTAAAAAGAGCAAGTGGTTAAAAAAGAAAAAAAAAAAAACACAACTGGACCACCAAATGATTCTCCTGACCTCTCCTGAAAAGTAAGAAAAAGGGCATCATCAGCTAGCAAATGTAAATTCTGCTCAGTGCACTGGGACAGTCGCTTATTAAAAACATTCCTACTGGACTTTTTCAACACTTTAGAACTTGCTCTATGAGTCGTGTTGCGATTATGGTTACGGTTTGGTTTTTAGCCACCTGCCCTGATCTTTGCTTGTGTCACGACTCACACAAAGCAATGTTTTAAACCCGTTTAATAAGACTATTGCATATCAAGCACCAAGAAAGACTCCAAAATATGTGCCTGGGAAGAGTAATGTAAGAGAACTGCAAAGTTTGGCGCACTGATCAGCACTCACCTGTAATACTTATCCTTCACAATGGCATAAATCAATGCAACAGCCAACAAACCATCTACAACTACAGTGAGGATTTCCAGAGATACAACGGTGGGGTCTGAGTGCAGCCAACGCTCATCTGCTTTCCCATACTCCTTCCCTGGAAAATAAAAAGAGAACGTCATCTGCTGGAAGGAATATAAAGTGTAACTAAGACTAGTTAAACTGAAAAGGCTGTCAATGCTAAAAGTGGTTGTAAACCCATATGTATACCCAGTGAAGTGACTGGCCTCAAGTGATACAAAGAGATTAAACAAACCCTCCTACATGAGGTGTACCTGTCTATCTGCAGCCCGTTTTTCTTTACACCCGTTCAAAGTGCTGAATTTTAAAGCTTATCTGAGAGTTCAGAAAAAAGGGGGTGGAAAGCTGAAGTTACACTCTGCAGAGCTCAGTGAGGAGAGCTATGATAGCTAAATGGAGGGAAGGGACATCCCTCCCCCCTTCACACAGGAACAGAGCTGAGGCTGTCAATCAGTTGGAGATCCCGCCCCTGTCACCTTTTTTCTCCTGGTGTCAGGAAAACTTGTCCGATGTGATTCATGCCGACAGCAGAGGAACAAAGCAGCAGACAGAAATGACACTTAGTGCTCTTAATTGCGACAAGTACACACACTATAGAGGGATATGCCTTGTCCATACCACCACTTTAACTTCAAATGTAATTGCTAGCTGTCTGGCTATCATGCTGATTCAGAGTATTTAACAACTTTGGAGTCACTGATCTGGAACAAGCGCAGACCAGTAAAAAACAGAGTTCCTATTCTGGAGCATCTTACCTGTTCCAGGTCAGACACTCAAAAAGCACTGAAGCTATTAGAGCAGCATGACAGTAACAAAACCGAAAATTCTGCCCAGGATGCCACCAGGCTTCTCGTCGAGTGAGCTCTCACACTGGTTGGAGGTTCTAAACTTCTTGCCTCATAAGCCCGCTTTATGGTCTTGACCAGCCATAACGCCAGTGTTCTGGTAGATGCTGCTAGCCCTTTTCATGTCCCACCTGTGATGACGAACAGGTTTTCTGTTCTTCTGAAAGAGGCTGTTCTCTGCATGTATACTTCCAAGATAGACCAGACATCTAACTCATGCGTCTGATTAGATGGGTCTTTCTGTATTGTTGGGAGAACGAGGTCTTGTTTCCAATTAAATGGCTTGTTTATCTTAGGCAGATGTTGTGGCAGAGTTCTATCTTAATATCACTCTATCCGGTAAGTGGCAACAATAGTTTGTATCCTAAGACCCGAATATATACGATATTCTTTTTCCTGATGTAATGACAGTGAGGAAAACTGCTTTCATTGTTATATTCCACAATGAGGTTGCTTTGTCACCTGAAAAAGAAGGTTGGGACACCATCTGTACTACCACCTGTAAGTCCCATGGAGCAACAAACAACCTTCTTTGAGGACGAACTCTACTGCAAGATTTCAGGAATTGGCGTACTAACTGCTGGGTAGCCCATCTTACCCCTGACAAGGCCAAAAGGGCTGAGACTTAAACTCTGAGTGTGTTTGCCTGTAGGCCTATTTCAAGGCCTGTTTGAAGGAATTCGAACACCTGTGATTCCCGTGGCACTAATGGGTCGAATCCTCTAGACTCGGAGAAGGTGGCAAACATTTCCCATATCCTCGAGTAGGTACTGTTCGTTGTTGCCGCTGTTGCTTTCAGCAAGGTTTTGATAACCGAGGCCGAGCAACCTGCCTCCCCTAGCCTTCTCTTAATCTCCATGCTGCAAGCCTGGTAGGATTCGGCTGACACAATTGACCTTGCTGGAAGAGATCAGGTATCCCGGGTAGTAGGATTGGGAGTTCCAACGCTAAAGCCTGTAGTAGTGGGAACCATGGCCTGTGGGGCCAACAGGGAATGATTGCTATCATCACCTCTTGGTGTTTGTGTATTCTGTTGAGTAACCTGGGAATTATAGAAATTGGTGGGAATACATATGCTAGGGTACAGATCCACTCAGAGCTGAGTGCATCCACTGCTTCCGCCTGTGAGCATTTCGCCCTTGCTAAGAAACGTCTGCATTTCCTGTTAGTGGGGTCATCCAGAGCTCGACTTAATGGCATCACTGACCGACTGCAAATCCACTGACCGATTTAGTGCCCATTCCTTGTTGTCCAACGTTTTTCGGCTCAATGCATCCACCAAGTAATTCTGTTCAGTTGGGATGTATGTGGCTGATAGACTTGACACATTCTGTGGAGCCTAGTTAAAAATGGGCACGACCTCCGCTAGGAGTGCTCGACTCCTCGTTCCTCCTTGGCGGCATACATAGGCAACCATTGCCCTGTTGTCCATCTGGAGTATTACACTGGTCCCTCTGACTTGGTCTTGGAATGCTTTTAGAGCTTGGAAGGCTGCCTTCAGTTCTAATACATTGAAGACTTTCTTCTGTCTGCTTCTCCACTGGCTCTGGGCTAGATGCCTGCTGCCATGTGCTCCCCAGCCTACTGCTGATGCATCCGATGTAATCACTACTGGTGTCGGTGGGTTGAGCTGGTGGCAATTTGACAAATTGGTTGGTTTCTGCCACCAATGGAGGGAACGCTTCATCGCTGGGGACACTCTGATTCGTTGACGCAAGGAGCGGCTCTTCCATTGTCTCAGGAATTCGACCTGGAAGGTCCTCATCCACCAGTGGGCCCACCATATCTGCTAGTTTTCTAGCTTGAGAGACAAGCACCATTGCCTGTGTTCCTGCAGGTATCTAGGATTGCCCCCAGAAACAGCATTCCCTGTGTGGGCACTGGTTGACTCTTTTGCCAGGTAATTATTCATTCTAGGCTCAGTAGGGTTTGGACCATAATCTCCAGATGTTCTGTCAGGATTTGTGGGTTTCGGGCTACTAGGAGGACATCGTCCAAATAGTGGAACACTTGTAGGCCTCGTCTGCGCAACATGGCTATGACCGAGAGTAGCACCTTGGAGAATATCCTCAGTGAGGTTGACAGGCCAAATGGTAGGCAGATGAATTGAAAATTGTATTCCATTATCGCAAAGCGTAAATATTTGTGACATTGTTGATGAACTGGGACATGTAAGTGAGCATCTTTCAAATCTAAGGAAGACATTCACTCCCCCTGTCTGATGGTTTGTATGACTGACTGCAGCGACTCTATTTGAAAGCTTTGCACTTGGATGTACATGTTCAACTTCCGAAGGTCTAATACTGGTCTTAGATCGCCTGTTTTTTTCTTTAAGAAAAGAGGAGAATAGAATCCTTGATGTCTTTCTCGCATTGGGACTAGTTCTATGGCTCTTTTTTGCAGGAGCCATTGGACATATTCAAAGATTATCTGTATCTTCTGTTGACACGGAGGGAGCTTTGTGCAGGAAAAGCGGGGAACCTCGGGGGGATGGGGGGCACAAACTCCAAGTGATAACCTTCCTGGATTATATATATGGTCCAAGGGTGCTTGATTTCCAGACCAGCACAAAGTGGCATAGTTGGGTACCAACTGGACCAATCTGGACGGAGGGACCTCCAAAAGGGTTTCTGTGTCGTGCTCTGTCTTGATTTGTTCAACCGAGCCACTGATGTCTGGGGGTTCTTCCACCCTCTTCTGGTATCTATGTTTGTTCTAAAGGAGGTTTAATGTTGATAAATGTAAAGTTATGCAATTGGGGGCTAAGAATATGCATGCATCATACATACTAGGTGGAGTAGAACTGGGGGAATCCATAGCGGAGAAGGATCTGGGTGTTCTGGTAGATCATAAGCTTAATAATAGCATGCAATGCAAAGCTGCTGTTTCCAAAGCAAGCAAAGTCCTTTCTTGTATTAACAGAGGCATGGACTCCAGAGAGAGAGAGATATAATTTTGCCCCTGTACAAATCATTAGTAAGACCTCCTCTGGAATATGCAGTTCAGTTTTGGGGAACTGGAGAAAGTGCAGAGAAGGGCAACCAAACTGATAAGAGGCATGAGAAAAGATTAGAGGAACTGAATTTATTCTCTTGAGAAGAGGAGATTAAGGGGGGATATGATCAACATGTATAAATACATAAGGGGTCCATATAGTGAACTTGGGTTTGAGTTGTTCACTTTAAAGTGGAGTTCCACCCTAAAATTGAACTTCGGTCCATCTTCTTGCTCCGGGTCACCTGAAAAACAAATGGATAATCGCAATTTTTTTTTTTCACTTACCGTGTTTTAGAAGAAAATATACTTACCTTACTTCCTCTTCCTCCCTCTGCGGCCACGGCCGCCGCCATCACTTCCTGGCTTGCAATGATTGCTGGGAGCTGAACAACATCGCTCCCAGGAATCAATGCGCCTGCACGGGCCCCCGACGTCAGTTCCGGTGCAGGCGCGTCATTCCTTGCTAAACAGCTTCTGGGCATGCCCAGAAGCTGTGCAGGGATAACGCTGCAGCCCCAGAATTGACGGCGGGCCCGATGCAGTGCATCGTGGGACCGAAGAGGACGGAAAAGGGATGCAGAAGAGGATCGCGCTCTTTTCAGCTGCCCACACCTGAGATGGCAGCGCTGGACAAGACATTTTCAAGGTAAGTATTTCTTCTAAAAAGGTAAGTGCAACCTGGGACAGTTCAGAGGCTATCCATTGTGGAATGCACTAGCCCTGACTGTCCCGGGGGTATTTTTATGTCATTTTTTTTTTGTTTTAGGTGGAACTCCGCTTTAAGGTCAACACAGAGGACAAGGGGGCACTCTTTACGTCTATAGGAAAACAGATTTCGTCTCCAAATACGGAAAGGTTTCTTCACCATAAGAGCTGTGAAAATGTGGAATAGACTCCCTCCAGAGATGGTTCTGGCCAGCTCACTAGATTGCTTTAAAAAAGGCCTGGATTCTTTCCTAGATGTACATAATATAAATGGGTACTAAAAATTTTTTTAGGTAAAGTTGATCCAGGGAATATCCGATTGCCTCTCGGGGGATCAGGAAGGATTTTTTTTTCCCCTGCTGTAGCAAATTCGATCATGCTTAACTGGGGTTTATTTTCACCTTCCTCTGGATCAACATATATATAGGATTGTGTATATGGGATTGTATGGTAGGATTTTCAATACTGTTTTTTTTTTTTTTATGGTTGAACCGGATGGACTTGTGTCTTTTTTCAACCTGACTAACTATGTAACTAGGTCTGGCCAGTATAATGACAGCTTCATCCACTAGTGGGGGCACCTCCAGTGCATGGACTTCTTCCTTGAAGGGATACATTTTCTCAAATCTGTTGGATCAGGAAGGTTTTCTGTCCGTCTTCTATTCATCAAAAATAAGATCTTTCACTTCTTAAAGAAACAGAAATGAGAGTACCGACCTTTTTAATTGTGGATAATATTTTCTAGTTTTTGCGGGTTCTGTGATTTCCTCCTCCCATTCAAGAGCTTCTCTTATTGCTCCTACCAGGGGCTGCACTAATGCGAAGTTGAATCTCCTCTTCTATCACGGACTCATCTCCTGAGCCCGACACTGGTAATGGTTCCATTAAAAGAGCTTCTCTGAGCTAATGGTGGGCTGGCCCTGCTGTCTCTGGTTGGCTGGTTTTGACCGCCATTTTGTGTAGGGAATCTTTAACTGTTTAATTAGGGAGATCATACCTGCCTTTTCCGCTTCCTTATCTGCTGCTGCTTCTAGCAGACAAGACCCACATAATATCTTCCTAGGTAATGCCTTTAGGCCGTAGCCCAAACATTGATCCTCCGCCCCTTCCTCAGCCTGTGTCTCTACCATTGCTTACCAGCCTTCTTGGCAGGCTTTTGAATGGCTTGCATAGAAGGCTTCAGTCTGCACATCTTGGGGGAACGGTGCTGGCGGTGAGGGCTAGAAAGATTTACATTTCATTAGCCATGTGCTCTCTTTTAATTGACTTAATACCTACTTACCTGATCCTCACCTTATATTGTGTGGCTGGTCTCTGGGAGAGCTTATGGTATACCCTTTAAGAATCTGCAACAAAAGATTGTACTAAAACACACTATCTCCACTCCTGCATGTAATCAATAGGAGATGTGTTACCTCCACAGGAGCTCTGAACAGGAACGGCACAAGGACAGGCACAATCTGTTCAAACAAGGAAGATTCTTATAACCTGCATACCACACATTTCATGCCACCCAGCAACCCTGGATCCTCTCCCCTTACCTGGCCTCCGCTGCTTGCAACTTCTCCTGTATTGTGCACCTGGCTTGTCTCATACTCTCCACTATAAGGGGGGGGGGGGGGAGAGGGGGGCCTGCCCACTCTCCAGGTGTCCCTCAATTGCTGCCTGAGCATCTTCTAGAGCTTCTTGTCTGCCTACGGCGAACCGGAAGTTACCCGGCACCATCTTGGTGCACCTCTGCTGACCGGAAGTTTGCTGGGCGCCATTTTGGATAGCGCAGTCTGCAGCACGGCTGCCGGAAGTCACTGGACACCATTTTGGAAAAGGGGAGCCGCCCTGCCAGTCATTTCTCTGCTATCTGCCTGGTATTTCACCCCCAAACAGTGCATCCATGACCCCAGCAGCCTGAGGGAACCTTACAGCCATGGAGAGCCAGGAAGAAGGAGAGAGAAACCCATGTCACCGGAGGAGTTACCTACCTGTCCCCAGAGACCAGTATTCTACCCCCATTGCCCGGACCTGTGGGAGGCTTCCCTCATAAGGCCGAACAGAGGGAACTTCAACACAGGAGAGGCTGACCCTGTGCGGCTGGCTAGGGCAAAAATAAAAATCTTCTTTCCATAGTAATAACTGGTTGAGCATTTGAGGAGTAAAAAGAATACCGCCTTGGGGGAGGCGACTTATTTATATAGTATAACCAGTCCTGATTGGGCGAGGGGTGGAGCCTATACCCATATGTGTATGCTGTCATACTTGTGTCAGGAAATAAGGTTTTTAAAAAAGGAAGCTCTGTAATAAAAAAATAAATAAAAAAAAAAGGGTACAGGTTGCCTCTAAGCATCTACTATTGTAGTGATTACTCTAATTGAATGCAATTTTAAATTTTATTTAAGGGGAAACAGTGATAGAACAAGATGGATGCAGAAAAGGCATTGTTTAGTTATCAAATGGTTAGATCTATATAAAAGGATATATTTAAAAAAATAGCATATTTAATAAGACCTGCAAATTGTTGGTAATTGTAAATGTACAGTATGTAAAGCGCTTTGTACATTGTTGTAGCGATATAAATACCTGTAATAAATAAATACATAAGAACCATACTTACACAATGCAGCCAATGCTCCCTCCGATGTGGCCACTGTTCCCACTAGAGACATGTAAACAAAAGGTCCCTCCTACAAACAACACATATCAAACCAATTAGAACCTAGATTAGGAATAAGTGATGCAATCTTCCAGAATATTTCCCTTTAGTAACCCCTGGCAATAAGTGCCACTTTAAATGGGCCATGACCCCTGAGGCCGATAAGAGGGGCTCCTGAATAGGATTGGCTGCACAGCGCCAACATCGTTGTGAGCCGTCCTACCAGCTCCTGACGGTTGGTAGTTGACCGTGAACTGTCCGTGACAGGTCACAGTTCTTAAGGCGCCAATGAAATGCACCCCAGAACAAGCCAAGCCTACAGGTGCATCTCCAAACATTAGAATATCATTAACCACTCTACTACCGCTCACGGTAATACTACTGCGGCAGAGTGGCTCGTTCCCGTCCAGTCACGTAGTATTAACGTGACTGGACTCCTCCCCTTCTGGGCGGCGCTTGCGCGCCGCCGGAGGCTCGCTCCCGCTGTTTTCATTCACAGCGGGAGTCGGGCCAGGGGAGGAGCAGCGGCAATCGCCGCTGCTCTTACCCGATCGTCGGGGATCGAGTCTGGAGATCCGCCCGCTGTGTGTAAACACAGCGGGCGGATCTCCATAGTGACAGGGAGTGACAGATCGGACTGTTCAGCATAGCTGGACATCCGATCTGTCCATGAATCACATAGTCACCTCCCCCCCTACACGTCAGTAAGCACCAGGCATACATTAACCCCTCCCTCTCCAATAAAATTAACCCCTTCCCTGCCAGTGTCATTTTTACAGTAACAGTGCATATATATAGCACTGATTACTGCAGTAATGTCACTGGTACCCCCAAAAGTGTCAAAAATGTCAGTCAGGGGTCCGGTCTGTCCGCCGCAATGTCGCAGTCCCGCAAAAAAAAAATCGCAGATCGCCGCCATTACGCGTTAAAAAAAAAACACCAAAAATGACAGAAATCTTTCCCTTTGTTAGTAAACGCAATAACTTTTGCGCAAACCAATCAAAATACGCTTATTGCGATTTTTTTTACCAAACATATGTAGCATAAAACAAATTGGCCAAAAACTTTTAAAAAAATTGGTTTTTACATCTTTTTTGGGGGGAATTTCATATAAAAAAATGTGAAAAATATTGTTATTTTTTCAAAATAAACGCTCTTTTTTTGTTTATAGCGCAAAAAGTAAAAATCGCACAGGTGATCAAATACCACCAAAAGAAAGCTCTGTTTGTGGGAGAAAAAGGACGTAAATTTCGTTTGGGTACGGCGTCGCACGACCGCGCAATTGTCAGTTGAAGTCGCACAGCGCCGAATCGCAAAAAGTGGCCTGGACGGAAGACAGCAAAATCCTCCGGTTGTAAAGTGGTTAAACAGTAAATTTATTTCAGTAATTTAATTAAAAAAAGTGAAATTCATACTATACAAACTCATTACACACATAGTAATATATTTCAAGCATTTATTTATTTTTATGTTGATGATTATGGCTATAGTATATTGAAAACCCAAAATTCAGTATCTCAAAAAATTAGAATATTACAGAAGACCACTTTAAAAAAAACAAAACAAAACAAAAAAAAGATTTTAATACAGAAATGTTGGCTTACTGAAAAGTATGTCCATGCACAGTATAGTATGTACTCAATACTTGGTTGGGGCTCCTTTTGCATGAATTACTGCATCAATGCGGCGTGGTATGGAGGCGATCAGCCTGTGGCACTGCTGAAGTGTTATAGAAGCCCAGGTAGCTTTGATAGCGCCCTTCAGCTCGTCTGCATTGTTGGGTCTGGTGTCTCTCATCTTCCTTTTTACAATACCCCACAGATTCTCTATGGGGTTTAGGTCAGGCAAGTTTGCTGGCCAGTCAAGCACAGTGATACCATTATCATTAAACCAGGCATTGGTACTATTGGCAGTGTGGGCAGGTGCCAAGTCCTGCTGGAAAATGAAATCAGCATCTCCCTAAAGCTGGTTAGCAGAGGGAAGCATGAAGTGCTCTAGAATTTCCTGCTAGAGGGCTGCACTGACTTTGGACTTTCATAAAACACAGTGGGCCAACTGGAGAAAGTGCAGAGAAGGGCAGCCAAACTGATAAGAGGCATGGAGAAGCTCAGCTATGAGGAAAGATTAGAGGAACTGAATTTATTCTCTCTTGAGAAGAGGAGATTAAGGGGGGTATGATCAACATATATAAATACATAAGGGGTCCATATTGTGAACTTGTTGTTGAGATAGTCACTTTAAGGTCATCACAGAGGACAAGGGGGCACTCTTTACGTCTAGAGGAAAAGAGATTTCCTCTCCAAATGCGGAAAGGTTTCTTCCCCATAAAAGCTGTGAAAATGTGGAATAGACTCCCTCCAGAGGTGGTTCTGTCCAGCTCAGTAAATTGCTTTCAAAAAGGCCCGGATTCTATCCTAGGTGTACATAATATAAATGGGTACTAATATTTATAGGTAAAGTTGATCCAGGGAATATCCGATTGCCTCTCGGGGGATCAGGAAGGAATTTTTTTTTCCCCTGCTGTAGCAAATTGGATCATGCTTTGCTGGGGTTTTTCGCCTTCCTCTGGATCAACTGCGGGTATAGGATTGCGTATATGGAATTGTATGGTTGGGTTTTCTTCATTTTTTATTGGTTAAGCCAGATGGACTTGTGTCTTTTTTCAACCTGACTATGTAACACCAGCAGATGACATGGCTCCCCAAATCATCACTGACTGTGGAAACTTTACACTGGACCTCATGCAACTTGGATTCTGTGTCTCTCCACTCTTCCTCCAGACTCTGGGACCTTGATTTCCAAATAAAATGCAGACTTTACTTTCATCTGAAAAGGAGGACTTTAGACCACTGAGCAACAGTCCAGTCCTTTTTCTCCTTAGCCCAGGTTAGACACTTCTGACGTCTCTGGTTCAGGAATGGCTTGACACAAGCAACAGTTGTAGCTCATGTGCGGATATGTCTGCGTGTGTTGGCTCTTGAAGCACTGACACCAGCTGTAGTCCACTCCTTGTGAATCAACCCCAAATTCTTGAATGGCCTTTGCTTCACAATTCCCTCAAGGCTGCAGTTATCCCTGTTGCTCGTGCACCTTTTTCTACCACGCTTTTTCCTTCCACTCAACTTTCCATTACTATGCTTGGATACAGCACTCTGTGAATAGCCAGCTTCTTTAGCAATGACCTTTTGTGACTTACATTCCTTATGGAGGGTGTCAATGACTGTCTTCTAGACAACTGTCACGTCAGCAGTCTTCCCCAGGATTGTGTAACCTACTGAACCAAACTGAGAGACCACATAAAGGCTCAGGAAACCTTTGCAGGTGTTTAGGGCTAATTGGCTGTTTGGATGGGACACCATGAGTCTACAATATTTAACTTTTTCACAATATTCTACTTTTCTGAGATACAGAATTTTGGGTTTTTACTAGCTGTAAGCCATAATCATCGAAATTAAAATAAAGAAATGCTTGAAATGTATCACTCTGTATGTAATGAATCTATATAATATAGGAGTTACACTTTTTTAATTGAATTACTGAAATAAATTAACTTTTTGATGATATTCTAGTTTTTCTGAGCTGCATCTGTGTATGCAGTGGCTAGGGGTCAAAGTGGAACTTCATTGGATACACACTATATAACATTTGTTGTTAGATTTCCTTTAGCTTTAAGCCTCGTACACACGCACCGATTGTTGGCCGACCGATCGGCCGTCTTTTGTCCAGTGTTGTTGTGTTGGTTGAAATGTGCTCTAGACTGCACACGAATTTTGTCGGCCAACAACAACCAACTGCAGAAGTGATGTCATGTGATGGTCTACTTTTCGTGTGTTTTTTCTTCTCCGAGCATGCCCAGTCTTGATCATCACATTTTTGTCTGCCGAAATCTGTACTGACTGACGGGAAATCGGCCGTTCTGCTGACGGCCAACAAAAATTTTATAGCCTGCACACCAGATTTTGTTCGGCCTAAAAGTCGCAGTCGGTTGTCGGAAGCATCATACTAACAAGCCGACAAGCGGCCGATCGGACATTGGCCGAAAATTTACAGGCAACAATCGGTGCGTGTGTACGAGGCTTTACCTTCAACTATGTAGTGAAAGAGACTGCCTGATTGCATACAAATTGACAGTGTTTAGATTTGACCTCATATTATATGGTTTTGGTAAATCTAAAGACAATGTATAGTGTGTATGGCCCATTAGTCTCTGTGCACTGCCACTACCCTGTTGGGCAGTCAGCTTCTGAGGACTGAGGAAAATCAGAAAGGCAGCAAAGGACCCAGGCCGCTGCCCCTGATCATCGGAGCACAGCAGAAGAATGCTGGATCCGCTGGGCAGGGGAGTTTCTGAATCCTGGAGCGACTGAAGTTTGTCTTTAAGGTCAACCCTCCCTCCTGTATATATGCCGTACATATAGCTGCTGTAAAGTGTTAAAATAGTTCTAAAGGCATAAGGTTGTTTTTTTTTTTTACCTTAAAGCATTTTCTGCATTAAATGGGAGACTCCACTTTTGTGAAAAAAAAAAAGAAAAAAAAAAAAAGAACAAATAAAAAGAAACTAGTATAGCATATACAATTGAGACACAAATGATATTGTAATTGAATGTTATCAGCGGCTCTGTCATTTTCTGTAAAATACAATGCCATATGGCTACCTGGAGGCCTTCTTTACACAGAATGTGTACAGACCGCCCCCCAGATATGTCATTTCCTGCTTGTGTTAATGGCTCACTGATTTTCCCAGAAGTCTGGACTAAGATACAAATCAGATTTTGGGCATCCCCTGCAACAAAATTTTATTTTTGGTGAGATACTCTCAGAGTGAAATCGTATCTAATCCCTGGCTCACACTGATGCGATGCAGGAAACGCACAAGATTTGCTGCGTTTCTCCAAATCGCAAAGCAATCGCAGGGCGTCCATGCGATATGCTGCGGGTGTCAATACTAGATTAATGACACCTTGAACAGATCTCAAAACGCAGTGCAATTGCTAGAATCGCACTGCATGGGTGTGAAAACCCATGCAATGCCATTCAGGTGGGAAAAAAAAAGGGTCCTGCACCATTGTGGTGCGGATGCAATGCGATTTAAGTCATACAAAATGTATAGTTCAAATCACACTGCCCAGACATCGCATGTCATGCGCACAGGAATGCGGTGCGATTTCTGTGCGAATCACATGCGGTGTTCCACATAGTGTGAACCCAAACTCAAGGGATGCAGACACAGCAAGTTTCCTTATTAGAGCCCTGCAGGTGCAGCAGCTGACTGATAATTATAAAATATGCAGCAGTGTGATATGTGCAAAATATAATAAAATAAAAAAAAACTATATATGTGTAGTCCCGAAAAGTCCTTCTGTATTATTAAAAAAAAAAAAAAACACACACACAAATCATCCAGTGATCCATTCTTAATATGTGTGAAAATGTTCAGCCAATATAAGGATTGAAGGCTTACTGGAAGGACTGGCTGCATACTTAAGTGCAGCAAACACACACATGGATTATGCCAATCCTGTAGAGTTGGTATGTTTGCTCCTCTGTCCTTAACCACTTACTGCAAAGTAACGTAGGGGTACGTCAGCTGACTTTGCGGTGTTATACCGGGGTGATGCCTCTAGCTAGTTGTATTCGGCTACATATTTTTGGTAAAAAAAATTATTTATTTTTTTACTAGTAATGGTGACAATCTGTGATTTTTTGCCGGGACTGCGACATTGCGGCGGACAGATCGGACCCCTAACTGACATTCTTGACACTTTTGGGGGAACCAGTGACATTACTACAGTAATCAGTGCTAAAAATATGCACTGTTACTGGAATAATGACACTGGCAGGGAAGAGGTTAACCCAGGGGCGATTAAAGGGTGAGTGTGAGCCTAGGGGGTGTTTTCTAATTGTATGGGGGATGGACTTGTGGGATCAACAGAGACCTGTGATCCTATATAGGAGGATTACAGGCGCTCTATGTTAATTCCAGATAAAACAACGGTCTGCTGTGTTTACAACAGCAGACCCTCATTCCCTCTCCACGGAGAGTGATCGCGGGTGCCTGGCGGCAATCACGGCCTCCGGCCCCGTGGATCGGCTTCCCTGCTGCCGAATGGGGGAGCGCTTCTGCGAACCGCCGTACAGTTACGTCGGTTCACACAGCCGAGCTTGGTCAGTTCCGACTGATAATTATAAAACCACTCCTATACAGAGTCACTTCGCACATGGACACAGACAAACAAACATCTATTTCTTTAGTCCCGGTGTAACGTTAAAAAACCATACCCCGTGAAGAAACCATACCCTCGTCACTTCCTGTGGGAAACAGCTGAGCAGCGCAGCAGTGCGCAT
This sequence comes from Pelophylax lessonae, assembly GCF_965119305.1. Classification (NCBI taxonomy): domain Eukaryota; kingdom Metazoa; phylum Chordata; class Amphibia; order Anura; family Ranidae; genus Pelophylax; species Pelophylax lessonae. The sequence continues at coordinate 658,903,394 of NC_138769.1, read as the reverse complement.
GCTCAGAGCCCCGGATACCTAATTGACAATCAAAGAATGTGACAAGTGCGCATGCTCGGAGGGCATGAAAAAATCACGGGACTGTGTGTAATTTAATGCTTGCGCCGGGTATATTAAAACAGTTCGGCTGCAACATCAAACATTTCCTCTCCTATCGCTGTCACTTCCCTGATCTCCCCTAATAAAAATAAAAGCGGCGGCGGGAGTATGAGATGTAAATGACGGCGATCTCGGCTCCGTGATGCGCTTTTATATTTATTACCGGAGATGAGGGAAGTGACAGCGGATGGAGCGAAGATGATTTATGTTGCAGAGGAGCTGTTTTAATCTAACCGCCGCAAGTTTAACTACCGTGAGAAATCCATACCCTCCGTAGCTGCACCGGAAGTGACGAGGGTATGGTTTTCTCACGGAACACCGGTTCACACTACCGCGACTTGTCAGGCGACTGGCCATTCTGTGCTACGGGAACCGTTCTAATAGGAGCAACTCAAGTCGCTCCGACTTAGAAAATAGTTCCATTACTACTTCGGGGCGACATCGGAGCGACTTGCATTGACTTCCATTATGTAAAGTCCGTGCAAGTCGCGCCGAAGTCACGGTGCATGGGACTTCACAGGTCGCCCACCGAAGTCGAATCGCCATAGTGTGAACCGACACTAAGAATAACAAAAGATAGGAATCTGCAACAAAGTTTGTTATAATCCTTGCGATGTACAGAGATCACCCAGAGGGTGGAATGCTCTTTTCTTAACAAAAGTGGAGTACTTGCTTGAACTCAATCTCCATCCAGCGCTGATCTCTCCTCTCTCCCTACACAGGGCACATTGATAGCAAGCTCCCGCTGCTGTCAATCAAATACTGTGACAAGGGAGTGGGAGGCGGGGCCAAGCTGTGCTTTCTGTGTCTATGGACACAAGCAGCATGGCTCAGGATCAAGCCCACAGATGTGCCACAATAGGAAGCCGCTGGAGGAGCCAGAAGCACCGTCGGAGAACCAAGAGGAGGAGGTAAGTATGACGTGTTTATTACTTACAAAATACAAGTTTACCTAAAATCAGTGGCGGCCCGTCCATTGGTGGCACAGAGGCGCAGCCCCCCCATCCATGCTTCCAACCCCCTAATTTACATACAGGGTGTTGGACGCATGGATTCCATTGAAGCACGTGATCAGAGCCAGAGGCTCAAATAGGCTTCAAAAAAGTGTGGGCTCGAGGCGCAGAGCACTGCACCCTGAGCCCACCCAGTTGTGTGACCATAGAGAATCAATATTTGCTATTGTCACACAGATCCTCCTCCTGACCAATCAGGAAGCGGGTCCTGAGACCCATTTCCCGATTGGCCGAAGGAGAAGCCACGCCGTTGGTCAAGGAGGAGATGCAGAACACTGAGGAGAAGCCGCTGCCGCCTGCCGACCGGGGGGGGCATGTATGGCTGGTGTGGTCCAAGGGGGGGGAGGGTATGGTATGCTTGGCCCCGCCTCCCACTCCCTTGTCTCCCTTATAATCGGGTGGGAAAAATCGCCATCAACTATCGCTATGTGATCAATGTTTTCTACCACAACCGACCAACTTGGGTCAATCAAAACCATCACCCTCTGTTGTTCAACAATTGTTGGGGTCTCTAGCGCTCCTATGCACAAACACTCCCTGTGGGCGGGGTCTCTAGTGCTCCTATGCACAAACACTCAGTGGACGGTCTCTAGCGCTCCTATGCACAAACACTCCGAGTGGGCGGGGTCTCTAGTGCTCCTATGTAGACACTCTCAGTGGGCGGGGTCTCTAGCGCTCCTATGCACAGACACTCTCAGTGGGTGGGGTCTCTAGTGCTCCTATGTACAGACACTCTCAGTGGGCGGGGTCTCTAGTGCTTCTATGCACAGACACTCTCGGTGGGCGGGATCTCTAGTGCTCCTATGTACAGACACTCTCAGTGGGCGGGATCTCTAGTGCTCCTATGTACAGACACTCTCAGTGGGTGGGGTCTCTAGTGCTTCTATGCACAGACACTCCCACTGGGCGGGGTCTCTAGCGTTCCTATGCACAGACTCTCCTAGTGGGCGGGGTCTCTAGCGCTCCTATGCAGACACTCCCAGTGGGCAGGATCTCTAGCGCTCCTATGAACTGACACTCCCAGTGGGCGGGGTCTCTGGCGCTCCTATGCACAGACACTCCCACTGGGCGGGGTCTCTGGCGCTCCTATGCACAGACACTCCCAGTGGGCGGGGTCTCTGGTGCTCCTATGCAGACATTCTCAGTGGGCGGGGTCTCTAGCGCTCCTATGTACAGACACTCCTAGTGGGCGGGGTCTCTGGTGCGCCTATGCAGACATCCTCAGTGGGCGGGGTCTCTGGCGCTCCTATGCACAGACACTCCCAGTGGGCGGGGTTTCTGTGCTCCTATGCAGACATTCTCAGTGGGCGGGGTCTCTAGCGCTCCTATGCACAGACACTCCTAGTGGGCGGGGTCTCTAGTACTCACCAGCGTGAAATGTACGATCGCATCATAGAAGAGCCACACCAGCACCCATCTGTCCAGCGCAGAGCTCCTCTTCCCCAGGCGCTGTGCCAGTACATAGCCCAGAGCCAGCTGTGCCGCACAGGCCGCCAAGGAGTACACGGTCACTGAGCTCAGCAATGCTGGAGCCGCTCCGTCCGCCATAGCCGCCAATACTTCTACACACCGGGCTGGAGGCGGGGCCTTGTACGGCGGTGTACACCCCCCCAGATCTCAGCCAATGAAAAGCGACTGATCTCAGGATCTCCCCATGTAAAGCCCGCCCACTCTTCATCAACGCGGCTCTTGGCCACGCCCACCCGCCAGCCTGCTGGAGAGATATTACTGAGATCTTCTGATTATTCGGGAAATCCGATGATAACCGCCTGGCTGCAACACCTTCTACCTGGGACAAGCATGCAGGAGGTCTGACTTCACTTGCTGCATGCTTCTTCCTGCTCAGGAATGTTTTTACTTTTATAAAGAGTTCCTTTTACCCTTTCACTGCCCGAGCCGAGTTTCCTTTTTGGTTACACATGTTATAAAAAATCATAAAACCCCCAAAGCACCCTGAGTACAAAAAAAGCCCCAAAACATTCTAGATTTTGTGAAAGCACACACCCTGGAGAATAAAATGGGTGCAATTTCTTATGTCACACCATATTCACACACCCACCATATTCACACACACACACCATGTTCACACACACATCATATTCACACACATCATATTCACACACACACACACACACACACACACACACACACACCATATTCACACACACACCATATTCACACACACACACCATATTCACACACACACACACACCATATTCACACACACACACACACACACACACACACACACACACACACACACACACACCATATTCACACACACACACACACACACACACCATATTCACACACACATCATATTCACACACCATATTCACACACACATCATATTCACACACACCATATTCACACACACACATTCACATTCATACACACACCATGTTCACACACACACCATATTCTCACACACACACCATATTCACACACACCATATTCACACACACACCATATTCACACACACCATGTTCACACACACACACCATGTTCACACACACACACCATATTCACACACACACACCATATTCACACACACATCATATTCACACACACATCATATTCACACACACACACACACCATATTCACACACACACCATATTCACACACACCATGTTCACACACACACACACCATATTCACACACACACCATGTTCACACACACATCATATTCACACACATCATATTCACACACACACACACACACACACACCATATTCACACACACACACCATATTCACACACACACACCATATTCACACACACCATGTTCACACACACACACCATATTCACACACACATCATATTCACACACACATCATATTCACACACACACACACACACACACACCATATTCACACACACACACCATATTCACACACACACACACACACACACACACACACACACACCATATTCACACACACACACCATATTCACACACACATCATATTCACACACCATATTCACACACACATCATATTCACACACACCATATTCACACACACACATTCACATTCATACACACACCATGTTCACACACACACCATATTCACACACACCATATTCACACACACACCATATTCACACACACCATATTCACACACACACCATATTCACACACACACCATATTCACACACACCATGTTCACACACACACACCATGTTCACACACACACACCATATTCACACACACACACCATATTCACACACACACATCATATTCACACACACATCATATTCACACACACACACACACACACACACACACACACACCATATTCACACACACACACACACCATATTCACACACACCATGTTCACACACACACACCATGTTCACACACACACACCATATTCACACACACATCATATTCACACACATCATATTCACACACACACACACACACACACACACCATATTCACACACACACACACACACACACACCATATTCACACACACATCATATTCACACACCATATTCACACACACATCATATTCACACACACCACATTCACACACACACCATATTCACACACACACATTCACACACACACACACACACCATATTCACACTCACACACACACCATATTCATACACACACCATGTTCACACACACACCATATTCACACTCACACACACACCATATTCATACACACACCATGTTCACACACACACCATATTCACACTCACACACACACCATATTCATACACACACCATATTCACACACACATCATATTCACACACACCACATTCACACACACACCATATTCACACACACACATTCACACACACACACACACACACCATATTCACACTCACACACACACCATATTCATACACACACCATGTTCACACACACACCATATTCACACTCACACACACACCATATTCATACACACACCATGTTCACACACACACCATATTCACACACACACACACACACACCATATTCATACACACACCATGTTCACACACACACCATATTCACACACACACCATATTCTCACACACACACCATATTCACACACACCATGTTCACACACACACACCATATTCACACACACACCATATTCACACACACACACCATATTCACACACACACACACACACACACACACACACACACACACACACACACACACACACACCATATTCACTCACACACACACACACACACCATATTCACACACACACACACACCATATTCACACACACATCATATTCACACACCATATTCACACACACATCATATTCACACACACCATATTCACACACACACATTCACATTCATACACACACCATGTTCACACACACACCATATTCACACACACACCATATTCTCACACACACACCATATTCACACACACCATATTCACACACACACCATATTCACACACACCATGTTCACACACACACACCATGTTCACACACACACACCATATTCACACACACACACACCATATTCACACACACATCATATTCACACACACATCATATTCACACACACACACACACCATATTCACACACACACCATATTCACACACACCATGTTCACACACACACACACCATATTCACACACACACCATGTTCACACACACATCATATTCACACACATCATATTCACACACACACACACACACACCATATTCACACACACACCATATTCACACACACACACCATATTCACACACACCATGTTCACACACACACACCATATTCACACACACATCATATTCACACACACATCATATTCACACACACACACACACACCATATTCACACACACACACCATATTCACACACACACACACACACACACACACACACACACACACACACACACACACACACACCATATTCACACACACACACCATATTCACACACACATCATATTCACACACCATATTCACACACACATCATATTCACACACACCATATTCACACACACACATTCACATTCATACACACACCATGTTCACACACACACCATATTCACACACACCATATTCACACACACACCATATTCTCACACACACACCATATTCACACACACACCATATTCACACACACCATGTTCACACACACACACCATGTTCACACACACACACCATATTCACACACACACACCATATTCACACACACACATCATATTCACACACACATCATATTCACACACACACACACACACACACACACACACCATATTCACACACACCATGTTCACACACACACACCATGTTCACACACACACACCATATTCACACACACATCATATTCACACACATCATATTCACACACACACACACACACACACACACACACACCATATTCACACACACACACACACACACCATATTCACACACACATCATATTCACACACCATATTCACACACACATCATATTCACACACACCACATTCACACACACACCATATTCACACACACACATTCACACACACACACACACACCATATTCACACTCACACACACACCATATTCATACACACACCATGTTCACACACACACCATATTCACACTCACACACACACCATATTCATACACACACCATGTTCACACACACACCATATTCACACTCACACACACACCATATTCATACACACACCATGTTCACACACACACACCATATTCACACTCACACACACACCATATTCATACACACACCATATTCACACACACCACATTCACACACACACCATATTCACACACACACATTCACACACACACACACACACACCATATTCACACTCACACACACACCATATTCATACACACACCATGTTCACACACACACCATATTCACACTCACACACACACCATATTCATACACACACCATGTTCACACACACACCATATTCACACACACACACACACCATATTCATACACACACCATGTTCACACACACACCATATTCACACACACACCATATTCTCACACACACACACCATATTCACACACACCATGTTCACACACACACACCATATTCACACACACATCATATTCACACACACCATATTAACACACACATCATATTCACACACACACACCATATTCACACACACCATATTCACACACACACACCATATTCACACACACCATATTCACATACACACACACACACACACACACCATATTCACACACACACACACACCATATTCACACACACACACCATATTCACACACACATCATATTCACACACACCATATTCACACACACACCATATTCACACACACACACCATATTCACACACACACATTCACACACACACACACCATATTCATACACACACCATATTCTCACACACACACACACACACACACACACACACACACACACACATTATTCTCACACACACACACACACACACACACACACACACACCATATTCACACACACACACACACACACACACACACACACACACACACACACACACACACACACACACCATGTTCACACCCACACACACCATATTCACACACACCCACACACACACCATATTCACACACACACACACCATATTCACACACCATATTCACACACACACACACACACACCATATTCACACACACCATATTCACACACACACACCCACCCACACCATATTCACACACACCATATTCACACCCACACACCCACACCATATTCACACACACACACCATATTCACACACACCATATTCACACACACACACCATATTCTCACACACACACACACACACACAACATATTCACACACAATATTCACACACACACACACATTTTAGGAAACACACAATATAAATAAAAAATACACTAAAGGTAATTTTAAAAAGAAAAGACTAAAGCATGCATTACCCCAATATTGCATTGTACACTGCTCAAATAAATGAAAGGAACACTTTGAGAACACATGAATGGGACTGGATTTAATGCTGAATATCTCTATTATTATATTTAACCACTTGCCGACCGCCGCACGCCGATCTACGTCGGCGGTCAGCCCCTCACAGGCAAAGTGACGTAGGGCTACGTCACTAGCTTGTGAGGGTCTAGGGAACGAGCGCGCGCCGCCGGAGGCGCGCTCCCACGTGGTCACGGACCCCCCCGCGCGTGTGACCGGCGGACCCGATGTCCGCCGGCCACTCTGCGATCGGCGGGGGAGAGGGAGAAAGTCAGGCAGCTTGTGTAAACAAGCTGCCTGTCATTCTCCCCTCTGTATGAGAGCTGATCACATGGATCTACTATGTAGATCCGTTGATCACTCTGCATACAGCTGAAGCCACAGCCAATCACAGTAAGAATCACGCCCCTAGGGACACACACAGCCCCTCCCTCTCAAATAAAGTTAATCCCTTCACTACCAGTGTATTTTTACAGTAACAGTGCATATATATATAGCACTGATTACTGTAGAAATGTCACTGGTAACCCCAAAAGTGTCAAAAATGTCAGTCAAGGGTCCGATCTGTCTGCCCCAATGTCGCAGTACCGCAAAAAAAATTGCAGATCGCCGCCATTACGCGTTAAAAATTGCTATTGCTATTTTTGCAAAATTGACGCTCTTTTTTTGTTTATAGCGCGTAATCAAAAAATCGCACAGGTGATCAAATACCGCCAAAAGAAAGCTCTGTTTGTGGGAAAAAAAAGGACGCCAAATTCGTTTAGGTACAGTGTCGCACGACCGCGCAATTGTCCGTTAAAGTCACGCAGTGCCGAATCGCAAAATAACCCCTGGTCGTTTAGCAGCCAAATCCTCCGGGGCTTAAGTGGTTAAAGGAATGTTTTATTTTTATTGTTTCACTTTAAGAATCGTTAAAATCAGTAAATCACTGCTCCTTTAAAAAGGATCATTTTAAAAAAGAATTTTGCATTGATATATGTCCCCCAGGGCAGTACCCGGGTCCCCGTGCAATTTTTATGGCAATAACTTGCATATAAGCCTTTAAAATAAGGACTTAGATGAGTGCCAAATGTGCCTGGGCACACCCTAATCACCCTGTGTGGTGCAGATTCCCCTCATTTAGACCCCTTACATTTCATCAAAGCCCCCTAAGGGGCTCTTATAAAAAAATGTTAAAAAAAGTTATAAAAGAAATATAATAATAACAAACAATAATAATAAAAAAAATAAAAACTACGCACACCAATATCTGCCCTAGTGACACTGTCAGTATAAATACACGTGTACAAGCACACATGTGTTTGAGCTTTGGGATGCACACCCTAGTGCAATAGGCTGCGCACACCTATGAGTAAATCAATTAGAGTAGTATATATGTCATCTGATGTGCTACTTAAGAGGATGCGGAAGATCTGAAAGCTTACTTGGTGTTTACGGATTTTCTTTTGTGAATTTTGGACATTTTTTGATGCCCACTCTTTGTTATATGTATGGACTTTGCAATATACAATTCAATATTGGGTAATTGGTGTAATAGGTGTATAGTGGTAGCGCCTACTTTAGTCCTTCCTCTTTGCATTGGAGGGTGTGTGATCGCACTTTAAAGGAGCAGCTTCACAGAAAAACATACACTATTTTTTTGGGTAGGCGCTCTTTATACATACATTTTACATAAAGTTAATTCTAGTGCACACAAACTCAATAAATTACCCGATTTTTTGGTAAAATATAAAAGATGAGTTTGTGCGGAGTAAAAAAATACCCAACATGTCAAACATTAAAATTGTGTGCATCTGTGAAACAGTGACAAACTCCAGTACCCTATATTTTCCATAGGGGACGTTGTAAAAGCCAGTAAAAGTACAGGTCATCAGTTTAGAGTGACCCATAAATAATGGCCTTGGCATTTTTGCTCTCATTCTGGGATGTGTATCGATATGTAACATGCAGCGCAATCAATGCATGTATTTACGTTTGTATATGATGGTGGGGCTCACAAATCTGGGGAGGGGGATTTTAACCACTTGCCGACTGCCTAACGACGATTTACATTGGCAGTCAGCCCCTCACAGGCAAAGTGATGTAGGTCTACATCGCTTGCCTGTGAGGCTCTAGGGAGCGACCGCGCGCCACTGGAGGCGCACTCCCGCTCGCTCACGGACCCCCACGTGCGTGTGCCCACCGGGCACTCGCGATCGTCCGTTACAGCGGAAGAAAGGCAGGCGGCTAATGTAAACACAGCCGCCTGTCATTCTTCCCTATGTAAGAATGGAGATCATACGGTTCTACTATGTAGGACCGTTGATCTCTGTTCTTACACCTCAAGCCACATCCAATCACAGTTAGAAGCACGCCCCTAGGGACACACACAACCCCTCCTTCTCAAATAAAGTTAACTCCTTCCCTGCCAGTGTCATTTTTACAGTAACAGTGCATATGTATAGCACTGATTACTGTAGTAATGTCACTGGTAACCCCAAAAGTGTCAAAAATGTCAGTCAAGGGTCCGATCTGTCCGCCACAATGTCGCAGTCCCGCAAAAAAAAATCGCAGATCGCCGCCATTACTCGTTAAAAAAAAAAACAACAAAAATTACAAAAATCTTTCCCTTTGTTAGTAAACGCAATAACTTTTGCGCAAACCAATCAAAATAAGCTTTTTGCGATTTTTTTACCAAACATATGTAGCAGAAAACAAATTGGCCTAAAATGTTAAAAAATTTTGATTTTTACATTTTTTTGGGGGGGAATTTCATATAAAAAATGTGAAAAATATTGTTATTTTTGCAAAATTGACGCTCTGTTTGTGGGAAGAAAAAGGACGTCAAATTAGTTTAGGTACAGCGTCGCACGACCGCGCAATTGTCCGTTAAAATAACGCAGTGCCGAATCGCAAAATAGGCCCTGGTCACGGAAGGGGGTAAAATCTTCCGGGGCTTAAGTGGTTAAGTGATTGGGTGGAACATACATTTTTTACACTTATACATTTTTTATTTAATAAACTTTTCTTTTTCATCACAAAGGACAATAAGTGATGAATTTTAATTACAGGATATCTTATGGCTGTTGAAAATTCCTCCCTGGACACACAGAAACTGGGGGATTGTGCCCTTGAATGGAAATACCAGATAACAGCAGGGATTCAGAGCTAATCTGACCCTTAGAAGAGCCATTAGAGGGCAAAGTTTACAGGGGTTCCTCTCTACCTGAGAGATTTGGGAGCACACCCCATTGTCCTTCACCCCAACTCTCTGCCTGCACAATGCCATGGCTTGTTGAGGTTCATTAGGCCTGTAACCCAATGTGGGAGCAGCCAACCAGCTATTGGAAATTCACCCCCGATAAAAAGTTACCCAATGCTTGTGGAGCACTGGCGTTGCTGCACTGTAGGTGTGCCATGGCTTTGCCAAAATACTGTAGGAATTGTGCTGATGCTGTGTAGTGCTGTAGCTGCCCATCACATTTCCACGTCTTTGAGATGAAAAATGGTGGCCATGTATGGGTAGAAGCGTGTCTTGATGTCATTACATTGCACCTGAAATGCCCCTTTTAAACAATGCTACGGCGGTTTGTCACTCCAGGCCCCTCCACAGTACCCAGCCTTAGTGCCCAAAACACCAGGAATACCAAAAAACCTGCCTCATAGTTCATATACAGGGGCATCCAGAATTCCTGTAGCAGGGCTAAAAGGCCCCTTCTCCAACCCCCCCCCCCCCCTCCGGCAGCCATGCTCCACAGGGCCTTAGCGATTCGACTCACCCCATAGGGGATCCCTGTTCTGGACTTTCAGAACACCTTGCTAGAGAGATCACAGAACACTAAGTACCCTGGAGATTGCTGCCCACAGGATCCAGTGCTGATTAGCAATGTTACAGGCTGTTCCCACTTTTGTATGTAGGGTCCCAATACAGTCCTCCTTGGCACCGGGGGTCATAGGTGACAGATCTGGAGGAAGTCTTTCCCTTCCCCAGCAGGGGTGTACAAAATACACAAGGAGACATCTGTAGGCACATCCATCAACTAAGTACATTAGCTAAAAACTAAGGATTAGCTGACCTGGGAGGGGTTATGCCTAGGTGGGAATTCCTGCCAGTGTTCACCTGAAGGTGGTAACATAACCCAAGTAGTCATAGATATGACGAATCCTGTGATGTACGATTAAAAATGAGGGTAAAGGTCCACTTTAGGTATATGTATACTTTAAAAAGAAATATAAAAAAAAAAAAACTAAAACTTTTAAACATTAGCATGTTAACTTTGGTCCAAGAGATGCGTCCATGAGGTATCAAGCACCTCATTGGACCTAAAGAGTGTGTTACCCCAACACTTCGTATTGCTGATATGTGCCTGCTGTACCATGTACTTGTATGAGAAAGTATCCTGTTCTTTGTATGCTTCCTTTATGTGAAATCCCTGGTGTTCCTGGCAGTCCTTTCTATTAAAAACTGATCACACTAAGCAGTAGAACACACTGTGGTCAGTTCTCTAGCTATGCTGGGAACTCAGTGTGCTCTCCTCCAATGATCAGACTTGCCCCTGCGGCTTGCCATTCACTGGGAAGCTCAATGTGCTGCTGCTTCTCCTCCCCCATCGCTTATGCAGCTGAGAACAGAGGGAATGTGATCACTTATAAAAGATGGAAAAACGGTATTTATAATGTTTTTATATCTATACAAAAATGTTTTGTCCTCATTTCTATTTTAAACTGAATGGGTTGTTTTACAAGGTGATCGTTTACGATCACTTTAACCTATAGTAAGCCAGAACATTTTAGAAAGTGGCTGCAATATCAGCTTTAAATGTTTGTTTTTTGGTTAGTACTGCTTTGTAAGTAGTAGCGACTGATGCCACACATTAGAAGCATTGTGCGATTTTACAAGATTAATTGATTCTACATGCTCTTACACAGTACACTATATTGTTTGATAGTGATCAGTCATGGGAAATTTTAGTAGAGAGATCACTAACAAAACGACTGGCAAAAAATGTCCATGCACACCCACCCTTAAAATGTAACTAAAATAAAAACTTTTTTTTTTTTTTTTTCATTTTGCATAGAGTAAGGGAGGGTTAAAACCCCCTCCTTTGCCATCTGTGTCCAATTGGGGAGGTTTCCCTTCACTTCATGTCCCAAAACAGGAAGTGAGAGGAAATCTCTCCAAAGTGTGGAAATCCCAGAGTGTCACCAGAACTAGTGTCCCCATTGGATGATTTCCCCTCTATTAGTGTTGTGGTTTCAACCCAAAATTTTGGATTTTCTTGTACTTTCAATTTTGATGATAATGGTAAACAGGACAAATAGAAAGAGTGAATCTCTATAATGGGGGCACAGACAGCAATAAACAAATGACTGACAGGTGTTCTAATCCCTCTCCACTCTATCCAAAACGAAAAAAAAGTTTTGACTTTCGTGACACTTTAACCGCCTCCCACCCGGCCACTGCACATAAACAGCCGGGTGGAAGGTTCACCGTTCTGACTGGATGTACCCGTATCTATTTACTTGCAGCAACACCATATTTTATATGTAGCACTGCCCCCATAAGGACTTCGAGATTTCACTTTACGGGCCCCCCTGAGTTACCAGCATACAAAATGACAGTTTCAATTTCTTACTTTCTCCTTCCTTGGCTCGCTCCAATAATCAGTCCATGGGGTATTTAGTTGTTGTTTTTTGTTTTAATTTAAATGGGGATGGGAGAAGGGAATAGTGGGATACTCCAATATGAACTATAGACAATGCTTGAGGACTCCTATCTTACGATACAGCCAGGCTGTTGATTCACCCTTCCACTATGGGTGAATTTGGATTGAGTCTCTTTCCTTGAGACGACTTGGGTGAACTGACAATTATCTTCAGGACACTCTCACCAGCATCCTCTTTCTTCTTCATTGCTGACACCCGTCCCCTGACTATCCTACACTTAGGGGTGGCAACCCCTCAGGTCAGGCCCCTTGACACGAGTCCCTGTACTCGCGATACTGTGGTCTCAGGGTCTCCAGTGTTTCCCCTCTCAGTCAGCTCTCCTGGACCTCTGGGATCAGCTCCTCACATCCATTCTTCAGACCCTCTGGACGACCTCCTGCGACCGCATGGCACCTCTTCAGGGGAGGAGGCAGCCGCCCCCTACCTCCAGGACTCGGCTCTCCAACTGAAAGATCCTGAGCACATGTGCTCCTGGCTTTTATACAGTATCCCAGAATGCACCGAAGCAACCTGCCCTCTGCCAATCACCAGGACTGTATCAAAAGCCTATGCACCCATTCGTCAGGTTTCCACTGTCCAACATGCCTCCCTATTGGACCAGCATGAAACACTCTCTAGAATGAATGAATCACATGCTGAGCACGAGCAGACCTCACTAACAGATCCTGTTCTCTGGTAGGCAGAAAGTAATATAGATTTACCTGCAGCCCCTCTGGTAAGCAGACAGAGCTCAAAACTATACTCTCTCACTAGCACCTACCTAGGAGGGTGCTACATACATTTTACCAACAAATTGGATTTTGTATTGCGTTTGTGTGCATTAAAATTTCTTGAAGTGTATTTTTGCATTAGTGTGTAAAATTGTGTTTGAAAAACCACTGCGCAAATACCGTGTGACATAAAAATTTGCAAAACCCATAATTTTATTCTATAGGGCCTCTGCTAACAAATAGATATAATGTTTGGGGGTTCTATGTCCTTTTCTAGCAAAAATACAGATTTTTACTTGTAAAGAAAAGTGTCAGAAGAAGGCCTGGTCTTATAATAGATAATGCCTAAGACCCCTTTCACACGGGTGGTCCGATCACGTCCGTCTGTCAGTTTTTCAGGCTGACCTGATCAGACCCTTCATTCACCCCTATGGAGCGGCACATGTCTGCTGACACCTGCCGCTATCCTGTCCACAAAATCCAGATGAATGGTGGTCCTATTTTCCATCTGTCTGGCGGATCGAATTGGATGAAAATGGACAGGCGGTCTGTTTTCCCCTGATCTCCCCATAGAGGAGAGTGTGACTGTGTCCGTCTCCGCTCTGCACAGTGAGCAGACACGGACCTGTCATCCGCCTGCTCAGCGGGGATCTGCGGAGTGATCCTCCGCTGAGCAAGCGGATTCTGTCCCATGGAGGCGCCTGTGTGAAAAGGCTGCATTCACACCTCAGCGATTTGAATCGCAGGCTGATTTTCTGAAATTCTGCCCGTGATTTGAAAGTGCCCAGGTATGAATGACAAATTGCAGAACGCACATTTGAGATGCCATTCATTTGAATGGCACCTAAAATCGCAGTGCGGTTCTGCCGCGATTGTTGCACGATAACATTTCATACATTATAAAAAGCTAAACAAAAACATTTTAGCTAGGTAATAACAAGTAATTATGTGTATATTCTGGAAAGTAAAAAAGTAAAGCAAAAAACATTGCCGCCTTACTCAGTCCTTCATTGTGTCACTAGGCAAACGTGACAGAAGTCAAACAAACTCAACAAAGATAACATGAGAGACTTTGGCCCTGTAGGTTATAGGTTATTATATAGATGCATTGGGAATAGCAGAATCCATGAATCTGTTTATGGCCTCTGAGAACTGCTGTAAAAAAAAAAAAAAAAATACTAAAATGCAAGATTTAAAATAAAAATTAAGAAAAAAATGCCCCTCACAGAATCATGCCTGTTGTCAATGCAATGCCATCTTAGGGCCCAGAGATAATGGGCACCCAATATTGCGTTTCAGCTTTGTTCCTTGTGCAGAGATTTCTCCCAATTCTCTGAATCTAGCAATGATATGATGTACTGTAGATTATAATATATTTAACCACTTCAGCCCCGGAAGGTTTTGACCCCTTAATAACCAGGCAATTTATTTGGGATTTGGCACTGCGTTATTTTAACAGACAATTGCGCAGTCATGCAACGCTGTACCCAAATACAATTGATGTCTTTCCTTTCTCCCCACAAATAGAGCTTTCTTTTGGTGGTATTTGATCACCTGTGCGATTTTTAATTTATTGCGCTATAAACAAAAAAAAGAGCGACAATTCTGAAAAAAAAAAAAACAATGTTTTTCACCTTCTTCTATATAACACTCCCCCCCCCCCCCCCCCCAAAATTAAAAAAATCTATTTTTTTCGTCCTTTTAGGCCAATTTGTATTCTACTACATATTTTGGTAAAAAAAAAAATCCCAAAAAGCATATTTTGATTGTTATCGTGTCTACGTACAAACTAGGGGAAAGATTTATGCAATTTTTATTTATTTTACTAGTAATGGTGGCGATCTGCGATTTTTCCGACAAATCTGAACCCTAACTGACACTTTTGGGGGGGACCAATGACATTACTACAGTAATCAGTGCAAAAAATACTGTAATAATGACACTGGCAGGGAAGGGGTTAACTCAGGGGCGATCAAAGGGTTAGGTGTGAGCCTAGGGGGTGTTTACTAACTGTGAGGGGGATGGGCTTGTGGAATCAACACAGAGACCTGTGATCCTAAATAGGAGGAACACAGGCGCTCTGTGATCATTTCAGAGAGAACAACAGTCTGCTGTGTTTACAACAGCAGACCGTCGTTCTCTCTCCACGTGGAGCGATTGTGGCTGCCGGCCCCATGGATTGGCTTCCCTGCTACCTAATGGGGGTGCAAATGCACCTCCAGCGGCACGCGCGAGCCCCCAGGAGCGCTCCCATGAACCGCCATACAGGTACAGCGGTTCGCGCAGCCGAGCCAGCCTGCCGCAGTATATCTGCGGCGGGCAGTCGGCAAGTAAAGTCTTTTACGATTTTACGTTGAGGAACATTATTCTGAAATAGTTCAGCTGCAGCTTTTCACAGATTGGTAAACCTCTTTCTGTATTTGCTTCTACACTCTGACTCTAAAGCCAGCCACAGATGGTTCAGCAGGAACCAGCCAAGATTCGGACCATACATGGGCAAGCTGAATGTACCCAAGTTGATCAATCAACTTGAGTACAATCAGCCTGCTGAATTTTACATGTGATTATTGCTAGCAGTTGTTATAGCCGCTAGCAGTAATCACTGTGCTCTCCCGGGGGGGGGGGGACAGCTTCCCCTTCAGGGAGAACACAATGGTTCCATGGGAGAGATTCCCCTGTCAACACTGTCTGTGTTAATGGAGGAATAGGACTTGTGGTTGCAGGAAAGATATTTGCTCCGTCTATGGCTGGCCTTATGCCCCATACACACGTGCAGATTATCTGCAGACTTTTGTCTGCAGACTTACCAAAACCATATAATATGAGGTCAAACCTAAACACTTTCAATTTGTATGCAATCCGGCAGGCCCTTGCACTACATAGAAAAGGTAAGTCTGCAGACAAAAGTCTGCAGATAATCTGCACGTGTGTACGGGGCATAAAGCCTCGTACACACGCACAGATTGTTGGCCAACTGATCGGCCGTCTTTTGTCCAGTGTTGTTTGTTGGTTGAAATGTGCTCTAGACTTGCACTAGACTTTTGTTGGCCAACAAAAACCAACTTCAGAAGTGATGTCATGTTCTGGTTGACTTTCCGTGTGTTTTTTCTTCTCTGAGCATGCCCAGTCTTGCTCATCAGATTTTTGTCTGCCGAAATCTGTACTGACTGAGGAACAATCGGCCATTCTGTTGTTGGCCAACAAAAATTTTATAGCATGCACACCAGATTTGTTTCGGCTGAAAAGTCTCAGTTGGTTGTCGGAAGCATCATACTAACAAGCCTACAATCGGCCGATCGGACGTTGGCCGACAATTTACGGCCAACAATCTGTGCGTGTGTACGGGGCTTTAGATGCTCTTTTTATACCAAATCGTATTACTGACCTATTGCCAATAAACCTAATTAGTTGCAAAACATTCTTTCAGCTCTTCCTTGTTAGTACTACTACTACACCTTGCCAGCTTTTTGTTGCCCAGTCCCAACTTTTTTGAGATGTGTTTCTGCTAGAAAAATTCAAAATGACCTAATTTTTTTCGTAAAATGGTAAATTTTCATAATCTAACCACTTCCCGACCGCGCTATAGCGTGGTCGTGTTCTTATGACGTCCACTAGTGATGGCGCCCACTGTGGCACCTTTTTGTGATGGCTGTGTCCTTATGACACAGCTGATCACAGGTCGGGGTAAAGGGCCAATCGCGTGATCAGCTGTGTCCAATGACAGCTGATCACGATGTAAGCACAAGCCGGTTATTGACATTCCTTTCCTCATGATGACAGCGAGATGAGAAGAGAGGAGAGCCAATAACTGGCTTGTGTGAAAGGGACATTTACACTAATATTCAGGGCACAAATTTTCAGTGTCCTGATTTTCAGTGCAGTCCCAACAGTGCTGCCAATCGGAGCCTTGTCAGTGTCACCTATCAGTGCCGCCTCATCTGCGCACATCAGCGATGGAGAAAAGTTACCTGTTTGCAAAATTTTATAGTAAACTTTGAAAAATGCTTTTTTTTTTTTCAAACCTTTTTTCGTTTATTTAGCAAAAAAAAAAACAAAACAAAGGGGTGATTAAATATCACCAAAATAAAGCTCTATTTGAAAAAAATGATACAAATTTCATATGGGTACAGTGTAGCATAACCACGCTAAGGTCACTGAAAGTGTGACAGTGATAAAAGCTGAAAATTGGCCTGGGCAGGAAGCGGGTAAAGTTCCCAGTAGGCAAGTGGTTAAATATTTGATATGGTTTTTATTTTCTATTGTGAATGAAATATAGGTTTATGATATTTGTAAATCATTGCATTCTATTTTATGTAGATGAGGATAAGATCAGATATTTTGGCAAATTACTGCAGAAAACCAGTTCATTTCAAGGGGTTCACATAATTTTTATTGCCATTGTATGTGTTTTAACATTGCTGTAATTTATAAAATCGCAGCATCTGCAGTCCTGGGAGGAGTAATGCGGGCATAAACTTCACTTTCCGTCTTCTCACAGCGCAGCCCTGAGAAACTGCAGCTCCCATTCCCAAATTTTTTTTTTCTTTCAATGAAACTAGAGCTTTGAAACTTTTCCACATGGCTGAGCAGAAAAGGAGAATGTATACCGGTACATGGGGAAAAATGTTTGGTATAATCAGCATTATTTCCAATCATGTAATTCATATAATCACAGGCCAACTTATCATGGAACGAGGAAGATGGCGCCAGCATAAAAACGTTTCTGGATGGCACGTCAGTGCCCTTCCCCAAATCCCCCCCCCCAAAAAATCTCACTAGGTGTCAGTGGCGGCTGGTGCTCTATGGGCCGAGGTGGGCGGCAGACGGACCGGACCACACCATCCCCCCCCCCGACCACACCAGCCCACACACCTGCAAGAGACCATACACAGAGCCCTTCTTACCTTCGTAAGATCAGAGTCATGCAGCGGCAGCTTCTCCTCAGTCCTCAGTCCCCCGCGTCTCCTCGAGTCCTCCCTCCTCCTCCATGGCCAATGGCATGGGTTCGCATTTCGGCCATTCGGGAACCGGGTCTCAGACGAGGAGGATCTGTGGGACAATAGCAAATATTCGTTCGCTATCGTCACACAAATGGGTAGGCCTGGGGCGCAGCGCTCTGCGCCCCGGGTCCACCCTTTTCTGAAGCCTATTAGAGCCTCTGGCTCTAATCACGTGCTTCAGAAAAAAAAAAAACCCCATCGAACTCCATGCGTTCGGCGTCCCGCATGTAGATTAGGGAGCCGGACACATGGATAGGGGGACGGCGCCCCTGCGCCCCCAATACACCAGCCACCACTGCTAGGTGTGCTCAATGTGTTTGCTAAGAGGGTCAGAAAGTTAGTCGTAAATGCATTTCAGTGAGGGGGAAAGTGGGTCCCGCTTAGGCCAGGAGATAGATGCTGCTGGGGTTCTTTCCCCTTTTTATTCTACTACTTGATTCAGACCTCTTACTGCATCAGGGGAGGACTGGGCCAGGGAGGCAATTGCCCCCCAGGCCGCTCTGATGTCCTGTAAAAAGGCCGCTCTGCTTCTGCCACAGACATATCTAAAGGAATCCTGGTGAAGAGAAGTAACAAGTCCCCACTGCTGACCTACTGAGTGCGGGATGAAGACAAGGACAGAGGGCAGGACTGCCCCCCCAGCATGGATGGTGTAAACTGTGTCTGAGCAAAGGACGGGTCCATGACCCACTGGAGGCTCTACTCCCCCAACCAGCCCCCAACCGAGCTGTCCCAGCTCCCCCCAATTGCCCCCTGCTGGCCAGGTTGGGAGCCTGGATTTGGCCAGTGAGTAGAGAGTATCTGGAGCGGAGGTTCAGCCTGGAATGGGTGTCAGGAGGGGGCCGGGTCGCTGCACCATGGGCCTCTGGTTTGTACTTGCCCCCTGGGCCAAAAGTTTCCAGTCAGCCCCTGTACCGCATTATCATTTTTATACGACAATATTGTTTGTAATTGGTCACGTTGTTCTGGCAATGAGACAGCTAATACAAGGTAAATCTGCCGGACCACATCCTATTGTTTGTAATTTGCTTGATTTGTTTACTGTTCACATGGGTTTCTTGACACCAGAAAGTGAATATTTTGTATTGTTTTTGTCGTTGTCTGTTTTACATGCATACCTCTAAATAAAGAAAAAAAAAGGTTCTTTGAATATGGTTCAGACAGCTGTGGAAGCGCCACTGCATTGGGAGAACAGGTAAAAACCCAGAGGTACATTTGCCATAACATACAGAAACATTATTGCAAGTTCTCATTTACTCAGTTAAAAGAAGGATTTTCAGCTCAATCATTTGCCATTTAGGTTTTTGCAACTCTGACATGCATAATGGAGTTCCCAATGGTAAATTCTCTCTTGCTAGTCTCCCTATGCCTGACGCTTTCTTTAGAAACATCCTCTACAAGGTTTGAACTTGCCATCTATTCACACTTCTTAAGCTAAAGGAAAACACAGCAACCTCTGCCAAAATATGGACCCATGTGAGCAACGCAAGACAAGTTTGATGACAAGGCCTGGGGAGATCTTCTCTCAGCACAAAGATCATCTCCTTTCAATGTACTAATAGATTTACTCAGCCTTCTTCAGTTCACAGAAGATACATTACCCATTAACACTTGTATATTACAGTTCTGAAACAGATAATCAGTGCCCTAAGTGTACTATTGCTGGAATAGTGGGTACTTAAAGTGAAACTTCACTCTCTTAACCACTTCTGGACCGGAAGGATTTGCCCCCTTAATGACCAGGCCATTTGTTGCAATTCGGCACTGCGTTACTTTAAGTATCCATTCACACTACCGCGACTTGTCAGGCGACTTGTCAGCCTGACAAGTCGCAGTCCATGCAGTGCTACAGGACCCGTTCTAATAGGAGCGACACAAGTCGCTCCGACGTAGAAAAAGGGTCCTGTACTACTTTGGGGCGACCTCGGAGCGACTTGCAAAGACATTCATTATATGAAGTCCGTGCAAGTCGCGCCGAAGTCGCGGTTCATGCGACTTCACCGGTCGCCCCCGAAGTCGTGCCGCTTCAGGGTGAATGCGGTCTTACTGACAACTGCATGGTTGTGCGACACTGTACCCAAGTAAAATTGATGTCCTTTTTTTCCCACAAATAGAGCTTTCTTTTGTTGGTATTTGATCACCTCTGCAATTTTTATTTTTTGCGCTATAAACAAATAAAAGCGACAATTCTGAAAAAAAAAAAAAACAATATTTTTCACATTCTGCTATATAACATTCCCCCCCCCCCCAAAAAAATATTTAAAAATCAAATGTTTTCATCATTTTAGGTAAATTTGTTTTTTGCAACACATTTTTGGTAAAAAAAAAACCCAGCAATAAGCATATTTTGATTGGTTTGCACAAAAGTTATTGCGTCTACAGACTAGGGGAAAGATTTATGTAATTCTTATTTATTTATTTTACTAGTAGTGGCAGCGATCTGCCATTTTTAGCAAGACTGCGACATTGCAGTGGACAGATGGGACCCCTGCCATTTTTTACACTTTTGGGGGGACCAGTGACATTACTACAGTAAGACTAAAAATATTCACTGTTACGGTAATAATGACACTGGCAGAGAAGGGGTTAACCCAGTGCTGATCAAAGGGTTAAGAGTGAACCCAGGGGAGTGTTTTCTTACTGTATGGAGGAGGGACTTCTGGAATCAACACAGAGACCTGTAATCCTATATAGTAGGATCACAGGCGCTGTGTGATCATAAGGGAACAACGGTCTGCTGTGTTTACAACAGCCGACCGTCATTCTCTCTCAGCGGGGAGCGATCGCGGGTGCCCAGCGGCAATCGGTGCCGCTGGTCCCGTGGATTGGCATCCCCGCTGCCAAGTGGGGGCGGGCCCTTAGGACCGACATACCCATATGTCCGTGCACGCAGCCGAGCTAGCCTGCCACAGTATATCTGCGGCGGGCGGTCGGCAAGCGAATAATCAACATTGACTATTTTTAATCCTTATGCTGCTAGCATTAATAGATCAGAAAGCATATCATAATTGCAGCACGTTTTAACCTTTTTTTTTTTCTTCATTTCTTCAGTTACTTCCTGGTTTCCATGTCTAGGCAAATGATGTCATACAATTCAGGAATCTTCAGTAGGGTGGGAGGGGCCTTCTTCTCCCTGCTTGCATGCCTGAGCTAGGGGTAAATGGATTCCAAGAAGTGAATGCTAAATTAATCATCTGCCTTTACTCAAGATATCCACCGCCAGGTATTTTTTTTTTTAAGTGATTTCTCAACAGAATAAAGCATGGATATATGGATGGGTGAGTTTGTTTTGAATATTAAAAATGAATTGAATAGCTTTTATGGTGCTCAGATAAAAGTATAGTTCCACTTTAACATTGTGCCACCCAGACACAGTTATCAGGAGGAAATTTTGATGTAGCTTTAGGAAAACCTTTTTTTTTTCTAAAAACTATTTTCCAGCACATTTTTTTTAATGAAATTAGAAGTGTTTTTTTTTTACGGGACATAGTCATACAGTGATTATTTTGGATCCCTTTAAATGATACATGAACACAAACTCAACCACCAAATATTTTAGAATCTGGTAGTCTTTGCTTTATTTCCCCAAGACACCATTAACCCGATTAATATGTTTAAGCTGGCCCTACACTGTTTGAAATTCTGCTGTTTCCTGATGAACTGGTCAAAATGTGCTTAGTGGGCGACCTTGTCAGCCTTCTTCTGCACAACATTGAAAAATCAACCAACTGGGTGGGCAATGAGCAGCTAAACAGACACAGGTGCTGTTTGGGTATTCTATCAGCAACTACCAGCTGTCAGAGTACAATAACCCAATAGGGAGATTTGTCCATTTGCGCTTCATAGCATAGACAAAGTAATCAATATGACTTGATACTAAAGTCTAGTTTTTTTTTCTAGAAAAATAACAAACATGTTATTACTTACCTCCTCTGTGTAATGGTTTTGCACAGAGCAGCCCAGATCCTCCTCCTCTTGGATCCCTCTTCAGCTTTCCTGGCCTCTCCCTCCTGTGCTGTTTCTCCACAGCAAGTAGCCTGCTATAGGGGCACCCGAGCCAAGCCGCAGCTCCTTGTGTCCATTCAGACACAGAGACGCGACGCGGACCGGCCCCATTTCTCTCCTCATTGGCTCACTGACTTTGATTGACAGCAGCCAATGGCGCTGCGCTGCTGTTTCAGCTAATGAGGGGAGTCCTGGACAGCCGAGTCTCTTGTGCAACAATACTGGATCTAGATGGACCCCAGGTAAGTATTAGGGGGTGCTGGGGAGGCTTCTGCACACAGAAGGCTTTTTATCTTAATGCATAGAAAACCTTCTGCCTTTACAACCACTTTAAGTTATCTCCCTTTTCTTTTCCATGCTGCGGTTCTAAAGGAAGACTTCCTCTGAATCCCATAAAAAAAAAAAAAAAAAACGGAATTTTTGTAAAATCTTACCTGTAAAATTCCTTTCTCTGAGTCCTCCGACAGTCGCCGCCTCTTCATATTCG
Source organism: Pelophylax lessonae (assembly GCF_965119305.1). NCBI lineage: Eukaryota > Metazoa > Chordata > Amphibia > Anura > Ranidae > Pelophylax > Pelophylax lessonae. Next base: position 658,879,445 of record NC_138769.1, on the reverse strand, counting down.
TCACATATGGGGTATTAGACTTTGCTCCGAAGGAGTAGCTAGGCAACAGAATATGTTAACATTAAAGCTTTTAACATATCCCACCCTCAAGGGGTGGTCCCCTCAGTCAATACCCTCCTACTTCCTGCAACCATATCTCAGTTTTAGTGGAATAGCAGTAGAGTATACAACCAAACCCCAAAAGAGGGGCGGGGGCGGCGACTGTCGGAGGACTCAGAGAAAGGAATTTTACAGGTAAGATTTTACAAAAATTCAGTTTTCTCTTACGTCCTCCTACAGTCGCCGCCTCTTCATATTCGTCACATATGGGGACGTCCCAAAGCAGTGCAAACATGAGGGGTGGGAAACGCATCCGCGCCGAAAGGCAACGCAGTCTCCGCATCAAAGAAAGGAACCTTACCAAAGGAAGGAAACCAGCTGGGCTACAGGAAAAAATAATTGCTCAACAGGAGCAACAACCCAGGAAAAGAAAGAACCAGGGGATAAAAAACTCATCCCAACAGCCAGAGGTCCCCAACAAGGGACCCTAGGGAATTGCCGCACTAAGAACCTTGCAGCCAAAGGAAGCATCCGCCGATGCCTGAACATCTACTTTGTAGAATTTTGTGAAAGTGTGTACGGTCGACCAGGTCGCCGCCTTACACACCTGGGCTACAGAAGCCCCATGACGACAGGCCCAAGACGTACTCAGAGATCTAGTCGAGTGCGCCTTCACAGGCACAGGGGGAACCTTCCCCTGTAAAGCATAGGCCTGTTCAATGGTCTGCCTGATCCATTTGGCGATGGTAGAGGCCGACGCCGCCATGCCCTTCCGAGGACCCTCTGAAGAACAAACAAAGAATCCGTCTTTCGAAAAGACTCAGTCGATTTAAGGTAAACCCTTATCGCCCGAACAACATCCAAAGAATGCAGTCTCACCTCTTTCGGATGTTTAGGCTTCGCGCACAGCGAAGGCAAGACAATATCCTCATTAAGATGGAATTCCGAAACTCGCTTCGGAAGAAAAGAAGGATTAGGTCGCAAGACCACCTTATCCAAATGAACAACCAGATACGGAGACTTGCAGGACAAAGCCGCCAGCTCCGACACTCTGCGAGCCGAAGTGATCGCAACCAAAAAGGCGACCTTTTTGGACAACATAGACAACGAGATCTCCCTGATCTGTTCAAAAGGAGCACGTTGTAACACAGATAAAACGAGATTCAAGTCCCAAGGGGGCAGAGGATCCTTCCTAGGAGGAACCAGATGCCGCACTCCCTGAACAAAAGTGCCAACCAGGGAGTTGGAAGCCAAGGGACGTTGAAACAGAACGGCCAGCGCAGACACCTGACCCTTTATCGTAGCCAGCGCCAAACGCTGATCGACACCTGTTTGAAGGAAGGACAGCACTCGGGAAACTGAGTACGTGCGGGGTGAAAACCCCCTGGACTCACACCAGGCAAAACAGGCCTTCCAAGTACGGTAGTAAACCTTCCCCGAGGAAGACTACCTCGCGTTGATCAAGGTATGAACGACCTCCGGGGAGAGACCCTTCTCCTTCAGGACCTCGGTCTTAACAGCCAGGCCGTCAAAGCCAGCGACTGTAAAGCAGGATGGTATATCGGCCCTTGAGACAGGAGATCGTCTCGAAGAGGTAGACGCCACGGGGCGTCGACCGCCAGATTCACGAGGTCTGCGTACCAGGACCGGCGAGGCCAGTCCGGCGCCACAAGAATCACTGTGCTGCGTTCCGATTGTAACCTGCGAAGGAACCTGGACAGCAACTGAATCGGTGGAAACGCGTACATCAGCTTGTACTGACGCCACGGGGCCACTAACGCGTCCGACGCGTCTGCCCGAGGGTCGCGCGTCCTTGCCACGAACCTCCTCACCTTGTTGTTGAGACGAGACGCGAACAGGTCCACATCTGGAAGACCCCACTTCGCGCACAACATCTGGAAGACAGCCGGGTGGAGAGACCATTCCCCCTGATCCAGGGTCTGGCGACTCAGATAGTCCGCCTGCCAGTTCTCCACCCCCGGAATGTGCACCGCCGTTATCGCTCCGACATGAGTCTCGGCCCAAGTCAGAATGTCGGCCACTTCTCGAGCCGCTCGGGCACTCCTGGTGCCCCCTTGGTGGTTGATGTAGGCCACCGCCGTGGCATTGTCCGTCTGCACCAGAACCGGGCAGCCCTGCAGCCGGTCCGTCCAGCGATGAAGACAGAGATTTATCGCACGCAATTCCAGAATGTTGATCGGAAGGGAGGACTCCCCCTCCGACCAAGTTCCCTGGGCGGACAGAACGCCCAGAACACCACCCCAGCCCGACAGGCTGGCATCCGTGGTGATCACCGTCCACGAGATAGGACGAAACGACTTGCCCCCGGACACCATCGGGGACTGGAGCCACCACAGAAGGTCTCTTCTGGTGCGATGACTCAACGAGATTTGAAGATCCAGAGATTGAGGTCGTCCGTCCCACATTGACAGGATCTCCGCTTGGAGACCCCGCGTGTGAAACTGGGCGAAGGGAATTGCCTCGAAGACCATCAATCCTAGACATCTCATGCACGTCCGCAGAGACGAGAGCGGAACGTCCCGGAGGGACCTGACTTCCTCCTGGAGAGTTCTGAGTTTGTCTTCCGGCAGGAAGACTTTTGCCTGCACCGAGTCCAGGATCATTCCCAGGTAGGGAAGACGAAACGACGGACTCAGTGTCGACTTTGGAAAATTTATCGTCCAACCAAACTCCTGCAGAGTTTGCATCGTGACAGACAGGTCCTCCTCCAGACCCTGGCTGGTCGCAGACCGAACCAGAATGTCGTCCAGATACCCCAGGACAGAAATGCCCTGGGCCCTCAATAATGCCAGAACCGGTGCAAGCACCTTGGTGAAAACCCGCGGAGCCAAGGCGAGACCAAAAGGTAACGCCACGAACTGGTAGTGATCCTCCGCAATGGCGAATCGAAAGGTACCTCTGGTGACCCTCGAAAATGGGGATGTGAAGATACGCATCCTTCAAATCGATGGAGGCCATGAATTCCCCCGGAACCAGGGCAGCCACCACCGACCGCAGGGATTCCATGCGGAACTTGCGAACCCGCACAGAGCGGTTCAGAGCCTTCAAGTCCAGAATTGGACGAACCTTGCCCTCCTTCCTGGGCACGGTGAACAGATTGGAATAAAACCCCCGAAATCTGTCCCGATGAGGCACCGGAACCACCACTCCCTGAGCCCTCAGGTCCTGCACCGCCAGGTGCAGGTCCCGTAAACGCTCCGGAGACAGCTGAAGATTTGAGGGAAAAAATCTGCTCTCCGGCCGAGAGAGAAACTCGATCTTGTAACCAGATCGAACGATATCCTGAACCCATCTGTCCTGCACGCGGGCCAACCAGGGTTGAAGAAAACCGAGCAAGTGTCCCCCCACCCCAAAACTGGGTGAGGGCGCCCCTTCAGGCCCTGTTATGGGCTGCGGATCCGGACTGACCGGACTTCTGTTTCCCAGACCAGGGCTTCTTTTGAGAGCCTTGACCTTTGAACAGTTTGCCCTTGTAGTGCGACCGAAAGGCACGAAAGGACCCCTGAGGGGGCCGAAAATTAGCATGCTTCTTCCCAGAAGCCCCTTTAGCCTTGGGGAAATGGGGCAAGAGAGTGCTCTTACCTCCGGTGATCCCCTTAATCAACACATCCAAGGACTCCCCAAAAAGGCGAGACCCATCAAAAGGCAGATTGGCTAAGGTCTTACGTGAAGATTGGTCCACCGACCAACATTTCAACCAAACCAGACGGCGAGACAACACCGCCACGCTGTGCACACGTGCAGCCAACGGGACTAAGTCCAAGTCCGCATCACACAGATACATGACACCCTGGTGGATCTGATCCACCATATCCAGGGTCGCCGGCGAGGCCGAATCGGCCACTAGGACGCGCCTAAGCATCTGTGTCCAACTTGCGACAGCCTGGGCCGCCATGAGAGAGGCAAACAGAGCCTTAAGCATAGAGCCCGTAATAGAGTAAGTATGATGGGCAAGAGACTCCAACCTCCTATCCGTGGCATCACGGAACACCGGGGAATCCTCTGCAGGAATCGCAGTAGATTTGTTTTAAAACCGCAATTGCGTGATCCACCGGGGGTGGCACACACCACCGTTCATCAGTGGAAGGTGAGAAAGGATAACGCAGCTTGAACCTACTTGGCACAGCAAAAGGTTTGCGTAGATTGCGCCATTGTTCCTGAACAGCGCGCTGAAAATCATCATTGCAGGGAAAAACCTGCGGCGTCCTGCGTTTTCTCTGCGTCCCATAAGCCGCCAAGGCAGCGGGGGGACACACTTCATCCTGCAAACGCAGCGTTTGTTTTATGGAAGCAATCAATTCATCCATGATTGCAAGCTCTTCAGGCGAGCCAGGGGGAGAATTATCAACCCCTTCAACTTCAGCCTCCACCTCGGACCCCACTAGATCCAGGGAGGAGCGGGACCCCGATAAGGAGACCCCCGCCATAACAGCCCCATCACCTTCACCCTCAGACTCAGAGGAAAGAGAAACTCTGGGTCTCTTGGTAGATTGAGCAGCCACCAGCATCTGCACCTGAGCAGCAAGGCCAGCCACAATAGTGGCTAAATCCCCCCCTGGGGGGGAAACAGCGGTCCCCTGGCTATCCACCAAGGCGGTAGGAAATTTGTCCTCCTGAGAATCCATTGCCCCAATATCAAAATGCCGGATAATAAAGGGGTAACTGCCCCTTTAACAAGCGCTGCGAGCGCAGCCCACCGCACCACACACAAGCACAATGAGACCCCCACAGGGACAATAAAACTGACACAGGCAATGGATAAGAAGGATATAACCTGAGGAGACCCTCGCCGCTGCTGCTGCCTCGATCGGTGTACCCAGGAGAAGAGGAAGTGATGTGACCAGGGCGCTCTGTTAAAGCCTATGGGAGGCTACAAGAAAATGGCCGCCATGCATGTAGAACATGCGGCCGGAGCGAGTGTAGGCAAAATGGCGCCGTTTGGCGCCGAAACCACTGCTCCACAGTACAGTAATGCACACATTTAGCCATATATAGAAAAACATGGTAGATCGCCGCAGCGATCGCTGTATAGTGCTCAAACATGCCACAAAACATGCCCCACAGCACACAGCTTCTCACACTGACAAAGCTGACACACATAGTGTCACACAGCTCTCCCCCCCCTTGCAGCCCACAGCATGCAGCCGAGTGATAGGGAGACAAACAGTGTGAACAGAGGCAGGTTACACAGTCCCAGACTGACACCCCCCCAGACAGACAGGTCCCAACATAGATACACTTACCTCTCAATGGCGTGGGGGACCCGCACAGGTGAACAAGCCGCTGCACATGAGGCAGGGAGAGTCGCATAAAAGACGCACAAAATGGGGGTTAAGAAACCGCACAGCGTCCAGTGAGGTAGCCACCTCACCAATCATCCCTGCACCGAACAGGGATGGGTCCTTCACTGTGCCAGGAGCGTTACCTGGCTGAACGCTTGATGGCAGGCTGGGAAGCCACTGACCCACGACCTGCGACCAGGGGGATCAGCCCGAGACCCAGCCCGCATGATCCTCTTCATCAGAAGAACTAACTAACGCTGACAAAAAGAACAGCTAAGTAAAGGTAGAGAGAAAACTCAAACAAAAAATCAAAAAAGAAGAAAGAGTCTGGGGCACAGAGAGAGAGCCAGCCACTCCTGACAAGAGAGAGCCAGCCACTCCTGACAAGCTAGACATTGAAACTGAGATATGGTTGCAGGAAGTAGGAGGGTATTGACTGAGGGGACCACCCCTTGAGGGTGGGATATGTTAAAAGCTTTAATGTTAACATATTCTGTTGCCTAGCTACTCCTTCGGAGCAAAGTCTAATACCCCATATGTGACGAATATGAAGAGGCGGCGACTGTCGGAGGACGTAAGAGAAAAAGATTTTTCTATTACCATGTAATTGAATTGTTTTGAGGTTTACACAGCTGAGCTACTGAGACCTGGTGCCAAAACGCTTAGGCAACCCCCCACCAATCTGGTGTAAGTTCTAGCAATCAGAGTTCTAATCCATCTCAAGATGGTGGGACTTGGTTGCAGGGTGTCCCTTGCACTGTCCTGAGAACAGGACAAACAGGGAATCTGTCTATCTGATCGAAGCTGTAGCCTGGAGGCATACTCTGATGGCTTTGACTATGTCCAAGCAATAAAAAGAGATTACCTTAGGATGCTTTGGAGTAGAGCATAAGGATAGTAGGATTATGTCCTCGCTGAAATGGAAAACTAATACCACTTTAGGAAGAAAGCATGGTCTTAGGCATAAGACAACCTAGCCTGTGCTAAGTATAAGAAACAGCTCCTTACAGGAAGGGGTGTCAACTCAGACATCTGATGTGCAAGCAACCAAAAAGGCTACTTTGCAGGAGAGTTCTTCTAAGGCAATATAAAACTCAAAAACAAAAATATTGTTCCTCGCTAGACCTCTATGGAATGGCTGCAACTCAAATTCAGGATAGGGAAAAAATATAAAATAAAAAATAAAATGGTGCGCTGTTCCTTTAAGTGTATGAAAATCAACTGAGTTGATATATCAAAAGAAATATTGCTAATTACAACAGCCAAAGCAATAAAGTGACTGAGCGCACTGTAACTTTTAACTGAACTCATATAAATGCAAATTTAATTAACTTCTTGACATCCGCGCTACAGCCTATATACGGCTGCAGCTCGGACTTGAATTTTCGGGAGGCCGTTTTTAAACGGCCTCCCAGAAAGAGTCTCCCCGGGCGCTCCCGCTCCCGCGCATCGGGGAAAATCTGTGTCGGCCGTGTCCCTTGGACACAGCCGATCACAGATCGTGGTGAATAGCCGCTGAGATCGGACCGTCCAATGAGAGATGATCTCATATGTAAACATATGAGATCATCTCTCCTCGCCGGCGCTCCTTCCTCACACGGAGCCTGCAGTGTGAGGAAGGAGGGGGAGCCTCACAGCGCCGGGGACACAGAAAAAAGTAATCAGGGCACCGATCACCAGTGCCCTGATTACTAGAGGTAAAAAAAACACACACACAGTGCCCACAGTGCCCGCCATCAGTTCCCCCCTATCAATGCCCACAATCAGTGCCCATAGTGCTGTCAGTCAGTGCCCATCAGTGCCTGCTCATGATGGACACTGACGGGTGGCACTGATGAGCACTGACTGGCAGCACTATGGGCACTGAGTGTGGGCACTGATGGTGCTGCCCATCAGTGCCGCCCATCAGTGCTCATCAGTGCCACCCGTCAGTGTCCATCAGTGCCACCCGCCAGTGCTCCCTATCAGTGCCGCCTCTCAGTGCCCAGCAGTGCCACCTCTCAGTGCCCAGCAGTGCCGCCTATCAGTGCGGCATATTAGTACCTCCTCATCAGTGCCCATAAGTGCCACCTCATCAGTGCCCATCAGTGCAGCGTATCAGTGCCCATCAGTGCCGCCTCATCAGCGCCCATCAGTGCAGCCTATCAGTGCCCATCAGTGCCGCCTCATCAGCGCACATCAGTGAAGGATTAAATTTTATTTTCAAAATTTACTCGCAGAAAATAAAAACTTTTTTTTTTTTTTTAAATTTCCTGTCTTTTTTTTTGTAAAAAATAAAAAACCCAGAGGTGATTACATACCACCAAAAGAAAGCTCTATTTGTGTGAAAAAAATGATAAAAATTTCATATGGGTACAGTGTAGCATGACCGCGCAATTGTCAGTCAAAGTGTGAGAGCGCTGAAAGCTAAAAATTGGTCTGGATGGGAAGGGGGTTTAAGTGCACAGTAGGCAAGTAGTTAAAATAAGACAAAATATGTTGCATGGGAAACAATATTTAAGTGCAAACATTAAATTACTGTGCAAAGGTGCAGAATTATAATAAACGTAAAGTCCATAAACTGAGTAGATACACAAGTGACAGTAAAGTTCTGGATGCTGCGCAACAAAAAGAAAAAACACTCCAAAAAGTGTTCCAATGTGGCAAGAGGTGCTCCTAAGTGAAAACAGATGACCCCCTACCCAAAGGAGTAGATCCCAGTTACAAATATTACAAGCTGAGATCCACTCGTTCAAATAAAAGGCCATCTGGAGCACTTTTCGGAGTGTTGATACGTTGTGGAGCACCCAGCACTTTACTTTGTCACTTGGTTATGGACTTTACATTTATTATAATATTGCACCTTTGCACAGTAGTTTAATGTTTGCACTTTAAGCTTTTTACCATGCAACATTTTGTCAGAATTCAATTAAGGTTGCATTTATAGAAGTTCAATTTAAAGTTACAGTGCACTTACAACTCACAATTGATTTTCATACGCTTAAGTAACAGTGCACTTTTTTTTTATTCTAAGGCAATATACCTGATGGGTTCAAATGGTGGTTTCTCCTTTTTTTAGAAGCAACCCGAGATCCCAAGAAAGCAAGGGTTATTTTTTTTTACATATAGAGTGACGCCAGAGGTCTTTGAAAAACAATGGACAAGGCTGAGACCTGTCTTTTCATGAAGCTTACGGCCAAGTCCTGGTCAAGAGCTAATTGTAGGAAGGCCAGAATGCGGGGCACAGAGTAATTTCTGGGACAGAAGTGCTTATGTTCACATCAGGAAAAGAGACATTTCCAGGTATAAAAGTAGATCTTCCTGTAGGTGGCTTTTCTTGTTTTTAGTGAGGTAGGAATCACAGACTAGGAGACCCCTTTATCTGCTAAGACCTGGGCTTCAACAGCTATGCTATTAAAGCCAGAGACTAAAGCAGGATGGAATAGAGGACCTTGAGATAGCAGATCTTGTCTGTTGGGTAGAGGCAAGGGACCATTTGTTGAAAACATGATTAAATCTGTAACTCTGAAGACGTCACCGGAAGTGACGACACGCGTCAGTTTGGACCGCATTACGTCATTACGCTACCCTAGTTGGAACGCAAGCCAGAAGTTAGCCCGTGATTCCATGAGGAGGACGCGCAGCCCGCACCGCTGACCACCAGGGATAGCGTGTATTTGGTTTTTATCCTTTCTGAACCCGATGTATGGGTAATAAAACCTTTAAGAGACTATATTACGCTATTTGGAGCCTTTTTTTCTCCTTCCCACTATATTTGACCGTTATATCCCGGAGTCCAGAGTAGCCAATACTAGCCAACAGGACCACCTAAAAGGGGAAGCCATTTGGCCTAGGGGGCCACCAAAGCCTGAATGGTCTTAGTGTCATATGACACATAAGACCCACGTCATCTGGTGACCCATCTTATTTATTTATACTTGGGACAAGGAATCAACACTTTGAACAATCAAGCCAGAGCACTTGCACTTTTGTGGATAACCACTTTGATTGAGGACATTAAGTCATTATTTATTGTTGGACTTTTATATATTTTATATCTCTTCTAAGGATTATTGTTGATTGATGCTTATTTATTTATAGTCACAGTCACTTATGCCCACCAGACTATGATCCACTGTCACTTTTTATGCCTTTTTATACGGAACTACATCTAATTTTATGTTACTTAATACGATTTTACTATTCATGGGGTATTTATTGAGTCACATTGGCACTTTATAAGCACAAGTTTAATTCATATTAGGAACTGTAATTTATAGATTCTTTAATTAGCAAGCGCTGTATTTTGGCCTTTTTACAAGACCATTCCTTTGGCATGATTAAATCTGTGTACCAGGTTCTTCTGAGCCAGTCAGTGCTATCATAGCTTTTCTCTCTTACTCTCTTTTTGAGCAGACAAGAGAAAATTTGCACTGGAGAAAAGGCATGGATTAACCTGAACTGAGACCAGGGAATTCTCAAGGCATCCAAGGCTAGAGCTTCAGTATTCTTGGTCCTGGCTACAAACACAGAAAGTCTGTTGTTGAATCCGGAGTCCCCGATTTTTTGGCATCCCAGATTTAAGATTTCTGGGTGGAGGGACAATTCCCCTTGACCCAGGCAGTAGTAGCTGAGGTAGACCACTTTTCAGTTTTCCACTTCTGGGATGTAAACTACAGAGATCACTGGACAGGTACATTTATGTCCAAGATTATGACTTGCCTCCTTTAAGGCTGCATGACTCTTGGTTTCCCTGTGATGGTTGATGTAGGCCACAACTATGGAATGTTCTGACTGCACCCTGATTAAGTGTCCTCTCAGAGGAGGGGGGTCCTATGTGGTAAAGCTAACCAAACTGCTCTGAGCTCCAGGATCTTGATAGAAAGCATGGTTTCTATGAGAGACCTTGTTACCTGGACCGTGAGAAAGTGGAACAGTCCTCCCAAGCCTGAAAACCTGGCATCTGCGGTTGTCACTATCCAATGATAAAGGGAAAGACCTTCCTATTGTTAGGACAGGACTTTAATTCCCCAAAGATATGGACTCTCTTGCTTGGCAGGACAAGAGAAAGTCGACAAGATGTGGTTTTGGAGAGCTCTTGAAGAAGGCTACCAAGAAGCCTAGAACTCCCATGGAAAAGCTCATTGTGGAATGTCACTTAGATCTCATTTCATGAGCATGAGCTTAAATGATAGAAATTTTTTATTTTCTGGAAACCTTTGCTTGGGGTATGTCAGGGACCAGACTCAAGTATTCCAGGTAAAGAGAAGGCTGGAGAGCAGATTTTGTTAAATAACTGGTCTACCACTCAAAAGCCTGGAGCTTCTGAATTGACTTGCAGATATTTAAAGACAGCTTCATGGGAGAGGAGTTCTTCATGAGAAGATCATTTAGAAACCCTGTGACCTGGAACAGCAAGAGCTGAGAAGGGCATGGAGAGGTGCTAGACCTTTATGAATACTCTGGGAACAAGGGATAGGTTAGAGGGCAGTAAAGACAACTCAAAGTGATTGTTGCAGCTGCAAAGGAGAGAAAGTGCTGATGAGATAGATAAATGCAGATAGGCACCTTAGATGTCTATAAATGTCATGTATTCCTCTTATCTCAAAGAGTCAGTTACCAGATTCCATGAAAAATTTTGGAATTTGAAGGTATTTGTTAAGGGACAGTGTTCATTTTGTTGACTAAAATGTTATCATCGACTAAATTAAAATTTAAGTCAACTAAAATACGACTAACACTAAAACTAAAACAATTCAGATGACTAAAACTAAAATGGCATTTTAGTCATAAGGCTTCTAACTAAAACTAAACTGAACACTCCTCTGCTGGCCATTTCTAAATGGACAACACAATTCCATCCAGAGCCTGAATTAATAGCACATTAAAGTTTAAACATGTATTGCACCACCGCATAAGTAGGGGCATCTACTAAGCTACTGAAAGAAAAAAAAATAAGGAAAAAGCTTTTCTTATATATTTTTTTTTAATATTTAATGTTGATAATATATTCAGGTAATATGTGCAATGACATTACAACCAACAGAGTTTACAGTTTGTTTTTTTTTGTAATTTAAAGTTATACTTCCATTTGTCAAAAAACTGGATGTTTGTATAATTTAAAGTTGCACTTCCATTTGTCAAAAAACTGGATGTTTGTAAGAACTTGCCATAAAATCCTTTTCTCTTGAGTCCATTGACAGACCATTGGTTATGCTGCCCCCTGCAGGAGTAGTACTAGGCAGGAAAAAAAAAAGCAATTCACCACGCCCACCGGGCTGTCCCTATAGGCATAACTCCACAAACCCTGCTCTAGCAAAACAGTTTTGTTGCAAGCAGTGAAAGAAGACACAAAACCATCCCCATATCAGTGGGGTGGGTGCTGCGTCTGTCAATGGACTCAAGAGAAAAGGATTTTACGGTAAGTTCCTACAAAAATCCAGTTTTCTCTATCGTCCATTGACAGACGCAGCTCTCATCCTTCTTATCCATTGGGACGTCCCAAAGCAGTGTGGGCATTAGGGGTGGGGAGAACGCAACAGATAGTAAACGTAAACTCCAAAGGCTAAACTTAGCCAACTGGGTAACATGAAGCTCAACCAGGAACAACCAGAGCTCACCCATGAAAGAAAAAAACCCCTAAAGAGAAATAAACAATTCTCTTATGAAACAGAAGCCTGCAAAACCTTGCGGCGAAAGGAAGCATCCGAAGATGCCATCAAATCTACCTTGTAGAATTTTGTAAAAGTGTGCACAGACGACCAAGTCGCTGCTTTTCAAATTTGTACTACTGAGGCCTGATGACGAAAAGCCCAAGAGGCACTCATTGCTCTAGTAGAATGTGCCTTCACAAAGAAAAGGAGGAACCTGACCCTTCAGTGAATAAGCCTGAACAACCGTCTGCCTGATCCATCTGGATATGGTCGCAGCAGATGCAGCCAAATCTTTTCGAGGTCCTTCGGTAAGAACAAAGAGAGTCTGAATTTCTAAAAGACTCAGTTACCGTCAGATAAACCCTTATTGCCTGAACCACATCCAGAGAGTGCAAGGCAATTTCCTTGGGATGCTTAGGCTTAGGACATAGGGAAGGCAACACAATTTCTTCATTGAGATGAAAATCCGAAACCACCTTAGGAAGAAAAGACGGATTAGGTCGGAGAACCACTTTATCTCTGTGAACCACCATAAAGGCGAACGACAGGACAAAGCTGCCAACTCTGACACTCTGCGGGCAGAAGTAATAGCCACTAGAAAGACAACCTTATTGGATAAAGAAAGCAGAGATATTTCCCTAATGTTCTCAAAAGGAGGCTTTTGAAGAATAGAGAGAACCAGATCGAGATCCCATGGAGGTAACGAGGATCTCCGCAGTGGAGCCAGATGACGCACTCCCTGAATAAAAGTGCGAATCAGGGCATTAGTAGCCAATGGACATTGGAAGTAAAGGGCCAAGGATGACACCTGGCCCTTGATAGTGCCTAAAGCCAACCGCTGCTCAACTCCCTTTTGCATAAAAACCAAAACCCTAGCTATAGAGAACAAGCGAGGGTGCATCTGCAGCGATTCACACCATGAAATGTACGATTTCCACGTACGATAATAGATCATCCTAGATGTCGACTTCCTGGCCTTCAAAAGTGTAGGAATCACTGAATCAGAAAGATCTCTATCCCTCAACATCTCACTTTCAACAGCCATGCTGTTAAAGCCAGCAACCGTAAAGCAGGATGGAAGATCGGTCCCTGGGACAGCAGATCCTCCCGCAGAGGAAGGGCCATGGAGGATTGACAACCATTTTTACGCGGTCCGCGTACCAAGAGGTCAGTCTGGGGCCACCAGAATGACTGGAATTCCTTCTACCGCCACCCTGCAAAGAAACCTTGGCGGGAGTTTGAGCAGAGGGAAGGCATAAATCAGCCGATACTGGCTCTAAGGAGCCACTAAAGTGTATGTGGCATCGGCCAGAGGATCCCGAGACCTGGCCACAAACCTCTGGACTTTTCTGTTGAGGCGAGACGCAAACAGATCCACCTCAGGACGCACAGGAGAACACATCCGGATGAAGGGACCATTCCCCTTGATCCAGCACCTGACGACTCAGGTAATCCGCTTGCCAATACTCCACATCCGGAATGTGGACTGCGGAAAGAGCTGGAACATTGTCTTCCGCCCATACCAGGATCTTGGCCACCTCCTTGGCCGCCAGGACACTCTTGGTGCCCTCTTGATGATTGATGTAAGCCACAGCCATGGCATTGTCCAATTTATTTCGAACCGGAGAACCATGTAGCCGATTCGTCCAGTGGAACAGGCAAAGCTTGATCGCTCCGAGCTCCAGAATATTGATCGGCAAGGAAGACTCCTCTCTTGACCAAGTTCCCTGGGCATAGAGCCACCCCAGCCTGACAGGCTGGCGTCCATAGTGACCACCGTCCAGAACAGCAGCAGGAAAGACTTGACCTGACACAAAGCTGGCGACTGGATCCACCAGGATAGAGCCGACCTTGTGAGATGGCTCAAACGTATCTTCTGGTCCAACGACCGTGGATCCCTGTTCCATTTTGTAAGATTCTCCTTTTGCAGATGCCTCGAGTGAGACTGAGCAAACGGAACCACCTCGAAGGTTGATACCATCAGACCCAGGGCTCTCGCAAGTCCGTAGGGAAGACCGATCGGTTTCCAACAGCAACCTGATCGCCCCTTGCAACTTCTGAAGCTTTTCAAAGGGAAGAAAGACCCTCGCCAAGTCGGAGTGTAGAGTAAGCCCCAGATAAGTCACCCGTACGGAGGGCGTCAGCAAAACAGACTCAAAAAAACAGTTTCAGGATAGAACCCGCCAACACATTAAGATGGCGGGAAAGGGATTCCACCAGCCAATCCACCCAATCAGTAAAAACTGGGGAATCTTCCACAGGCACTATAGTAGATTCATTCAAACTGGAAACAGAATGATCCACCTTAGGTGGTACCGTCCAACGGTTGGAAACCATCTCAGCAAAGGGATAGCAACGTTTAAAGCGCTTAACCACTGCTAGCACATGCTTGATGTGCCGCCATTGGTCAATAAAAGTATCATGAAAATTCTCGGGACAAGGAAAATGTCTGCTTGACTCTTGGGTCTTGCGGGAGCCAAAGGACACCTGTGTCCCTGCTGGCGTGGGCTCATCTGCCATTTTTAAAGTTTTCCTTACTGAAACAATTAGGGCTCCACTGCCTAATTGCTGAGGATGACAGGTTATCCTTACCATCCAATTGAGAGGACAGCGACCCCTCAGGTAGGGGGGCATCCGTGGCAACCATATCAGTCTCTGAATCAGAGGACCCCACCAATGATGAAGGCAGCGGCCGTTTGCGGCTAGTACCCTTTTTCATTACAAAATCGACCTTGGTCGCCAAGCTTTCTAGTGCTGCTGAAATCACGTCCAGCAACTTTGATCCGGAAGGTCCAGTAATCACACTAAGGGGATTCTGAGGGTGAAATCACCACCTGGGATTCCATAGTAATACATAGAAAAAAAAAAGGAGTACTGTCACTTTAAAAACACCGTTCATGGTCCCCACCGCCAATCACCACGGCGTCCCCCTTAAATATATACAGATAGCAGGGATATGCCCACAAAGACCCCAGTATGTTACCACCTTCAGAGAAAAACTCCTGAATAGATCTGCAGCAGGAAGTAAGAGCCACAGGAAATGACATCAGCCTGGTATGTGAAATGTCACACTGCCTGAGTAGCTCCATAGGGCTACACAAAAATGGCTGCCAATGCAAGTCTATGGGAAACACAGGGAAAATGGCTGCCCCATACAAGTCAATGGGAAAAACATTTCTATTGCCCACACTAAAGATGGTGGCACCCATGGTCAGGGACCCCCAATATGAATGCCAGGAGGGTTCCACAACCAGATCCAGCAGGAAAAGGTACCATTTCCGTCCCCCCAGGGAGCCAGGTCCTGCAACAATAGCGCCCCCAGGGGGCAGGAGAGGGGGCAAGGCACTTGGCCGGGTAGCCCGACAGGCCAGGGGGATCTTTAAGGAAGTACAGGTTCCATTACCCCCAGGAGAGGGCCCACGTCTCCCCCAAGACCACCAAGGGACAAGGGGGGGGGGGCTGCATTTACTCACCATACCATGGACCGGGTGGGCGCTGCTCCGGACTGACCACCTCCCACCCGGAGTGGGGGTGCTGCCAGCCAAGAGGTAGGCTGCGACTCAGAGCATTCCAGGTCGTTGCGTCCTAGCGAGACATCTACTCGCAGGCTCGTCCCCATCCCAAAAAGGGGCTCAATTGTGGCGAGGCTTAATGTGGGCCTAAAACCTGCTCACGCTCGTAGGCCAGGCTGGGAGACCTTAAGGATCTAGATTATCCAGTGCGAAACCTCAGCCACCATTGCTTGTAGAACACCAGGAAGATCCCCCTGAACACTAAGTAGCAAAGTGAGTAAAGATAAATAAAACAAAATCTTTTTAAAAGAATAAAAAAAACTGAGACCGAAGTCCCAGTAGGAAACTTAGGTCCTATTCCTTCACTAGGCAGAAACAAACTGTTTTGCTGGAGCAGGGTGTGTGGGGTTATGCTTATAGGGATACGCCCGTGGGCATGGTGAATTGCTTTTTTTTTTCTGCCTAGTACTATTCCTGCAGGGGGCAGCATAACCAATAGATAAGAAGTATGAGAGCTGCGTCTGTCAATGGACGATGAAGCAATATTTTTGTTTGTTTATGAAACTCAGTTTTACTTATAACGATGTTATATATCTCAATGGCTAAATCTGTCTGTACTGCGTGTTCAAAAACCTTAATACCATAAATAATGTTATTCGATTTTTACTCCAGGAGTATATCATTTGTTTGGAAATACTAGAGAAATGTTTAACCACTTGCGCCCGCCCACCGTCAAATGACGGCGGGACGGTGCGTCCATTGTTCTGGGAAGACGTCATATGACGTGATCCCATTCAAGCAGGGCAGGCGCGCGATCGTGTGCGCGCCGCCCTGCACTGCCGGTGTCGGCGTGTCCCCGGGACACACCCTGTCACCGGCAGGGGGGAAACAGCCAATGGACATGGCTGTTTCCCACGTGATCGGCTGTGTTCCAATGACACAGCCGATCACAATAGCAAAGCCTGGAATCAGACCGCGCATGCGTGATCGGGAGCGCGCAGCGCGGTCATGTCGGTGGCTCTGTGTTCCCTAGGAACACAGCTAGTCACCGGCAGTAGTAAACAGTCACTGACAGTGACTGTTTACTATATGATCGGTTGTGAATCCATTCACAGCCGATCACAAAATGTAAACACAGAGCAGTAACTCACTGTTACTAGCTCTTCTCCCCTCACACAGTTTCCAGTGTGAGGAGAGCAGAGCTAGAAACAGTGAGTTACTGCTCTGTACACCTGAAAAAGTAAAATCACAAAAATAAAGGTCCCCACACAGTCCTCAGCCCCGCCCAATTGCACCTGTCACCCTACAGTCACCTCATCAGTGCCCAGAAATTGACACCCATAAGGCTACGTTCACATGTGAGCGTAGCGATCGCGGGCAGAATCACCGCGATTCTGCCCGCGATCCGGAAATCATTGCAAATTGCGAGACGCCTGTGCGTTGCCCGTGATTTGCAATAGCACCCCAAACGCTGTGCGATGTTGCCGCGATTTCCACCTGCCGAATCGCGGTAACATCGTGCAAACAACGCATGACGCCCAAAAAAGGTACAAGAGCTTCTTTGGGGCGTCATGCGTTGTTTGCGCGATGTTACCGTGATTCGGCAGGTGGAAATCGCAGCAACATCGCACAGCATTTGGGGTGCTATTGCAAATCACGGGCAACGCACAGGCGTCTCGCAATTTGCAATGATTTCTGGATCGCGGGCAGAATCACAGTGATTCTGCCCGCGATCGCTACGCTCACATTTGAACATAGCCTAAAGTGCACCAGTCACCAGAGACTGCCATCAGTACCGCCGTGCACCATCGCCCGTCACCCCATCAATCACCGTCACCTGTCACCCCATCAATCATCGTCACTTGTCACCCCGTCAGTGATTGTCATCTGTCACCTCCATCAATCATTGTCACTTGTCACCTCATCAATCATCGTCATCTGTCACCTCATCAATCATCGTCACCTGTAACCCCATCAGTCATCGTCACCTGTCACCCCATCAGTCATCGTCACCTGTCACCCCATCAGTCACGTCACCTGTTTGCCATATACATGCAACCACTTACCGACCGCCTAATGACTATATGCGTCAGCCATTAAAAGCTAAATACTGGGGTTATGGCAGCAGATAGCTGCCATAACCCCGGTATTTTTTTTAAATGAAAGCGCCCTGTCTCCGTTAGCTCGCGCGCAGAAGCAAACGCATACGCAAGTCCCGCCCACATATGTAAACAGTGTTCAAACCATACATGTGAGGTATCTCCGCGATTGCTAGAGCGAGAGCAGTAATTTGAGCCCTAGACCTCCTCTGTAACTCTAAGCTGGTAACCTGCAGAATTTTTTAAAATGTTGCCTATGGGGATTTTTAAGTACCAATGTTTGGCGCCATTCTGTGAGCATGCGCAATTTTGAAGCATGACATGTTGGGTATCTAATTACTCAGCATAACATTATCTTTCACATTATGGAAAAAAATTGGGCTAAATTTACTGTTTTCCTATTTTTTAGTTCAAAAAAGTGAATTTTTTTCAAAAAAATTGCATTTGGAAGACTGCTGCGCAAATATGGTGTGATAAAAAATATTGCAACGATCTCCATTTTATTGTCTAGGGTCTCTGCTAAAAAAATATATATAATGTTTGGGGGTTCTAAGTAGTTTTCTAGCAAAAAAAATGATTTTAGCTTGTAAACACCAAGTGTCAAAAATAGGCCCAGTCTTAAAGTGGATAAATGGACAACTTTGTGAAAAGTGCTACTTGGATGTTAGGCCTCTGTATGTGGCTAGGCTGTGTAAAAGTGTTACACATGTTGTATCGCCATACTCAGGAGGAATAGCAGAATGTATTTTGGGGTGCAATTTTTGCTATGTACATGCTATGTGTTAGAAATATTGCATAAATGGACAGCTTTGTGTAAAAAAAAAATGCGTTTTCATTTTCTTTCCACATTTTCCAAAAACTTGTGGAAAAAAAATGACATATTCAAAAGACTCATTATGCCTCAAAAATTATACGTTGGGCTGTTTGCTTTCCAAAATGGGGTCAGACACCAGACTGCCTGAACACAAAACATATATCTGCTACCAGCTGGGCACATGCCACAGCCATGATTCTGAGCTTAAACTGCATGTTGCTTTTGTTTGGTGGTGTTACCTCTGAACACAAATAATGCAGTCTGTCGAGATTGCCCTTCAACCTCCCTACATCTAATTATGGCAAGATAGTATGGCAATTATCAAGTTAAATCACCACCTCTAGATCTAAAAAGCCAACCAAGCATACCTTTTCAGAGGAGAAACGGTCACTTCCACTTATGTGAAGGAGCCTTCAAAGAAAAATATCCCAGTTGGTCTTCAATACTGAGAAAGACCATGATGCCTATGTGAGGATTGAACTGTTTAGGAGAGAACCTGGACAATCCTCTCTTTTAATTAAAAGTATTCATGGTGCATGCGCTACTTTATTCCATCATACACCTAAAAAGGCCAGCCAAAAGATAGCAAATTCTTGTTCAGGCATCCTTATTTTTGTAAGCAGTTCTTTTTCCCTTTTAATGCTCAGGTATTGTTACTTTAAAATTTGAATACACTGTATGATTAAAAACTGACAAACATATATAATAAAAAAATAACATAGGATAGATAAATTCCTCAATGTAGGTAATTCTAAGCTACAAGAATGGAGTGTTCTCCCCACCTGATTAGGGATGTTCGCTGCACACTCCTCAGGCTCTGCATTTCCAGCAACTGGAGACATTCGATAAGCAGTGCACTGATCACTGAAGATAGCAGCGCAGGAGCAGGGGAAGATTGAGATACCAACATCAGCCCGGCAATAAATAACGCAGAGCCTGTGCAGAGAATGTTCTGTTATGTCAGGAGAGAAAATTTAGAACTTTATTTCCCTGTATTTGTTTTTGGCTTCTGTAGGAAAGGAGACGGGAACTGCTGGAGCTCCAAGTGCGTCCCCTGCCTGTACACCGAGACACTGCGCTCAGGGCAGGTGTCCCTTCTGCCCATGCCTTGTACTGGTCCTGGTTCGCTGCTCTGCGTTTTGAGGCGGTAGAAGCTCCGGATAAGAGTTTTGGGATCTTCTGCTTTGGGAGTAAAACCTTACACCTCCTTAAAAAAGGCATGCATGTGAGGCACTTTTTACAGGCAGATTCAGCTGTCGAGGATATTAACCTCAATATTCTGCACTTGTGGAAATGTGTCTTATGACCAGTTCTAGGGCACGATCTGGAAAAGCAGTCATGTTGGTCGCTTATTGCCCTAATTCCGTTATCTGCAGTTCAATATACTGAAATTGCAATGAGAGCAGGTTGCAAAACTGCCTGCAAGGAAGCCTTTAAAGAGGTTGTAAACTCCCCATTTACACTTCAGATCATTCTAATCTGCCTAGAGAAAGCAATCGTTTGGTGCCTGTAAAAGATTGCTTACTTGTATAATCTTCCTTTAATTCCTCCTGTAAAAGTTGATGACGTCATCAGAGCATGCCCAGTTTGTCTTTCATTTCACGGCACAGTTTGTGTGCTGTTTCATTAACATAACAATGCCTGCTCTCCCTGTATGTGTGAAAAAAAAACGGCACGGCTATGAAGCTTCCTGCTTCCTTCTCTCACAGGGGGAGTGAACAAGAGAGGTCACACAAGGGGAGGGGGAGGGAAAAATGGCACACAGAAACACAGAGAGTCTGCATTACACTGAGAGATTTCAGTCAAAGAATGCAGTAAGGGCGGAAATTACATCTGCAGTGGGAGCAGAAAGGAGGAGATGACATGGCGCAGCCCAGAGCAGGAAGAAGGAAAAAAATTGAACTTAAAAAAAAAAAAAACAGAATTTTTGTAAAATCTTACCTGTAAAATTCCTTTCTCTGAGTCCTCCAACAGTCACCGCCATCTTCATATTCGTCACAATGGGGTATTAGACTTTGCTCCGAAGGAGTAGCTAGGCAACAGAATATGTTAACATTAAAGCTTTTAACATATCCCACCCACAGGGGGTGGTCCCCTCAGTCAATACCCTCCTACTTCCTGCATCCATATCTCAGTTTCAGTGGAATAGCAGTAGAGTATACAACCAAACCCCAAAAGAGGGGCGGGGGCGGCGACTGTCGGAGGACTCAGAGAAAGGAATTTTACAGGTAAGATTTTACAAAAATTCAGTTTTCTCTTACGTCCTCCGACAGTCGCCGCCATCTTCATATTCGTCACAATGGGGACGTCCCAAAGCAGTGCAAACATGAGGGGTGGGAAAAGCAGGCGCGCCGTAAGGCAACGTAGTCTCCACATCAAAGAAAGGAACCTTACCAAAGGAAGGAAACCAGCTGGGCAACATGAAAAAAAACTCGCTCAACAGGAGCAACAACCCAGGAAAAGCAAATAACCCAGGGATAAAAAAAAAAAAAAAAAACATATCCCAAAACGCCAGGGGTCCAAAACAAGGGACCCTAGGGAACTGCCGCACTAAGAACCTTGCGGCCAAAGGAAGCATCTGCCGATGCCTGAACATCCACTCTGTAGAATTTTGTGAAAGTGTGTACGGTCGACCAGGTCGCCGCCTTACACACCTGGGCCACAGAAGCCCCATGACGACAGGCCCAAGACGTACTCAGAGATCTAGTAGAGTGCGCCTTCACAGGCACAGGGGGAACCTTCCCCTGCAAAGCATAGGCCTGTTCAATGGTCTGCCTGATCCATTTGGCGATGGTAGAGGCCGACGCCGCCATGCCCTTCCGAGGACCCTCTGGAAGAACAAACAAAGAATCCGTCTTGCGAAAAGACTCAGACGATTTAAGGTAAACCCTTATCGCCCGAACAACATCCAAAGAGTGCAACCTCACCTCCTTTGGATGTTTAGGCTTCGCGCAAAGCGAAGGCAAGACAATATCCTCATTTAGATGAAATTCCGAAACACGAAGAAAAGAAGGATTAGGTCGCAAGACCACCTTATCCAAGTGAATGACCAGATACGGAGACTTGCAGGACAAACCCGCCAGCTCCGACACTCTGCGAGCCGAAGTGATCGCCACCAAAAAGGCGACCTTTTTGGACAACATAGACAACGAGATCTCCCTGATCTGTTCAAAAGGAGCATGTTGTAACACAGATAGAACGAGATTCAAGTCCCAAGGAGGCAGAGGTTCCCTCCTAGGAGGGACCAGATGCCGCACCCCTTGAACAAAAGTGCCAACCAAGGAGTTAGAAGCCACAGGACGTTGAAAAAGAACGGCCAGCGCAGACACCTGACCCTTGATCGTAGCCAGCGCCAAACGCTGGTCGACACCCGTTTGAAGGAAGGACAACACTCGAGAAACCGAGTACGTG
Source organism: Pelophylax lessonae (assembly GCF_965119305.1). Lineage (NCBI taxonomy): Eukaryota > Metazoa > Chordata > Amphibia > Anura > Ranidae > Pelophylax > Pelophylax lessonae. Next base: position 658,857,635 of record NC_138769.1, on the reverse strand, counting down.
CGAGGTGAAAACCCCCTGGACTCACACCAGGTAAAATAGGCCTTCCAAGTACGGTAATAGACCTTCCCTGAGGAAGGTTTCCTCGCGTTGATCAAAGTTCGAATGACTTCAGGGGAGAGACCCCTATCCTGCAGGACCTCTGTCTCAACAGCCAGGCCGTCAAAGCCAGCGGTAAAGCAGGATGGAATATCGGCCCTTGAGACAGGAGATCATCTCGAAGAGGTAGACGCCACGGGAAGTCGACCGCCAGATTCACGAGGTCTGCGTACCAGGACCGGTGAGGCCAGTCCGGCGCCACAAGAATCACCGTGCTGCATTCCGAGTGCAACCTGCGAAGGAACCTGGACAGCAATTGAATCGGTGGAAACGCATACATCAGTCTGTACTGATGCCACGGGACCACCAACGCGTCTGCCCGAGGGTCGCGCGTCCTTGCCACGAACCTTCTCACCTTGTTGTTCAGACGAGACGCGAACAGGTCCACATCTGGAAGACCCCACTTCGCGCACAACATCTGAAAGACAGCTGGGTGGAGAGACCATTCCCCCTGATCCAGGGTCTGGCGACTCAGATAGTCCGCCTGCCAGTTCTCCACCCCCGGAATGTGAACTGCCGTGATCGCCGGGACATGAGTCTCGGCCCAAGACAGAATGTCGGCCACTTCCCGAGCCGCTCGGGCACTCCCGGTGCCCCCTTGGTGGTTGATGTAGGCCACCGCCGTGGCATTGTCCGTCTGCACCCGAACCGGACAGCCCTGCAGCTGGTCCGTCCAGCGACGAAGGCAGAGATTTATCGCACGCAATTCCAGAATGTTGATCAGAAGGGAGGACTCCCCCTCCGACCAAGTTCCCTGGGCGGACAGAACGCACAGAACACCACCCCAGCCCGACAGGCTGGCATCCGTGGTGATCACAGTCCATGAGATAGGACGAAAGGACTTGCCCCCCGATACCATCGGGGACTGGAGCCACCACAGAAGATCCCTTCTGGTGCGATGGCTCAACGAGATCTGAAGATCCAGAGATTGAGGTCGCCCGTCCCACCTGGACAGGGTCTCCGCTTGGAGACCCCGCGTGTGAAACTGGGCGAAGGGAATCGCCTCGAAGGCCGAGACCATCAATCCCAGACATCTCATGCACGTCCGGTGGGACGAGCACTGATTGTCCCTGAGGGACCTGACTTCCTCCTGAAGAGTCCTGAGCTTGTCTTCCGGCAGGAAGTCCTTCGCCTGGACCGAGTCCAGGATCATTCCCAGGTAGGGAAGACGAACGGACGGACTCAGCGTCGACTTTGGAAAATTTATCGTCCAACCAAACTCCTGCAGAGTTTGCATCGTGACGGACAGGTCCTTTTCCAGGCCCTGGCTGGACGCAGACCGAACCAGAATGTCGTCCAGATACCCCAGGACAGAGATGCCCTGGGCTCTCAACAAAGCCAGAACGGGTGCAAGCACCTTGGTGAAAACCCGTGGAGCCGAGGCGAGACCAAAAGGTAACGCCACGAATTGGTAACGATCCTCCGCAATGGCGAATCGAAGGTACCTCTGGTGACCCTCGAAAATCGGGATGTGAAGGTACGCATCCTTCAGATCGATGGAGGCCATGAATTCCCCTGGAACCAGGGCAGCCACCACCGACCGCAGGGATTCCATGCGGAACTTGCGAACCCGCACAAGGCGGTGCAAAGCCTTCAAGTCCAGAATCGGACGAACCTTGCCCTCCTTCCTGGGCACGGTGAACAGATTGGAATAAAACCCCCGAAATCTGTCCCGATGAGGCACCGGAACCACCACTCCGAGCCCTCAGGTCCCGCACACGCTCCGGAGACAGTTGAAGATTTGAGGGAAAGAATCTGCTCTCAGGCCGAGAGAGAAACTCAATCTTGTAGCCAGATCGAACGATTTCCTGAACCCACCGGTCCCGCACGCGGGCCAGCCAGGGTTGAAGAAAACCTAACACGCGTCCCCCCACCCCAGAACTGGGTGAGGGCGCCCCTTCAGGCCGCATTGTTATGGGCAGCGGGTCCGGACTGAGCGGACTTCTGTTTACCAGACCACGGCTTCTTTTGGGAGCCTTAACCCTTGAACGGTTTGACCTTGTAGTGCGACCGAAAGGCACGAAAGGACCCCTGAGGAGGCCAAAAAATAGTAGGCTTCTTACCAGGAGCCCCCTTAGCCTTGGGGAAGTGGGGCAAGAGAGTGCTCTTACTGCCCGTGATCCCCTTTATCAACGTATCCAAGGATTCCCCAAAAAGGCAAGATCCATCATAAGGCAGATTGGCTAAGGTCTTGCGCGAAGATTGGTCCACCGACCAACACTTCTCCGCATCACACAGATACATGACACCCTGATGGATTTGATCCACCATATCCAATGTCGCCGGCGAGGCCAAATCAGCCACTAAGACGCGCCTAAGCACCTGCGTCCAACTTGCGACAGCCTGGGCTGCCATAAGAGAGGCAAACAGAGCTTTTAGCATCGAACCCGTAACAGAATAAGCATGACGGGCAAGAGACTCCATTCTCCTATCCGTGGCATCTCGGAACACCGGAGTATCCTCTGCAGGAATCGCAGTGGATTTATTCAAAACCGCAATCGCGTGATCCACCGGGGGTGGCACACACCACCGTTCATCAGTGGCAGGCTTGAAAGGATAACGCAGCCTGAACCTACTTGGCACAGCAAAAGGTTTGCGTAAATTGCGCCATTGTTCCTTAACAGCGCGCTGAAAATCATCAGTGCAGGGAAAGACCTGCGCTGTCTTGCGCCTTTTCTGCGTCCCATAAGCCGACAGGGCAGCGGGAGGACACAGTTCATCCTGCAAACGCGTTTGTTTTATAGAAGCAACCAATTCATCCATGATTGCAAGCTCTTCAGGCGAGCCAGGGGGAGAATTATCAACCCCATCAACCTCAGCCTCCACCTCGGACCCCACGAGATCCAGGGAGGAACGGGACCCCGATAAGGAGACCCCAGCCATAGCAGCCCCATCACCATCACCCTCAGAATCAGAGGAAATAGAAACTCTGGATCTTTTAGTGGATTGAGCAGCCACCAGCATCTGCACCTGAGCAGCAAGGTTAGCCACCACTTCGGCTAAATCCCCCCCTGGGGGGGAAACAGCAGTCCCCAGGCTTCCCACCAAGGTGGCAGGAAATTTGCCCTCCTGAGAATCCATTGCCCCAAAAAAATATGCCGGAGAATAAAGGGTTAATTGCCCCTTTAACAAGCGCGGCGAGCGCAGCCCACCGCACACACACACAAGCACAATGAGACCCCCACAGGGATAAAACTGAACACAGGCAATGGATATAGGAAGAACAGAAGGATAAAACCTGAAGAGACCACTGCTGCTGCTGCCTCGATCGGTGCACCCAGGAAAGAGGAAGTGATGAAATCAGGGCGCTCTATTAAAGCCTATGGAAGGCTACAAGAAAATGGCCACCCGCAGTGCAAACATGCGGCCGGAGCGAGCGCAGTCAAAATGGCGCCGAAACCGCCGCTCCCCCACCACTGTGAGAACCGCAGTATACACTACACATGTCAAAAAACATGGCGGATCGCCGCAGCGATCGCTGTATTGTGCCCAAACATGACAAAAACATGCCCCACAGCACACAGCCTGTCACACCTTCCACAGTCTGACACAGACAGTGCCGCACAGCCCCCCCTTGCAGCCCACAGCGTGCAGCCAGAGCGATAGGGAGCTAAACAGTGTGAACAGAGGCAGGTTACACAGTCCCAGACTGACACCCCCCCCAACAGACAGGTCCCCACATAGATACACTTACCTCCTAATGGCGTGGGGGACCCGCACAGGTGAACAAGCCGCTGCACATGAGGCAGGGAGAGTCGCATCCAGGACGCACAAAATCGGGGTTAAGAAACCGCACAGCGTCCAGTGAGGTAGCCACCTCACCAATCATCCCTGCACCGAACAGGGATGGGTCGTTCACTGTGCCAGGAGCGTTACCTGGCTGAACGCTCGATGGCAGGCTGGGAAGCCACTGACCCACAACCTGCGACCAGGGGGATCAGCCCGAGACCCAGCCCGCACGAATCCTCTTCATCAGAAGAACTAACTAATGCTGACAAAAAGAACAGCTAAGTAAAGAGAGAGAAAAAACTCAAACAAAAAATCAAAAAAGAAGAGAAAGGCTGAGGCAAAATGCCCCAGCATAGAGATCCAGCTACTCCTGACAAGCTAGACATTGAAACTGAGATACGGATGCAGGAAGTAGGAGGGTATTGACTGAGGGGACCACCCCCTGTGGGTGGGATATGTTAAAAGCTTTAATGTTAACATATTCTGTTGCCTAGCTACTCCTTCGGAGCAAAGTCTAATACCCCATTGTGACGAATATGAAGATGGCGGCGCCTGTCGGAGGACGTAAGAGAAAAGGTATTTTAAGAAGGTTCTGATTTAAATATTTTATGTGTAATGTATTAATATTGTAAGTCCTTTTAATACATTCTAAAAGATTGATTTTTTTATAGCGGAGTTTACTTCCTCTTTAAGAGCACCTAAACTTATCTGCAAAATCTTTTAAAGCAAACATCTCATATTGAAGATGTTCCTAAGACTGAAACAGCAGAATCAACCACAGGGACAGACCTCTTTTTTTGGTGAACTGTTTCTACTGTATAGTGTTTAGAAAAAATTTTGGAGTTAAAAAAAATAAATAAATAAAAAATCCTTTCTAGAGGGATCCAAATCATGCACATTTTTATTGTAGGTCTCTTTGTGCACCTTTAAAGCCAAGGCTTTTTGCCGACAGCACCAGAAAGTGTTTTTTTTTTTTTACATAAGTAAGCATGTTGTGGAATGCTCCTGCTTCAATATAGTGGCAACCTGGGGAAAAATATCCTTTAGCCACTTCCTCTAATATTGGAGGACTTAAAGTCGTTATACCCTTCTGTGTCTGCCTCATCTAAGGCAGGCCTATGGGGATCATCAGGCTCATCAAGTGTTTTTTTTTTTTTTGGGTCCAAGGAATTGTGAAAGATACAGAAAAATGGGCTTTTTGACTTGCTGTAAAATCCATTTCTCTGATGTTCCTCGACAGATACAGCTCCTCATCTTATATTACGTAGGTTATGTTGCCCCTTACAGGAGTAGGACACTAGGCAGGAAAGAACTTGACTACAACTATGGGGCAGTCCCAGGGGTTATACTCCCACTCTTTGCTATAGGTACTTAGTTTTGTTACAAGCAGTGTCAGAAGAAAAAAAAACTCCATAGATGGGTGAGTGCTAGGTCCATCAGAGATCAGAGAAATGGATATTAAGGTAAGTGCAAAAAAAAAAAAAAAAAACTGGATTCTTGTCTTACCTTAAAATCCATTTCTCTGATGTTCATTGACAGACACAGCTCCTGATACTTAGTCAGTGTGTTATACTGCCCCCTACAGGAGGGCACTAAGCAGACTACCGCTTGACTACACCTATGGGCAGTCCCGGGGGGGTATACACCCAGTGATGGGATTAAGCCGGTTCGCACCGGTTCGTGCGAACCTGTTACTAAAAATGTACAAGTTCGCAGAACTGAAAGCTGACTCAGATTGTGTCACAGTGAGTCCCTGCAGTCAGACTTACTGTTGAGTGTTCAGCAGACCCGATCAGACCCCGCTCTGGCTGTTGCCTCGGTCTCTCTCTGCTGCGGGAGGTGGGCAGGGCAGGAGCCCACACACACACAGCGCTGGTTGCTAGAGCCGCTTCTAGCAACCAGTTACATCACTTCTTCCTCCTCCACGCTGCAGCGCCGCCTACTCCAATTTGGCTCCGCCTCCACCCAAGTTCATTCAGCGCGGTTTAGCACTGCAGGCTGCCGCACGTGAGGGGACATTAGCTGTGCCAGGTATGAAAATAAATGCCACTTCCAATTTTCTCAGCTACTCATAGATCATGACTCATGATCCACAGTCAAATTCTTTTTACATTTTAGCTCACTGCTAGTCATCATTACAAGATACAGATTTGTCTCTGTTTTCATGGTGTTCAGTAACTGGCTTCAATTAAGTCTGCAAAGTCTCTTTTTATAATGAAAGGTCAAGACACATTGTTCTGCAAAGTAAAAGATAAAAAACAGATAATTTTCTTTGAAGCTTGCAATTCTTTTGTGGTGGAGTCCGGTCCTGTGTTTATTAGTTACAATTTCCTTAAGTTTAAACTTGCATAGTTGAAAACTTTCAGCATGGCTTGGTTAATTAAAAATAATGCACTGCATTGTAGAAGGATATGCAGAAGAGTTTGCATAGTGATATGGACTACTAGGAAGGAATTAGTCAATGAATGTCCTCAAACATAAAGTAAAAAAAGAGTCAGCAGCATGGTGGCCGGAAAGTACACTAAGAGGATTTTGGAGGGGCCCAAGTAAATGTCTTCAGCCTTCAGGTATGAGTCACTGTCTGACAATATGGCAAATGTCTTTATTCAAAAGGAGTGAAATAAAATAGATAGGCTGACTACTTCTACTCACTCATCCAGTGCTCAAAATTATTCATAGACCTAAAATAAAGTAAAATATCACTTTGCATGTAATAGTAAAATGCCAACCCTTTGTTCTGGCACAGCTGCTGCTATTTTTTGAAACAAAGATTCCTATACCATATGTGTCACACTTCCCAGGTGTCAAGAACAAATCCTCCTAAAGAGCCAACACATTATTAGTGCTGCTAATGTGTTCGCTCTTCAGGAGAATTTGTTTCTGACACCTGGGAAGTATAACACACATGGTATAGGAGTCATGGTAAACATATTCCAAAGAGTCACCATTTTTAAATACCTAGGTCCCCTTGACCTTTAAGAAGTGACTGTACTTAACCACTTCTGGACCAGAAGATTTTCCTCCTTAATGACCAGGCCATTTTTTGTGATTCGGCGCTGTGTTACTTTAACAGACAATTGCGCTGTCATGCGACGCTGTACCCAAATGAAATTGACGTTCTTTCCCCCCACAAACAGAGCTTTCTTTTGGTGGTATTTGATTACCTGTGCGATTTTTATTTTTTGCGCTAAAAATAAAAAGATTGACAATTCTGAAAAAAAAAAAAACAATATTGTTCACATTCTGCTTTATAACATTCTCTTTAAAAAAAAAATTAAAAATCAAATTTTTTGATCATTTTAGGCCAATTTGTATTCTGCTACATATTTTTGGTAAAGAAAATCCCAAAAAGCGTATTCTGATTGCGCAAAAGTTATCGCGTCTACAAACTAGGAGAAAGATTGATGTAATTTCTATTTATTTTTTTTACTAGTAATGGCGGCGATCTGCAATTTTTAGCGGCACTGCAACATTGTGGCGGACAGATCGGACCCCTAACTGACATTACATAAAAAAAATTACACCAGGCTTAAAAAGTCGGAACTGGTTACTAAAATTTTTGAATCCCACCACTGTATACACCCACTCTCAGCTATAGGCATTCAGTTTTGTTACAAGCAGTGTAAGAAGAAAGCCAACTCCAAAAAGGGGTGGGTGCTGTGTCCGTCGATCAGAGAAATGGATTTTAAGGTAAGTCAAAAATCCCATTTTCTATTTCGTTCATTGTCACACACTGCTCCGGATTCTTCTTAACTATTGGGATATCCCAAAGCAGTATTAAACATGAGGGGTGGGAAAAACATCAGAAAATAATGCCGAAGGCTAACCACAGCCAACATGGAGCTCAACCATAAACTGGAGCTAACCTGAAAAAATAACAATACACCTTCTAAACAGCAGCCAGCAAAACCTTGCAGCCAGAATAAAGCATCCGCAGATGCAAACACATCCACTTTATAAAAATTTTGTAAAAGTGTGCATCGACAACCAGGTGGCCGCCTTGCAAACCTGTGGCACTGACACTTGATGACAGAAGCCAAGAAGACACTAAGCACCCTAGTAGAGTGCTCCTTGACAGGAAAACTTGACCCCCTGATGCAATAAGCCTGAACCAACGTCTGTCCATTTCTTCTGCAACTATTTTCAGATGGATCAGACAACCCTTTGTAAAGTCCGTCTGTGAGCACAGAGTCTGAATACCTAAAAGACTGTAGCTGCAAGGTACAGCCTAATTGCCAGGACCAGATCCAAGGCAATTTCCTTCAGATGTTTTGACTGGGACAGAAGGAAGGCAACACAATATGTTCATTCAAATGACAGTCAGAGACGACCAATCTGGACAGTACCCCTTCTGCTTTGATTCTGCACAGGAGTTGTGGAAGAAATTTGAGAGGTCTGGAATGAATCAGTCAGCCCACCTTAGAACATCGGCTAATTACCGAGCCGTTGGTACACTACTTGTGCCCCCTTGATGATTGGCAAACCACAGCCATGGCATTGTGCATATGAATTTGTACCAGACAACCCTGAAGACGAATTGTCCAATGTGCCAGACTAAGGCTGATCGCTTAGATTTCCAGAACATTAATCTGCCAGAGTCCAGACCCCCTGAGCACATCTTTGCTGAGGACGCCTCCACCCCCTGGACAAGCTGGCATCCGTCCAGTACAAAGGAAGAAAAGATTTTCCCTGTCAAAGTGCCAGAGAAAGAAGTCACCTCTAGAGACTATGGTTCCATTTCTCCAGAATCTCTTTAGCAGAGACCTCGCGTGGCACTGTGCAAACAGACCGCCTCAAGGGTGGACAGCACCCATATGCAAGCCCGGAGGTATGACCGTCTGAACAACAGAAGCTGAATTGCCTCCTGCAATGTCTGGAGTTTTTCCAGAGGAAGAAACACAATGGCTGTGGCAAAGTCCAGAGTCAGACCCAGATAGTCCAGTTTTGGTGGCCAAAACCAAAGCAGACTCCTGAATCAAATTAAACTCCCTCAGAGTTTGCAGAGCAATCTCCAGTTGTTCATCAGAGCAGTCGGAGAGTCCGCTTGCAGAAGATCGTCTCAGTACCGCAATCCCCCATTGACTCAAACAATGCCAGCACCGGGGGGTTAACACTTTTGTGAAGACCCAAAGGTCCACACCACAAACCGATAATTCTCCTCGCCCATGGCAAAACGGAGGAAGCGTTAGTGACCAGCACATATTAGACTGTGCAGGTAAGCGTCCTCGATGTCACTATAAGTGAGAAGAAATCTCAACGTAGGGACACCACTATCGGGTGAATGGACTCCATGCGGAACTTCTGTACTCCCACAACCAGTTTAGCTCCTTGAAGTCCAGAACTGGACGTACCTTGCCTTCCTTCCTGGGAACTGTAAGGTTTGAGTAAAAAAAACCCCTTAAAAACGTTCCAAAATCAGAACAATCACCACCTTGAAGGAACAAGTCTTGCACTACCCCAAAGAGACCCAGGGAAAAGTGCAGTTTAGAAGGGAAAAACCTTTCCGGAGTATACGACCGAACTCAATCGCGTAGCCTTACTGCATAACTTTGTGGACCCACAGGTCCTATACCACAGAGGTCCATAGATCCAGAAACCAGCGAAGACGTTTCTCTCCCCCACACACCCACATCCACACCAGATATGGGCGAGGGGGCGCCTTCATGCAGAGACAACCTTGTCAGCAGGTCTGGAAGAGCCTGCTTGTGGCTTGCCAGACCAGGTCCTCTTGGAACCTCTGGTGGAGGCCTTGACTTTTTATCCCTTGTATTGAGACCCTGAGAGACCAAAAAAAAAAAAACTATGAGCCAAGGAGAATGGCCCACCTCTATGACAGGGCTCCTTGCCCTTGGTAGCCTGTGGAAGAAGAGTACTCTTCGCTCCTGTGAAACCCTTAACGATGTCATCCGAGGAAGTTCCAAACAAGTGATCCCCCACAAATGGAAGATCGGATAGGGCCTTCTTGGAAGCCTGCTCCGCAGACCAGCATGTCAGCCAGATAATACGCCGCAGGACCACTGCTAAGACAGACAGCCTAGAAATCAAATGAGCTTCATCCAAAAGAGGCATCACAGATGAACTGTAGCCCCTGGATCAACTGATCCGCCAGCTACGCAAGACAGGGGGAAGCTGCTTCCGTTCCAGGTCTTGGCATAAACCTTTAGCCCACTCGCTCAGAGCTTGCAACACCAGGGCAATAGTAAATACTTGCCTAAGTGCCAGAATGAAGGTAGCTTTATTTAACCTGGAAACTGAGTCCACTACATGTGGGACCGTCCACCTCATAAGGACACCGCAAGCATAAAGCGCTTAGAAACCACTGCGTTTTGGACAACAGCACTGTTGTGACAATGTTGTCAAAGTAAGCAGAAAAGGGAACACCCTTGCTTCTATGGAGGGCCTGTGGGTGCCAAAAAGGGGCCAGCGCTTCCGACGCAGTATGAGCCGCAACCTCCATTTTTAAAGTTTCACACTCTGACACAAACAGCGCATCCTCATGTGCGGCTAGAAGAATCATCCTCACTATCTGAGCACGCGGGGGGGGGGGGGGGGCGTGGACACAGACCCAGTAGGGTCGCTATATACTAAGCTCAGGCAGAAAACAATAAGGGGATTCCGCAAAGGGGACACCGACCAAGGGCCCATGAATGACCCACCTTTTTTTGGGGGGGGCACTCTGGGCAGACTACCGCTCCATCGTAATGGGGGTGCTGTGGGCAAGGAGAAACTCTGCAACTCAGGCCGAGGCCAGGTCGTATGCATCCTCCCGAGACGTTTAACTGGCAGGCCAGCCCCCGTCCAGTAGGGCTATGTCAGGGCTGACCTACCACAGAGCTGCGGTCTATATGCGCTCACTGGCCAGACTTGGGGGACCGTCTGATCTAAATTATCCAGTCCTTCGCCCAGTCTGGAAGTTAATTGTAAATTCTCACAGGAACAAAAAACAAGATGATAGGAAAATAATTCAATTTAAAAAAAGAAAAGAAAATGCCCAGGACCAGAGATCCTAGCAAGGAACTAGGTCCTTACTCCTGACTAGGCAGGAAAAAAAAAAAAAAAAAAAAGACAGAATAACAAGCTGAGAGTGTGAGTGTATACCCCCCTGGGACTGCCCTTAGGCGTAATCGAGCTTTTTCCTGCCTAGTGTCCTACTCCTGTAGGGGGCAGTATAACCCAATGGTTAAGAAAAATCAGCAGCTGTGTGTATCGATGAATAAAAGAAATCCCATGTTCCCATTCGTTCATTGACAGACACAGCTCCTTATCTTAACTACGTGGGATGCCCAAAAGCAGTGTCAAAACATGAGGGGTGGGAACAGCAAGACAAAATAGTTCCCACGCCTGGAGCTCACCAGAAAAAAAGTAAAAACACCAAAGAGGATCAAGTTCTCCAAACAGCAGCCTGCAAAACCTTGCGGCCGAAAGAAGCATCCACCTTATAAAACCTTGTGAACGTGTGCAAAGACGGCCAGGTAGCTGCCTTGCAAACCTGCATCAGTGACGCCCGACGATTGAGGGCCCAGGAAGCACTAAGCTCCTGAGTAGAATGTCTGTCTGATCCATCTGGAAATGGTCGCAGCAGAAGCAGCCAACCATTTGAGGTCTATCCGTAAGGACAAATAGTGAGTCTGACTTCCTAAAAAAAAAAAAAGACTCTAGCTTCCAGGTACACCCTGATTGCCCGAATCACATCCAGGGAATGCAAGGCAATTTCCTTAGGATGCTGAGGCCCGGGACACAGGGAAGGCAACAATGTCTTAATTCAAATGAAAATCAAGACGGCCTTAGGAAGGAACAACAGACACAGACAAAGAACCACCGTATCTTTGTGACGCACCAGGTAAGGTGGACTAGACAGCGCCGCCAGCTCCAATACTCTGCGCGCAGAAGTAATAGTCACCAAAAAGGCCAAGTAAGCAGGGGAACCTCCCGAATATTTTTAAAAAGGAGGCTTCTGGGGAACTGACATAGCCAAACCGATTCCACGGCGGCAATGGAGACCACACTGGAGGAGCCAAGTGTCAAACTCCCTGGATAAAAAGGTACGCACCAAGGAACGTGTGGGCCAATGGATGTTGAAAGTTAAATGGCACTCCCCCCCCCCGTTGGAGGAAAGCCAAGATCCGAGCCATTGAAAAGGAGCGAGAGTGAACCTTTAGAGACTCACACCACGCAATGTACATCTTCCAAGTCATCTGTTGCATCGGCTAGAGCAATGTTTCTTGACCTTTTTTCAGTCAAGGCACTCTTTAAAATTATGGACAGTTTCGAGGCATCCCATTTAAAAATGTAACAAACTATTCTAATAGCTTTACATAATGCAGCAACATCCACAAACGTAGGACACCCAGTGTTGGAGGCGATTTATTCTACCAAAGCAAATACATTTTTGAACATCGGTACCGCCAGTAGTCCAATGTTTCTTTTCTCCCTCACTTTCTCCATCACTCAGCTAATGTGAGCCAGTGCTGAGGGAGAGGGGGGGGGGTCAAACAAGGATGCTATGCAGGCAACTGTCATTCTCCTTATTTACTGAGGACATCAGTGGTTGTCAGGATGCTGGCAGCTAAAAGATAGTCATGGTGCACAATTAAAATCTGTGGCTTTGTGTAACTAAAAGGCAGGCTTGTTCCACTCACCAGCTTGTATACAATTTTGGGGCAATTTTTAGGCATTTTGCCAAGGCACACCTAAAGATACCTCAAGGGGCCCTGGTTGAAAAACGCTGGGCTAGAGGATCCTGAGGCCGTGACACAAAACTCTGTACTTTCCTGTTGAGATGAGAGGCCACCAGATCCACCTTGGGAGTACCCCACTGGAGGCACAACTGATGAAACACCTCCAGATTAAGAGATCAACGCCCCTGGTCCAACGCCAACAGAGGGCTGGAACAAAACTTTCTGCCCACCTTAGAACACCGGCTACTTCCTGAGTGGCCAGGGCACTTCTTGTGATTGACATAAGCCACGGCCGTGGCATTGCACGATTGAATTTGCACTGGACACCCCTAAAGATGAATAGTCCATTGAGCCAGACAAAGTCTGATCACTCTGCATTCCAGTACATTGATCGGTAGCCTGGACTCTTCCCTAAGTCCAGACCCACTGAGAACAATCTGTGCCAAGGACGCCTCCCCACCAAGACAGGCTGGCATCAGTGGTGACAACCATCCAGTACTGGTGAAGAAAAGGATTTTCCCTGATGAAGTGCCAGAGAATGAAGCAACCAAACCAGGGACACTCTCGTACTCCGGCTCAACAGGATCAGTTGGTCTAGAGACTAGGAAATTCTTGTTCAAATTTACCAGTCTTTTTGCAGAGATCTCGTGTGGAACTGTGCAAACGGAACCGCCTCAAAGGTAAGACACCATCAGGCCCAGCATCTGCATGCAAGTCTGAAGTGATGACCATCTGCTGGACAGCAGAAGCTGAATTGACTCCTGCAATTTCTGGAGTTTTTCCAGAGGAACACACCCTGGCTGAGGCCGAGTCCAGAGTCAGACGCAGGAAGTCCAGACTGGTGGATGGAACCAGAGCAGACGTCGGAAGATTCAGAATCCCACCGAACACACACAGAATTCGCAGCGTAATCTCCAAGTTGTCCAACAGAGCAGTCAGAGGCTCTGCTCGCAACAGCTGATCGTCCAGGTACTCCAGTACCGCGATCCCCCGCTGACTCCATGCTAGCACCGGGGTCAACACTTTTGTAAAGACCCGAGGAGCGGTGGCGAGACCAAAAGGGTAACGCCACAAGCTGATAATGCTCCTCGCCCATGATAAAGCAGGGGATGCACTGGTGGGCGGGACATATTGGGATGTGAAGGTAGGCATCCTTGATTTTGATGTAAGCGAGGAAATCCCCCTGATGTAGGGATGCCACTACCGTGCGAATGAACTCCATTTCGGAACTTCTTTACCCGCACAAGCAGTTTAGCGCCTTGAGGGCCAGAATTAAATGTACCTTGTCTTCCCTTCCTGGGAACTGTAAACAGGTTTGATTAAAAACCTTGACAACATTCTGATGTCGGAACCGGAACAATCACCCCTTGAAGAAACAAGTCTTGCACTGCCTCAAAGAGATCCCTTAAGTGATCTGGGGACAATTGCAGGTTTAAGGGAAGAATCTTTCCACAGGATAAGATAGAAACTCATCAGGGAGGTCCACGGATCCGGTAACCAATGAAAACATCCCCCACCCCAGACACTGGTGAGGGCGCCCCTTCATGAAGGGGAAGCCATGTCCGCAGATCTGGCAGAACCCACTCGTGGCTTGCCAGACCAGGTCCTCCTAGAACCCCCAGGCGGAGGTCCTGAAGGGCTTAGAACCCTTGTCTTGAGACCCTGAGGGACGAAAAGGCCTCTTGTGAGCCCAAAAGGCCCCCATTTGCAATAGGGCTCCTTACCCTTGGAAGCCTGTGGAAGAGGAGTACTCTTTCCCCCCTGAGAGGCCTTTGATGATATCATCCAAGGAAGCTCCAAACATCCGATCTTCCATTTGTGGGTGATCGCCTAAGGCCTTCTTAGAAGCCTGGTCCGCAGACCAGCATTTCAGCCAGACAATACACCACAGGACCACTGCTGAGACAGTCTAGAAATCAAGGGAGTGGCGCCCAAAGAAGCGTCACAGACAAACTTCAGCCCTTGGAACAACTGATCCGCCAGCCCTGCAAAGGCAGGGGGAAGCTGTTCCCCTTTTCCAGGTTCCGGTGTAGAGGTTTTGCCCACTCGCCATAGCTTGCAACACCAGTGCAATAGTACTAGAGGAAAAAATTCCATTGAAAAAAAAGTGCCAGTACCAGAGGTCCCAGCAAAGTAGGTCCTTAGTACTGACTTGGCAGAAAAAACTGAATACCTATAGCAGAGAGTGGGAGCATACCCCCTGGGACTGCCTCATAGGCATAGTCAAGTTCTTTCCTGCCTAGTGTCCTACTCCTGTAGTGGGCAGCATAACCCATGTAGTCAAGAAGATGAGGAGCTGTGTCAGTCAATGAACGAAATAATTTCTGTTTTTGTCAAACAGGCTGCTTGTTGCCTGCCTGAAATAGAGCTGGATTTTGATGAAAAAAAACTGTTGCAAGAGCTGGTTCTGATTAAAGGAACACTGCCGCTCTAAGGTTGAGTATTTTTCGGGCTTTTAACAGTGCATGTTTACCTGTGGTTTTGTGCTGGTTCCTTTTCGCCTGGTCTCTGCCATGGCCACATGTAAGAGTAATCCCCTGTGCAACCCAGGTGTGGTCATTCCTGTATCAAATCCTTGTGGCGAAAAGGTCAGACGAAAAAAACACCTGAGGACCTTATGAGGTAAAATGTGTGACCTGACCTTGGTCAGCCATCCAAGACTGAGCTCTAAGTGGTTGAGTTTTAGAGTTAAATTTGAAATTCAAATATTGCCCTGGAGCATATGCAGGATGGCCCTGTCTTACCTGTCAACTTTGCTGGACTGTTGGGAATATTTTCAGGCTTTGCCCATCTCAGTCAACATAGTCCTGAAGGGGTCCATAGAGATGGACCACAGCCCTGGACCTGTATAGCACCCTGCAACTGGGTACACACATTGCAGTATGCGCCAAGGTGAGATTTCATACAGGAGCCAATGCCTGAAGCAACATTACAGGCCACAGGCTTGTGATAATTAACATGGGCTCTAGGTATAGCTCCCAACGTTTAAGTTTGCACTGATTCAGACATACTGCTTCGATTTGTGGTATTAAAAATCAGTGAGAAGTTGATCAATGAATTGAAGATCTAAAAGCACATAAAAAATAAAAAGTGGGTAGGCAAACTGTGATTTTTCTCTATGAAGGAGAAGAGGTCCATTACCTTAAGACACAAAAATTGACTCGTGAAATGGTGTAGGGTTATATGTGGGATGCCCAGAAGGCGTGTATTTTAAAACGTTACCAATTCCCAATTATCTGAAGGTACAAGACTAATTCAGGGTCTACAAATACTTTGTAATATCTGTGTTGCAGCGCTGCTCAACAAATATAAACTTGTGCAAATCTTATCAATTAGTGTAAAGTGCAAAATATGTATATCACACAATTTCATCAAAATTGCTAAAATCAATAAAACTCCATAAAGATTGTGTTGATCAATAATATAACTGATAAAGTCCATATATCTCCATCCAAAAGTGCAAATAGTGCAAATCAACAATATTTATGGAGTTTTATTGATTTTAGCAATTTTGATGAAATAAGATTGTGTGGTTTACATATTTTGCACTTTACACTAATTGATAAAATTTGCACAAGTTTATACAGGGTTCATACACATTTTCACCAATAAAATTCCATGACTTCTCCATGACTTCACGTAAATATTTATGACCTAATGTTTCATGAAAGGTCTATGTATACATGTTAACTAACGCACGCACGCTCTGAAACCGGTTACCACCCCATCTCTTTAATCCAGGACACATAATTACACAGGTTCTGAGGCTAATGCACCTAAGGTACCAAGTGAGTTTAATTACCACCTTAATCAGCCACAGAACCTGTGTAATTAATATGTGTCCTGGTTTAAAGGGATGAGGTGGTAACCCTACATGCAGTCCTTTTCCCTTTGTTTCTGGACCTGAATGAATGAAAAGGGGGTAGGTGTAAACAGACACAAGTCTATTTACATCAGCCTGCCCATAGACCTGCATGGACCTCATGATCAGGCCTGCCTGAAAAAGAGACAAGACGACCCTGGTTGGAAAGGTTGTGTGAAAGGGCCCTAGGGGAGAGTTGTTGGGGTGGTAAAAAAAAAAAGCAGCTCAGCTGCACATTTTTACTGCCCTCCAAAATACAAGTGTAAACAAGGCCTAAGCAGAAGCATCTCACTATGTTTACAGTATGATCATTATGATGATCATAGTACAGTAGGTGCTATATGGCTGTACTTTATATGCCGATTCTGTGGATGCCGATTCTGTGGCTGTACTGTATACACTGATTCCGTGTCTGTGTGTTATATTCCGATATTGTGTCTGTGTGTTATATGCCGATACTGTGGCTGTACTGTATATGCTGATAAGTATCAGCATATGCAGCCATATACAGAAAAAGCCACAGTATCAGAATACACAGCCATATACACTACAGCCACAGAATCAGTATATACACTACATTAACAGAATCAGCATATACACTACAACCACAGAATCAGTGTATACACTACAGCCACAGAATCAGTGTATACAGTACAGCCACGGTATCAGATTATAAAGTACAGCCACAGAATCAGCATATACAGTGCAGCCATAGTATCAGAATACACAGCCATATAATCAGTATATACAGTACAGCCATAGTATCAGAATATAACACATAGACACAGTATTAGTATATAAAGTACAGCCACAGAATCAATATATACAGCCATATAGAGTAGGAACACTGTGGCCTAATATGTTGGTACTGAGACTGTAATGTGTAATCACTGTACCTTCCATGTCCTGCTGCCCGACTATGCATGCACGTGCACCGGCCGCTGGAATCCCCCACCTGCTCCTGCACAGACTCTTCAGAGTATCACTCTGCAAGAGAAAGGATGGTGGCTGCCGTGGCCGGCTAGATCATAACTTCAGGATCAGGACATGCGGCGCCCGCTTTATCCACCTGCGCGCTGAAATTAAAGAAAAAAATGCCCTTGCGGCTCTCACCTCCTGGGCCCCTCAAACCTAGTAGTAGTGGTGGTTCTGCGCTGCTCCTCCACAAGTCAATGTAAAGCTGCCCGCCTCCCCGCTGGGCGGATAGGGACCGAGCACAGCACTGAAGGGGCGGTTCAGCAGCCCTAGCACTGCCCCTGACTGCTATACGCCTACCTATAGGTAGCACCGACCCTGCTCCTATGCAGATAGAAGCTTACACAATGTAAAATGTCATGTCACTGTAGAGCTGCACGATTCTGGATGAAATGAGAATCACAATTTTTTTGCTTGGAATTAAGATCACGATTCTCTGCGTAACATCTTTTACATTATAAAAAAATTGGGATAACTTTACTGTTCCATTTTTTTTTTTGTTATTCATTAAAGTGTATTAATTGCGTTTGAAACTGCGTTTGCGTTTGAACTGGGAGACTGATGTTAATAGACCGGAGGCTTTTTTTTTTTTTTTTTTTTTTCTTTGAAAGCCGATCTCTGCTATCTCACAGCTATGTAAACAATGCAGCAAAGGTCATGTTAAGATTGTCGGGAGGAGAATCGAGATCGCGATTTTTTTACTTTTAATCGTGCAGCTCTATGTCACTGTCAATAAAATAATTAAGCATCTGCTCCACAGCAGTGGTGCCTTTCCCAATTCCATGACTTTTCCAAAACCTTGTGGGATTCAGTCATTTTCCAATACTTTTCCAGGCCTGGAAAGTGTCATGTCAAAATCCCATGACTTTTCCAGGAATTTCATGACCGTACGAACCCTGTTTATATTTGTTGAGCAGCGCTGCAACACGGATAAATGGATTTTTGTAAAATCTTACCGTAAAATCCTTTTCTCTTAAGCTCATTGACAGACGCAGTCCTCTTGATTAATATCAAATTGGGTTATACTGCCCTCTACAGGAGTAGGACACTAGGCAGAAGGAAAACGTTCTGGCCACACCTTAGGGGCAGTCCCAGAGGGTATATCCTCTCTCTCTCTGCTACAGGATGTTAGTTATGTCACAAAGCAGTGTCAGAGAATTTAACTCAACCCAAAAGTAGAGGGGCGGGTACTGCGTCTGTCAATGAGCTTAAGAGAAAAGGATTTTACGGTAAGATTTTACAAAAATCCATTTTTCTGTCGCTCATTGACAGACGCAGTCCTCTTGATTAATATCAAATTGGGACGTCCCAAAGCAGTGCCACAAATGAGGGGTGGGATAACCGAAATCAAAATTTAAATCCAGAAGGCCCAACCGGTGCCGACTAGAGTCTTAAAGGCTCATCAAACCAAAGGATGAGACTCAAATGAAAACACAACAGAAAAAACCCTCGAGGTAGACCAACAGTCTCCTCAAATTGCGGCCTGCAAAACCTTGCGGCCAAAAGAGGCATCCGCAGATGCCAACACATCAACTTTATAAAATTTTGTAAAGGTATGAACCGACTACCAGGTAGCCGCCTTGCAAACCTGGACCACTGACGCCTGATGGCGGAAGGCCCAGGAAGCACTAAGCGCCCGAGTGGAGTGCGCCTTAACAGGGAACGGAGGATTCCGACCCTTAATAGAATAAGCCTGTACCACCGACTGTCTGATCCATCTGGAGATAGTCGCGGCAGATGCAGGCAACCCCTTTTTGGGGCCATCCGTGATCACAAAAAGTGAATCCGTTTTACGAAACGAGTCCGTAGTTTTCAAGTATACCCTGATTGCCCGAACCACATCCAAGGAATGTAACGCAAACTCCCGAGGACGACTGGGCTTAGGACACAAGGAAGGTAGCACAATATCTTCATTCAGATGAAACTCTGAAACCACCTTAGGAAGGAAGGATGGATTCGGACAAAGAACCACCTTATCCCTATGAACCACCAGATATGGGGAACGACAGGATAATGCGGCCAGTTCTGACACCCTGCGTGCAGAAGTAATGGCCACCAAGAAGGCCACCTTCTGGGATAACGTAAGCAAGGGAATCTCCCTGATATTTTCAAAGGGAGGTTTCTGAAGAACCGACAACACCAAATTAAAATCCCAGGGCGGTAAGGGCGCGCGCACTGGCGGAGCCAGGTGCCGCACCCCCTGGATGAAATTCCGCACCAAGGAATGGGTAGCCAAAGGTTTCTGAAAGAAAATTGCTAACGCTGAAACCTGACCCTTGACAGTACTCAAGGCCAGCTTCTGCTCAACCCCCTGTTGCAGAAAAGCCAAGATTCGGGTCACCGAATAGGCACGTGGAGGAAATCCAAGGGATTCACACCACGCAATATAAGACTTCCATGTGCGATGATAGACTTTTCTGTCAGTCGCTTTCCTTGCTTTAATTAAAGTAGGAATAACTGAAGTGGACAATCCCTTGTCCTTCAGCACCTGAGTCTCAATAGCCAGGCCGTTAAAGCCAGCGATTGTAAAGCAGGATGAAAGATCGGTCCCTGAGACCGCAGATCCTCCCTGAGAGGAAGTCTCCAAGGAGCGTCCGCGACCAGCCTGACCAAGTCGGCGTACCCGGGTCGACGAGGCCAGTCCGGAGCTACCAGGATAACTGGAATTCCCTCCACCTCTATCCTGCGAAGAAGTTTCGGCAGCAACTTGAGAGGGAAGACAGTAGCTGATACTGTCCCCACGGGGCGACCAGCACGTCTGCTGCATCCGCTCGAGGATCTCTGGAGCAGGCTACAAACCTCCGCACCTTCATGTTGAGCCGAGCTGCCAACAGATCCACCTCCGGGGTGCCCCAATGAAGGCACAGCTGGTGAAATACCTCTGGATGAAGAGGCCATTCCCCTTGATCCAGAATCTGACGGCTGAGATAATCTGCCTGCCGATTTTCCACCCCCGGAGTGAATACCGCGGAGAGAGCCGGAACAAACCGTTCCGCCCAACGAAGAATGCTGGCCACTTCGATGGCTGCCAGGACACTCTAGATGCCCCCTTGGTGATTGACATAAGCCACGGCCATGGCATTGTCCGACTGGATCCGAACCGGGCTGCCCTGGAGCTGCTCGGTCCAGTAAATCAGACAAAGTCTGATCGCTCTTAGTTCCAATACATTTATCGGTAACCTGGATTCTATCGGAAGAAATTACTTCCCCTGGCTGAGCATCGGAGACCGAAGCCACCAGACCAGAGACTCCCTGGTCCGCTCGCTCAACCGGATCCGATTGTCCAGTGAATCGGGATTCCGATTCCATTTGAAAAGAATTTCCTTTTGGAGAATTCGGGTATGAGACTGGGCATACGGTACTGCCTCTAAGGAGGCCACCATCAGTCCCAGGATCCTCATGCAAGTCCGAAGGGAAGGCCAGTTGACAGACAGCAACATCTGAATCGTTCACTGAATCTTCCGGAGCTTCTCCGTAAGGAGACACACCCTTGCTAAGGATGTCTCCAAAGTTAGGCCCAGATAGTTCAATCTCCTGGTGGGAACTAGGAATGATCTTTGGGAAAAGTGAAGAAAACGCTGATGTCCTGCGAAGATGAGGATCTGAAATTAGGCATCCTTGCTGTCTCTGGACGCCAGGAAATCCCCCTGATGCAGGGAGGCCACCCCTGTTCAGATGGACTCCATCTTGAATTCTTGTACCCGGACAAAATGATTGAGTGCTCTTAAGTCCAGAATTGGACGCACCTTGCTCTCCTTTCTGGGTATTGTGAATAGGTTCGAATAGAACCCCTGAAAACGTTCTGCTCAAGGAACGGGAACTACCACTCCTTGTTGCATCAAGTCCATTACTGCCCCCCACAAAGCTTTTAAGCGATCCGGGGATAGTCGAATGTTGGAAGGGAAGAATCGCACCGGTAGAAGTGATCGAAACTCGATCTTATATCCCGACCGTATGACCTCGCAAACCCCTTTGTCCGGGATTCTGGAAAGCCATGGATCCGGAAACCGGTGAAGACGTCCCCCCACCCCAGAGATGGGTGGGGGCGCACCTTCAGGCTGTATTGGTCTTATCTTCAGGTTTGGCTGAGCCGGACTTTTGTTTACCCGACCAGGGCCCTTTGAAACCCCCTGAAGGGGCTTTGGAGGGCTTCCCCTTGTTCATTCCGCTGGGGCAAGCGATAAACTTTATGAGCGGAAAAGGAAGGTCCTCGCCTGTTACGAGGTCCTTTACCCTTAGTCTGTGGCAAAAAAGTGCTCTTGCCCCCAGTGAGATCCTTTATAATCTCATCCAAGGTGGCCCCAAACAGGCGATCCCCTTGAAAAGGAAGATTAGCCAAAGCTTTTTTGGAACCTTGATCCGCCGACCAGAACTTTAACCACAACACGCGTCTGAGGACCACTGCTGAAACCGATGCACGCCCTAACAAGGGAGTGGCGTCCAGGGCGGCGTCTCAGAGATGAACTGTAGTCCTTGTATAATCTGCTCCATCAAATCGGATACTGCCGGGGGGATACTTCTCCCCTTTAGGTCACGGCGTAACAATTTGGTCCATTCTGTCAATGTTTGTGAAACTAAACCAATGGCAACCACTGGCCTAAAGGTTGACCCTATCAGGGAAAAAATGGAGCGGGATTCCGCTTCCACTTTACGATCCACCGGATCCCTAAAGGACGGAGCGCCCTCCAACGGGATAACAGTGGCTTTATTTAGTCTGGAAATCGGTGAGTCCACCACTGGTGGTACCGTCCATTTTTTAAGGAGGGATTCCTCAAACAGATAGCGCCTAGCAATGCGTTTGGAAAAAGCAGGGGTTTGTTTCTGACGACCCCATTCTTCTTTAATTAGATTACCAAAACATTTGGGCAAGGGAAAAACCTTCGCCATTTTGGTAGGCTTGCTAGTACCAAAAGGAATTTCAGTATCAGCTACCTCTGCCGGTGTAACCTCAAGACTTAAGGTTTCCCGGACAGTCACAACTAGTGCTTCCAACGCTTCTTCTTGTGCTATGGCGGAGGCAGAAACGTCCTCCTCCCTGTCTGAGGAGACCGTACCCGAGACAGCAGCCCCAGAAGAAACTGGAGGAAAAAAAGCTGCCTAAAAAAATCTTGCCAGGACCAAAGATCCCAGCAAGGAACTTAGGTCCTTACTCCTGACTAGACCGAAAAAAACTAACATCCTGTAGCAGAGAGAGAGAGAGCGAGAGAGGATATACCCTCTGGGACTGCCCCTAAGGTGTGGCCAGAACGTTTTCCTTCTGCCTAGTGTCCTACTCCTGTAGAGGGCAGTATAACCCAATTTGATATCAAGAGGACTGCGTCTGTCAATGAGCGACAGAGAAATTACATTTACTTAAAGGCACATGCACTTTATTTTGCAGCTAGCAGCTTTTTTGCACCAGTCATTTGCACTATTTTTTAGTTTTTTAGTTTTATGAGCATACCACAAGCGCAAGGTTTATTTTCTGTTTTTCTCTACAAATACTTTGCCTGTGTCCTGCACTGTTCGATTAAGAGTTTTTTTTTTTAAATAAATAATTAAATGCGCTTTTAAAATGCAACAAATGGGGTCACCTGAATGTGGCTTTGGTCTCTTGTAATCCCACATACAACTGCACACAGACTAGAGAGACAGAAAGGGGCAGCACTTACAGTCAACCCCCCTCACCTACATGTACACATGTGTAAAGGTGAGACCAGAGAGACGACCTTATTAGCCCACTGCTGTTACAATAACAAGGGGACAGGAAAATAGTGTAGTTTAACTGCAGTAAATCACAGTCAGGTCACTAGGCTGGCTGTACAGTGACACTGTTGAAGGGATGCACAGAAATATAAATCCCTTGGCAGATAAAATAGCCAAAATATTTGTACTGCAATGGTATTAAACCTGTGTGCCTTTAGCTCCATTGTGAAACTCATTATTGCACATTGATATGAATAAGTCATGGGGACCTCAAGTAGGAGTAAAATTTTTAGGTTTGGTTGTCTGAAATGACACAGGGGTAACAATGATTTCGATTTGAACAATGCCAGCATTTTCTTTAGGTTTCACATAACATGAAAAAAGACAGAAAATTCATCATAGTTTGCTAAATATAGTCAAATATTCCCAGGAAAAACACAAATCAAACACCTTACACAAAGTAATAGTATATAGTATTTGATAGCAGCTTTTTATTGGTTACAAAACCTAAGCCCATATACAAAATTAGGAACACATTTTGATGCCTCTTTTGAAAGAACATTTTAGTCTATTTAAACAGTTAAAAAAAAAGAAAGAAAAAAAATGCATTTCAAACACTGTTCTGAAAACAAAAAAAGTGCAGCAAAAGTCTTTGTTTTTGTAACTATCAGATGATGCAATCCTACCAAAACTTCATAAGGTCACAGAGGAGAGCTAAACCCAAAACACCAGATTAGGGCTTTAAAGACCAAAGGTACCTACACACACGAGCAGAAGCCACTTTGTTAACTGAGCTTATAACCACAAACCTGTAGCCTAGCAATCGACTAGATGCTAGGGTGGCTGTACAGTCCTAAAAAGGGTGCTATGCCTCAGTGGCGTCACTATGGGGGTGCAGACCTCACCTGGGTGACAACCGCCAGAGGGGCAACACCCAGGGCCGGATCACCTCTGCTGCTGTCACTAACAGCAGAGCAAAGGGCAGAAGGTACAAAATTTCAGTAAACAGCAGTGCTAAAAAGAGGGTGGGAACAGGAGCTGCTGGAGTTAACTTTCCAAGTTAACTAGTTGTACTAGCAATCAACCAATCACCAACTTGTTAAAATAAAAAGGTTACTTCAGGTGCTCCCACCCTCTACTCAGTGCTGCTGTGTCTCCCGCTCTGCGTGCCCGAGTAAGGTAGGAAGAGGCAGAGCTGTGGAGGTTGTGTAATGTGCAGAGGGCTGTGTAATGTAAAGGACCAGAGGTGCAGGGGGCTGTGTAATGTAAAGGGGTCAGAGGTGCAGAGGCTGTATAATGCAAGAAGGGTGGTCAGAGGTGCGAAGGCTGTGTAATATAAGGGGGTCAGAGGTGCAGAAGCTGTGTAAGGAGGGGGGGCGTCAGAGGTGCAGGAAGCTGTGTAATGTAAGGAGATGAAAGGAGCAGGGGGTGTGTAATGTAAAGGAGGCCAGAGCTGCAGGGGGGTGTGTAACGTCAAGGAGTGCCAGAGCTGCATCTTTGGTGCACTTTCAGAAAATCGTAAAAAAAAAATTTGGGGGGGAATGGTCTGTCGCAACACCATGTTTTGCCACACCAGACGACAACAACCCTAGTGACGCCACTGCTCTGCAGGAGAGGAGCTCTTTAACCCACATCATTTTCCTCTGCTTCACTCCAGTCCTCCAGCCTCAATTAGTCTCTCTGCCATTTGACACATCCAGTAAGTAGGGTTAGAAGCTTGTAGCCCTTGCCTCACACAACAGTTGCAACCTCTAAACCTAATGTGACAGCATGACACAGAAGAGACGTAGGGATCCTAGAATGGAGCCATGGTGCTTGGAGGGCTCAGGCATCTGACAATCCCAAAAGTGTTGAATACTGAAAACTGACAGAGGCTGAAATGCAGCAGAGGTAGGAGACATTGCCACCATAGAGATGGGTATAAGAACTCTTCTTTTGCAGGGCACCTATTAGGATTGTGTGCAACCCTACTCAAAAAGGAAAACAAATGGCTACTTCTGTTTGCAGTAGGTGACCAAGCCTCTAAAGTACTGAGGCATAGTTAGAAGCTTTACTACAGATGAAAATGGGTTCTGAGATGTGGGGGAATTCTCTTCCAAAAACCTTTCCTGGGGAGTTTCCCCCCAAAAAAGAACAGTGGACCAATGCAGCTTATTTGTAAAAAAATTTGAAAAAATTTAGGGGAAAACTACCAATTTTTCAGAATAAATTGGAAATCCTAAAATAAAGTGACCGTATCAAGTTCTGCTATAAACTGTCTACGCTACGTAAAACACCACAGAGTTTAGCCTATTGTTTATATGGATGGGATGCAGTTATGATAGGAAGCCAGCTCTAAAACTCTTGGGATGGGGAAAGAAAAAAAGGCACAATGAATTTCAACTCATTTTTTTTTCTTATTATGTGCACAAGAGTTGAAAATGTTTTGAGCCACCTTAAAGAGAAATTTAATCTAAAATTTATAAAACCTATAAATAATCAGAGGCCAGACTGCTATATTAAAACAGATTCTCTAGCAAGTAAAATCTTGCAGTTTAAACATACGCTTGTATCCTCCTGGGGATACAAGACAAACCCCACCCCCCTCTTTAAAGTGGCTCCACCTTGGCAGAGATATATATTATATATATTGTAATGAATGCACACCCACTGTGTTGTTCATAGGTGAAAGTATTTAAAGGCCAAATCACCAAAGAACAAACTTCAGTACTGTTAAAATTCTAGTAAGCTGCACAAGCCAGCTGTCTATATCCAAGAGCTTCCTCAGTGACCTTTAAGTCTTCTTCAGCTTAATGAAATGACCAAGTTATCAGTCCTCTATGGACAAGAACAAGCCAATATGAATTCTATGGGTTGTACAGATCAACCTCTTCCAGGTAAAGGGAAATACTAATTTTGATGCCCATTGTCTCCCTTCTGTCTATCCTTTTCATGCACCCATTGGTAAGTGCCCAGGCACTACCTCTAGTAAGTTTATTTCTTCATTGGGTATACCCTCATATGTTGTCACTTTAATAATCGTATTCTTCTTATAGAATAATTTTGTGGTGTCTCACCCTTCAAATGCCTGAAGAAGCGGGAAATCGCGAAACTAGTTGAGTACTGACCAGCAGTGTCCTTACAGTTCTATATCTTACTGTTTCACAGCATTATCCATATTTGGTGTGATTACTGAATATAATACAGCTGAGTCAGAATATTAGGGTGCAATGAGAACCAAATTATTGTAATGTACATTTTCACTTTGTAGTAATATTTTGTCTGGCTGTTTTTTGTAATAAAATAGGTTTGATTTTACGCCTTGTGTGTCCATTAGTACCAAGAAAATCCTCTAGCCCCTCCCTTTCCCTTGATACTATTTACTATGCAATTTAGAACGTAGGTACCATTTTAACTACAACATAATACCCAAATATTTCCTCTTCTAGGTAAAGATGTACAAGATAAATGGCTCCAAAAAGGGCCTAGGCCAAAAAGCTTAGTGGGGGGGGGGGGAAGGGATCTTCTGGTTAGAGAGTCTCCATAAGATATAAGCAGCTGTCAAGTGCTGTTAACACTACTAGCATCTACAAAAACACTGAAATTTCCAATTTGGGTAGACCAAGCCTTTAAAGAAAAGTGGATCCACAAATTTTGGATGGCATCTCTTTCATTATCACAGTAAACACGACCCAAGTCTGCTAACTAAAAGTTTTCAAATTTAAACTATCCCTTCACATCAAATCATTGGGAATTTGTTAACACAATAAAATGTTTACCAGTATCCCTGTTGTAAAATGTTCCTAGTCACTCAGGCAATTGAGCTCCCACCACAAAAAAAAAAAAAAATACATATATAAAGGAAAAATGCACATTGGAAACCGGGGCTTCTGAAAGCAAAAAAAAGCTAATTAAATATAAACACCATATTGTCTTATCAGGGTCTGATTACCACCACTTAGGCAGACCAAGTAAAACAAATGTAAATGAAAATATAGCTTCTTAAGCTTGTCAGAGAACATGGGGTTATTGAAAATAGCACTGTACAGCCAAATGAAGAATGCTAGCGCCCCACGCTAATAGCATTACTGCCTAATGGCCAGAGATACGATGCTGCCCCCCTTTGTACAGGTATATGCATTAATGAGCCCTATTTTATAATTTGTAGCACACCTGCTTTTAGCAGAATAAAGCTTTCAGGGAGCTTGTAGAACAGCTGTATCCAAGGCTGTGGCTTGCCAACTGTTAGACAATTAGTCAGGTTCCCACTAACCTGTAGAGTACACATCGCCTAGTGCGGCTTCAACTTCCTGTTATCTTGCCAACCATGTACTAGAAAGCACTTATTACAAAGTAGAGATTAAGACTAATTACAGTAAACAAGAAAAGCGCCACAGTCTGACCCAAAGTCAAAAATCACCATTATTCACTTAACATACCATCTCTACTGAAAAGCAAGGTTTCTCCCTCTACCTCCCCCACAGTATTTCAGGAGATCTTGGAGAAAAATCTTCCCTAGACTTTTGGGGATGGTTGCTTTCATCTTGAGATCAGGTGTTCAAGGGCAGCCTCTAAGGAGAAAAATTCCCATGCACAGCTTTTGGTTACCTCAAAAACAGCAGGAGAAACAAGTTGAAGTGGTCAAATAGGGCATGATGCTCAATAAAAATAAAAAGGAGCTTTGCTTTTAAATCCGTTCCATATTTCAATCATGACTTGTGAAGCAAGCTTGGGAAATACTAAAGAGACTTAACAGTTTTCTCTTACTTTTTTTTTTTTGTTTCCAATAATTCAACCCAAGATATTTTTTTATTCAGTTTCAAACAAAATCTTTTGGCTTGCATGATTATTTTTTTTTCCAATAAATTTATAGTTCCTCAAAATATGAAAAATGTCTATGGAGAAGATGGAGGCTCAGAGGAGACTGTACCCTTTGCAGAGTCTTCCACAATGTATGCATTATAGCAAAGTCTTGATATACAGTGCACCAGGTTCAAGAAAAGCTACTTTTCCACAGGAAGCGGATATGCCATCACTATGAAATCATCTTAACAACAGAAAAAGAAAGGTTGGATGTTGTGGCAGTCAGCACACAGTGCCAAATGGAAAAGGTAAAAAAATACAGCTGGGACTGTTGGGGTTTCAAAGAAAACCGAGCTCATGCATATGCAATTACAGTCCTTGTGAGTGTGACATTTGGCAACTGCAAGTGACAGATACATGGTTTTGCTTTAGAAGCATCAAAATGAAGAGGCGTGTGTATCTTGAAGCTTTTAAGGTTTCTTCAATTGGTGGACATCTGGTGGTACTACTTGTCGTGGGATAGAGAAAAGCTGCACTGCAACACACTTAGAAGTTAAAGTCTTTAGTCTGAAGGTTGGCCGACGGCTCAAAGTTGTAGGTACCTCCCTGGGTGGCTTCAGGAATGAGGCTTTGATCTTCATCAATCTGTGAAGGGGAAAATAAAATTAAACAACCTTGCACAATCCTGACTAATGTTGACTATAGACACTGAAAAAAGGATGATTGATCCCTGGTAAGTACAGATGAGATCTAAAATGTCTAAGGCTAATCAAACATACAATTTCACAGAACCGACAGCAGTGTGCCTCTCCTCCCCCCATCCCATAGTTTCCGGGCTCTCCTGCTCTTACCAGAGGCAGGGAACACAACAGTCGGCTCAGGGAGGGAGAGTGCTAGGAGACCAACGCAGATATATACCTTGATCTCACATGCAAACAATAAAACGAGAAGTGACGTCGCTTCAGGGTTCAGATGCCCCCTTTACAGGCCAGTATAGCAAGGGGACACATCTAACCCAAGCCGATCTGTGCTTGGTTAGATAGTGTGAAGAGCAGGGGAAACATTGGGCTTTATTAGACCCCCAATGTCTCCATAAAGGGTATCCGTCAGCTGCCCAACGCCATCACATTGGGGTTTAACCCTTTGTGATAGCAATCAAAAAATAAAAGAAAAAAGGGTTAACCACTTGAGCGCCTGTCGCTGATGTACTGCAGCAGGCTCGCTCGGCTGCGCAAACTGCCACACCTGTACAGCGGTTCGTGGGAGCGCTCCTTGGCGGGGGGGGGGGGGGGGGGGGGAGCATGCATGCCCAACCCTATTAGGCAGCGGGTATGTCGATCTACAGGGCCGACGGGCATCCGTGAATGCTCCCCGTGGAGAGAGAGGACGACGGTCTGCTGTTGTAAACACAGCAGACCGTTGTCCTCTCCGGAATGAACACAGAGCACCTGTGATCCTCCCATTTAGGATCTTAGGTCTGTGTTGATTCCACAAGTCCCTCCCCCATACAGTTAGAACTCCCCTAGGCTCACACTTAAAAAAAAAAAAAAAAAAAATCGCACAGATGATCAAATACCACCAAAAGAAAGCTATTTGTGGGGAAAGAAGGATATCTAAATTTATTAGGAGACAGCATCGCATGACTGCGCAATTGTCAGTTAAAGTAAAGCAGTACCGAATCGCAAAAAATGGCCTGTCATTAAGAGGCCAAAAATGTTCCGGTCCAGAAGTGGTTAAAAAAATAAACCTTAACCCCCACTGCTCCACACACCTGCGCAAACGCAAGCCCAGGGTGCGCATGTAAACCGCTGTTGCACCATACGTGACATCTCTGCAAATGTCAGAGTGAAAACAATTCTAGCAAGAGAGCTCCTAGTTAACTCCAAACTGATGAGCTGTATAGGCTTTTAACCACTTGCCGACCGCCGCACGACTATCTACGTCGGCGGTCAGCCCCTCACAGGCAAACTAACGTAGGGCTACGTTGCTTGCTTGTGAGGGTCTGGGGAGCGAGCGCGCGCCCCCGGAGGCGCGCTCCCGCTCCCGCGTGGTCACGGACCCCCCCGCGCGTGTGACCAGCGGACCCGATGTCCGCCGGCCACTCGGCGATCGGCGGGGGAGAGGGAGAATGTCAGGCAGCTTGTGTAAACAAACTGCCTGTCATTCTCCTCGCTGCAAAGACACTGATAAAACGGATCTGGTATGTAGATCCGTTGATCAGTGTCCTTACAGCTAGAGCCACAGCCAATCACAGTAGAAACCACGCCCCTAGGGACACACACAGCCCCTCCCTTCCAAATAAAGTTAACCCCTTCACTACCAGTGTATTTTTACAGTAACAGTGCATATGTATAGCACTGATTACTGTAGAAATGTCACTGGTAACCCCAAAAGTGTCAAAAATGTCAGTCAAGGGTCCGATCTGTCCGCCGCAATGTCGCAGTACCGCAAAAAAAAAAAAAAAAAAAAAAAAAAAAAAAAAAAAATCGCAGATCGCCGCCATTACGCGTTAAAAAAAAAAAAAAACAACAAAAAGGACAAAAATCTTTCCCTTTGTTAGTAAACGCGATAACTTTTGCGCAAACCAATCAAAATACGCTTTTTGCGATTTTTTTTTACCAAACATAGGTAGCATAAAACAAATTGGCCGAAAATTTTTAAAAATTTTGATTTTTACATTTTTTTTTGGGGGAATTTCATATAAAAAAATGTGAAAAATATTGCTATTTTTGCAAAATTGACGCTCTTTTTTTGTTTATAGCGCGTGATCAAAAAATCGCACAGGTGATCAAATACCACCAAAAGAAAGCTCTGTTTGTGGGAAAAAAAGGACGTCAAATTTGTTTAGGTACAGCGTCGCACGACCGCGCAATTGTGCGTTAAATTCACGCAGTGCCGAATCGCAAAATACCCCCTGGTCGGAATGGGGGTAAAATCTTCCGGGGCTTAAGTGGTTAAAGCGTCACATATGGATATTTTTTGGCATCACAGTTTTGGCAGTATCGCGAGCGCACAAAAATTTTAGGACATGGAATGTTTGGTATCTATTTACTCGATGCAACCTAATCTTTTATATTTTACCCAAAAATGGGTAATTGTTTTTGCACTAAAATTCATTTTATATTTTCCCCGGAAAATTTGACAAACCATTGCGCAAATATAATGCGACATAAAAGTTTGCAACTTATCACCTATTTTACAAGGCCTCTGCTTTCAGTAAATATGGGTTTTCTGGGTTTAGGTAATTTTATTGCCAAAAAATTTGATTTTTGACTTGCCGTAAAATTCATTTCTCTGATGGTCATTAACGGACACAGCTCCTGATCTTCATAACCATTGGGTTATACTGCCCCCTACAGGTGTAGGGGACTAGGCAGAAAAATAATCTGGCTGTGCCTATGGGCAGTCCCGCTCTCTGCTATAGGTACTCAGTTTTGTTACAAGCAGTGTCAGAATAATGACAACTTCACAGAGGGGTGGGTGCTGGGTCCGTCAATGAACATCAGAGAAATGGATTTTATGGTAAGAAAAAAAATCCCATTTTATCTTTCTCTAGAACTCTAGATCTTCATAACCATTGGGATGTCCCAAAGCAGTGTTGCACATGAGGGGTGGAACAGCAAAAAATTCCCAAGACTAAACAGTAGCCAACCAGGTAACAGGAGCTCAACAAAAACTGGAGCCCACCTGAAAACAATACACCCTCAAAGGAGGATTAGGTCCTCCAAGACTCCGTTCACACTGGGGCGACCTGGTCGCCTGACAGGTCGCCTGCCATAGAGTAGCTGTGGACCCATTCTAATAGGAGCGACACAAGTCGCTCCGACTTAGAAAAAGGGTCCGGAGCTTCTTTGGAGCGACCTGCATTGACTTCAATGATATGAAGTCCGTGCCGGCCGCTCCGAGGTCGCGGTGCGAGCTGCGCACCGCGACCTGTGAGGTCGCCCCAGCAAGTAGCGTCGCCCCAGTGTGAACGGGTCTTAAACAGCAGCCTGCAAAACCTTGCGGCCAAAAGAAGCATCCGCAGATGCCAACACATCCACTTTCTAGAATTTTGTGAAAACTTGCACAGAGGACCAGGTGGTTGCCTTGCAAACCTGCGTCACGGACGCCTGATGACGGAAGGCCCAGGAGGCACTAAGCACCCGAGTAGAGTGTGCCTTGACAGGGAAAGAAGTAACCTGACCCCTGATGTAATAGGCCTGAATCACCATCTGTCTGATCCATCTGGAAATGGTCGCAGAGGAAGCCGAGTCAGCTGACAACCCTTTCCGAGGCCCATCCGTAAGCACAAATAGTGAGTCTGACTTCCTAAAAGGATCCGTAGCTGCCAGGTACACCCTAATTTCCCGAACATCAGCCAAGGCACGCAAAGTAAGTTCCTTAGGATGTTTTGGCCCGGGACACAGGGTAGGCAACACAATGTCTTCATTCAAACGGAAATCAGAGACAACATTTGGGAGGAAAAACAGACAGGGGGTGAAGAACCACCTTCTCTCTGAATCACCGAGTAAGGTGGTGAACAACAGATAAACGCCGCCAGTTAAGACACCTGCGCGTAGAGGTTATAGCCACCAAAAAAAAAAAAAAAACACCTTCTGAGACAATGTAAGCAAGGGAATCTCCCAAAAGGTTCTCAAAGGGAGGCTTGTGGAAGACCGAAAGCACCAAACTGAAGTCCCAAGTGGCAACAGAGACCACACTGGAGGAACCAAATGTTGAACACCCCTGAAAAGGTACGCACCAGGGAGTGTGTGTGGCCAAGGGTCATTGGAAGAAGACTGACACCTGGCCCTTGATGGTACTCAAGGCCAATTTCTGTTCTGTTGTAGGAAGGTCAAGATCTGAGCCACCGAGGAGGAGTGAGGATGAACCTCAAAAAGACTCACACCAGGCAATGTAGGACTTCCATGTACGATGATAGATCCTCCTAGAAGTAGATTTCCTAGCTTCTAACAGCGTTGGAAATCACTGACTCACAAAAACATCTATCCTTCAGCACCTGCCATTAACAGCCAAGCCATCAAAACCAGCGACAGTAAACCAGGATGGCAGATTGGTTCTTGGGACAGTAGACCTTCCCCAAGAGGAAGCTTCCAAAGGAACGTCTGTGACCAAACGATACTGACCTCACGGGGCCACCAGCACGTCTGAGGTGTCCACCAGAGCAGTGGTCCTCAACTCCGGTCCTCAGGGCCCACTAACAGGCCAGATTTTAGGTATTACCTTGGGGAGATGCAGACTAGAGTACTGCAATCATTGAGCAGCAAATCATTTCACCTGGGATGTATTTCAGTTATCTTGCAAACCTGGCCCGTTAGTGGGCCCTGAGGACCAGGGTTGAGGACCAGGGCACCAGAGGATCTCGTGGCCGAGCCACAAACCTCTGCACCTTTCTGTTGAGCCGAGATGCCAACAGATCCACCTCAGGGATGCCCCACCGGAGACAACTGATGAAACCCCTCCGGATGAAGGGACCACTCCCTTTGGTCCAATCCGGCTGCCAGTTTCCCACCCCGAGTATGTGTACAGTGGAGAGAGCTGGAACGAACCGTTCTGCCAACCTTACAATGCTGGCTACCTCCAGAGCCACCAGAACACTTCTTGTGCCCCCCTGGTGATTGAAAGAAGCCACGGCCATGGCATTGTCCGATTTATTGCGCACTGGACTTCCCTTAAGATGATCTGTCCAATGGTCCAAGAACAGTCTGATCGCTTGGAGTTCCAAGACATTGATCGGTAGTCTGCACTCTTCCAGTTTCCAGATCCCCTGAGCAGAATTTTTGCCGAGGACAACTCCCCAGCTGGACAGGCTGGCATCCGTGGGGACCACTGTCCAACACAAGAGGAAGGATTTGCCCAGCCGAAGCGCCGGAGAATCAAGCCACCATATCAGGGACTCCTTCGGTCAGCCGGATCAGATTGTCCAAAGACTGCGGTGTCTTGTCCCCATTTGGCCAGAATCTCCCTTTGCAGGGACCTCGTATGGAACTGTGCAAGCAGAACCACCTTGAAGACACCATCAGGCCCAGCACTCGCATGAAAGTCCAGAGGGGTGACCATCTGCTGGATAGCAGGAGACGAATTGCAGCCTGCAATTTCTGGAAGTTTGTCCAGAGGAAGGAGCTCTCTGGCTAAGGCCGAATCCAGAGTCAGACCCAGCTTTGTAGACAGAACCAGAGCAGACTTCTGAAAATCCAGAATCCACTTGAACTCCTGCTGAGTTTGTATGGTGATTTCCAGGTTTTCCATCAGAGCAAAAGGAGACCCTGCTCGCAGAAGATCATCCAAGTAGCCCAATACCACTATCCCCCATTGGCGTAACAGTGCTAGCACCTGGGCTAACACTTTTGTGAAGAACTGAGGAGCAGAAGCGAGACCAAAGGGCAACGCCACAAACGTATAATGCTCCTCTCCCATGGCAAAGTGGAGGAAGCGCTGGTGACTGACACATATTGGAATGTGAAGGTGAGCATCCTTGATGTCGATAGAGGCAAGAAAATCTCTCTGATGCAGGGATGCCACCACCATGCGGAATGGACTCCATCCTAAACTTCTGCACCACACAAAGCAGTTCAGCGCCTTGAGGTCCAGGATTGGACGCACCTTGCCTTGCTTCCTGGGCACTGTAAACAGGTTTGAGTAAAACCCCTGAAAATGTTCCGAAGTCGGAACAGGGACAATCACCCCTTGAAGCAACAGGTCTTCTACTGCCTCAGACTGTAAACTGTCCGGGGACAGGCACAGGCTGGAAGTAAAGAATCTTGCCGAGGGACAAGAGTGGCACTCGATCTTGTAGCCGGACCGAATGAATGTGGACCCACTTGTCTTGTACAGGATACTCCACATGTCCAGAAACCAAGGAGGCCCTGAAAGGTTTCGAGCCCTTGTCAGTCGACCTTGAGAGACGGAAAAAAACTTCCTATGAGCCGGGGAGGGCCCACGCCTATTCTATGACAAGGTTCCTTGCCCTTAGTAGCCTGCGGAAGAAAAGTACTCTTTCCCTCTGTAAGATCTTTAATCATGTCATCCAGGGTAGCTCCAAACAGGCGATCTCCTTGAAAGGGGAGATCAGTCAAGGCTTTTTTAGAAGTCTGGTCCGCAGACCAGCATTTGAGCCAAAAGACACACCGAAGGAGCACTGCCGAAGCACAGCCAAGCTGCATCCAAAGAGGCATCGCAGATTGTCCGCCAGCTCAGCAAAGAGGGGGGTGGGGAGTTTTTTTTCCCTTCAGGTCAGGTAAAAACTTACCCCACTCAGAGTTTGCAACACCAGGGCAATGGTAAATACCGGCCTCAGTGCCGAACCAGCCAGAGTGTACATGTTGTGGGCCACAGCTTCCGCCTTCCTATCAGCCGGATCCTTAAAGGCCGGGGACTCTTTGAACAAAGGCAACCATGATTCCGGTTGCCTTGTACAATCTGGAAACCGGAGGGTCCACCAGCAGTGGAATAGTCCACCTCCTAATGAAGGACTCCTCATATGGGTAAGGCCTATTAAATCGGCTGGTGGCACAGTCAACTTCTTAATAAGACACCTCATAGAGGTACCGCATAGCAAATCGCTTAGGAACCACATGGGGACGTTTAAGTCGTTCCCCACTCTTAACGACAATTCTGTCAAAATTGGCACTCACAAACCATCTAGAGCGGCAAAGGTGTTTCCTAAGGGAACCTGCGCCTCCGTTGCAACTGCATCCTCCACCTTTAAGATCTCTAGCACAGATACAAACTACTTCCACCAGCACCTTTTCGTGCGCAGTAGCAGATGTGGAGGAATCATCCTCACTAGATGAGGTTTCGGGGTGCATTGTCACAGACCCAGCAGGGTGACCCACGTCCCCAGCGGCCGAATCAGATTCAGGATCGGATGAGGCAGGGGACGCTTTTTGCTAGCCCAGTGCACGAAAGCTACTTCCACCTGGGAAACCAAGGACTCCAGGACCACAGTCAGTACATCGATGGATGGTTGGGACCTGGAGGGCCCCGCAGCCTCAGAGAGGGGATCAGGTGGGGAGATGTGCTCCAAAGACTCCATGAGTCACCAGGGAGACCCCACAAAAAGTGTAACACTGCAAAGGGACAACCCCCACCACACTGGCAGCACCACTCGGTCGTCAGGCACAAAGTACCATGCGATCCTCAGCAGAGAGGGCGAGAACCCCACAGGAAAAGACCGGGAGAAAAAAATATCTAAAAGAAAAAAAAGTTTCTAAGGACTAGAGATCCCAGTAGGGAACTAGATCCTTACTTCTGACTAGGCAGAAAAAAAAAAACTGAGTACCTATAGCAAAGAGGGAGTATATCCTCTGGGACTGCCCATAGGCGTAGCCAGATTTTTTTTCTCCCTAGTGCCCTACTCCTGTAGGGGGCAGTATAACCTAATGATTATGAATCTCAGAAGCTGTGCCCGTCAATGGAAAAAAAAGCGAAATTATGATTTTTACATGAATGCTAAAAATAAAATTGCTCTAGAGCTGAATTGGATATAATTTATGGACAGCCTAAATCTTTCAAGGCAGAGGCACAGGTGTATATGACTAACATAACCAAAAGGCTTTAATAGAGGAAAAACAAAAGGTATTTTATACAATCTAGACAAAATAGTTCTTTTACCACCTCCCCAGACCTAAAGACCAGGAGGTATCTATTGTAACAAATGTAACAATTACTGAAAATCAACAATTTAAACTTGGAGCCCATTCAGACAGGGGCGACACGCCTTGCCGGGGCGACCTGTGAAGTCGCCATGCACAGCGTGCATCGAGACCTCAGCGCGACTTGCACGGACTTCATATAATTGAAGTCAATGCAAGTCGCCTCCAGGTCGCCCCAAAGTAGTACAGGACCCTTTTTCTAAGTCGGAGCGACTTGTGTCTCTCCTATTAGAACGGGTCCTGTGCTAATCAATAGCAGGCGACCGACCGCGACTTGTCAGGCGACCAAGTCACCTGACAAGTCGCGCTAGTG
Source organism: Pelophylax lessonae (assembly GCF_965119305.1). Classification (NCBI taxonomy): domain Eukaryota; kingdom Metazoa; phylum Chordata; class Amphibia; order Anura; family Ranidae; genus Pelophylax; species Pelophylax lessonae. The sequence goes on along the minus strand of NC_138769.1, from coordinate 658,820,858 downwards.
TGAATGGACCCTTAAAAGTAAAACAACTTTCTTGTAGAGACACGCAGAACACCAGTTAAAATGGAGGTTGTACAATTAAAAACAGAGGACGACACATAAAAAAGGTACAGAGGACATCAGCTATTACAGAATTGAGAGGAAATCTCTGCCAAATGAAGGTAATTCGGTGTTGACCGCCATGTCACCAGAACAAGTGTCCCCGTTGGAAGATTTCCCCTCTATTACTTTTCCGGAGACAACCCAAAATGTAGGATTTCCTTATACCTTCACTTTTAATAAAGGTAAACAGGACAAGGGGCGAATCTCCTCAACAGGAGCACTGACAGCAAAAAACTGACAAAGGTTCTAATCCCTCCCCAATCTACCCCAAAAAATATAATTTAGCCTTTAGTTATACTTGAATGTAGTTAAATGTATTCATCCCCGAGAAGGAGACTTACAGGGAGTTACAATAACCTTGTATGAATACATAAACCGTCCAATAAAGTTTTAGTTTAAAAGTTGTACAATAAGACAGAAGGTCTTTGCGGAAGGAAAGAGGGGTTTAACCCCCATCCACAGAAAGGGTTCTTATTAAGCAGCTTGAAGGGCTGGATGGGTTTCTAAAAGCCCAAAACAAGACTACAACCTTTGTAAAATATTGATCTAGGGAGCTTGCCCACTGCCTCTGGGCATAACCATTCTCTAGTCCATATAAAAAGGATTTTTGGTGGTGTCCCTGTTGGAAAAACATCCAATCACTTCCTGTCTGGACAAGCAGGAAGAGAAAACTCCAAAGAATAAAACAGACTAGCAAAAAGGGAAAAAAAAATAAAAAAACACCTGATAGTTTATCAGTTTATCACTTCCCCCTATCAAAAGTTTTACTCAGAGTTGGGTTTTTAACACATCCCCTGCCTTTCAAAAGGACCCAATATCAAATGCGAAAAAAAAAAAAAGTGGACATTCCAACACGCCTGTGAAATTTTAAAACTTGTCAGAAACAGGCAAAGTAGCTAAAACTTCAAGCAAACTATACGTTACACAGAAATGTCACTGCCATCTTGTAAATAGAGGAGGACTCCCAAAGTGCAGTAAAAAAGGAGAGCAATTTTTTTGCTTTAACTTACATCATCGCCAGAAAAATACTGATCTATGATTTCAAACGCTAGTTTGTAAATTTCTTCATTCTCATGCTGCTGCAGTGCTTCTATCTTTTCCAAACCTAAAAGAAATAGAGAGCCAAGTGAAAATAAAAAAGAAAGCTTACCCATAAGATTTTTACCTGATGCCGCTGTTGAAAAGTAGCTTTTCCTAAATCTGGTGCACTTCTCTCGTGCCACTAGGCAGTATAATTCTTTACATGTACATTTACTGAGGATTTATAATTTGAAACATGCATGCACCTAAACAATACATTTCTCTATGCATAACTATAATACATATTTGAAAACCTAATCTGGTTATAAAGTGCCTTTTATGACAACTTATAGGAAGGCTGTGAAACCTAAAGAAAACAATGAGTGATTTTCTAACTTGCATTTAAAAGCTGAGAGAAAGTCAGAGCCAAAAAAATTTGGATTATTGGTTTACCTGTTAAAATAATTGTCTTGGAGTACATCACAGGGTAACAAAGGACTTTCATAATTATGACTATTTGGGTTATGTTGCCATCTTCAACAATCCCCACCCCAGACAAAACTCCTAGCTCAGCTAAGCCTATGGCTAGCAACCAGGATCAGTCAAAAGGGGAAGGATCTGTGTCCTGTGATGTACTCCCAAGAAAAGGATTTTACCGGTAAACCAGAAAACTGCTTAATTGAACATCACAGGACAAAGAGGACTTTATATGCGATAACTGCATTAGTCTACTTTTTTTAAAACGTTCCTTAAGCGTTTGTCAAAAGAACAAGCTCTCATGAAGTTAGAGGGCAGATACAATCTATTTACCACTGACAAGGGTGCTTACAATTACCTGCTTTTATGTAAAACCTTTATCCCAAAATAAAAAGTTTGCTGTAACTGCTTATAAAGTGTGAGCTGGAGTTTAGCTTCAATCTGTTAGTGTAATTAAATCTGCTAGTTCATGTAACACTCCCATCGACCCAAACTGACAATGCTGTTGTCCGAAGGTGCCCCCTGTGCTCCTTCATCCAGAGTGGGGGCACTCTAAGGCAGGAAATGTGTTACTGGCAAGAACAAGAGCAAAAAGGCAAAAAAACAAAGGAAAAACAAAGAAAATGAATGCACCCACCACATCTAATGATTGGTAGACCACAATGTTACATTTTTGGTTTTAATACCGCTTTAAGGTCCAGAACAGACTGGATGTCTCCATTGGCTAGGGAAACTTGAACAGGTTGGAATAGAAGCTGTGAAAACCTCTCCGTTCAGTACGAGTGCACCGACCCCTTGGATTAGCAGCCTTTCCACAGCCATAGAGAATGCTGCTCTTTTTTATGGATTAAAAAAAATTAAAGCTCCCTGTCCCCGTTAGCTCGTGCGCAGAAGCGAACACATACGGAAACCCCGCCCACATATGTAAACGGTGTTCAAACCACACGCGATCGTTAGAGCGAGAGCAATAATTTGAGCCCTAGACCTCTGTAACTCTAAGATGGCAACCTGTAGAAATTTTTAAAATGTCGCCTATGGGGATTTTTAAGTACCAAAGTTTGTCGCCATTCCGTGAGTGTGCACAATTTTGAAGCATGACATGTTGGGTATTTATTTACTCGGCGTAACATTATCTTTCACATTATAGAAAAAAAATTGGGCTAACTTTACTGGATATTTTTTAATTAAAAAAAAAGTGTTTTTGTTTTCCAAAAAAAATTGCGTTTGGAAGACCGCTGCACAAATACGGTGAGATAAAAAAAATATTGCAACAATCTCCATTTTATTGTCTAGGGTCTCTGCTAAAAAAAAAAAAAAAAACAATTTATATATATATATATATATATATATATATATATATATATATATATATATATATATATATATATATATATATATATATATATACACACATATACATATACATATATATATATATATATACACACATATACATATACACACACACACATGCAAGTGGTTAATGATAATGGTATCACTGTGCTCGATTGGCAAGCAAACCTAAACTCCATAGAGAGAATCTGTGGGGTATGGCCAAGAGGAAGAGACACCAGACCCAACATTACAGATGAGCTGAAGGCCGCTATCACTTTACAGTAAGCCAGTTCTGTAATATTTAATTGGTCTTAAGTAATGCGATTTTTGTACTTACTGTAAAATCCATTTCTCGGAGTTTGACTGACACAGTGCTCCAAATCATAACTAGCGGGTTAGATTGCCTTCTTCAGGAGTAGGACCAGGCAGAACAAAAAACACCTGGCTACGCCCATGGGCCATCCTCAGCTGATATAAACCCCCCTCTCTGCTTTAGGTAATCAGCGTAGTAATGAGCAGTATTAGAAGTATGAGAACTCCATAGAGGGGTGGGTGCTGTGTCCGTCGAAATCAGAGGAAATGGATTTCACAGTAAGTACAAAAACTGTATTTTTGTACTTACCGTAAAATCCTTTTCTACAGACGCAGCTCCATATCTTCTTTAGACCACTGGTTATGATCCTCCAATCAGGAATAGGACACTAGGCAGGAAAAAGCTTTACCATGCCTATGGGGGCTGTCCCTGCAGGCAAAACCGCACACACTGCTACAGCATCTAGTTTTGTTGCAAGCAGTGTTTAGAAGACAAAAAAACCCACACACTCAATAGCAGAGGGGCGGGTGCTGCGTCTGTCGAACTTCAGAGAAAAGGACTTTACGGTAAGTACAAAAATCCAGTTTTCTCTATCGTTCGAGAGACGCAGCTCCATATCTTTAGACCATTGGGATGTCCCAAAGCAGTATATTCAGGAGGGGTGGGAAGACAAAAACACTAAGAAGAACGTAACTCCCCAAAGGCTAAACATAGCCAACCAGGTAATCTGGAGCTCAACCAGAACTGGAGCTCACCTAGCAAAATATACACCCTCAAAAAGTTTCTCTTTAAACAGCAGCCTGCAAAACCTTGCGGCCAAAGGAGGCATTCAAAGATGCCAACACATCAACTTTGACGCCTGATGGAGAAAAGCCCAAGAGGCACTAAGCGCTCTAGTAGAATGCACCTTCACTGGGAAAGGAGGAACCTGACCCATCAGCGAATAAGCCTGAACAACCGTCAGCCTGATCCTCCTGGAAATGGTCACAGCAGACGCAGCCAGCCCCTACAAGGTCCCTTAGTAAGGACAAAAAGCATCAGATTTTCTGAAAGACTCAGTAGCCGACAGGAAAACCTTGATCGCCGGAACCACATCCAAAGAATGCAAGACAATTTCCTTAGGATGCTTGGGCTTGGGACAGAGAGATGGCAGCCTGATGTCTTCATTCAAATGAAAATCAGAAACCACCTTAGGGAGAAAAGATTGATTTGGGCAGAGTATCACTTTATCTCTGTGAACCACCAGATAAGGTGAATGGCAGGACAACTCCGCCAATTCAGATACTCTGCGGGCAGAAGTGATCGCCACCAAAAAGACAACCTTCTGAGACAATGAAAGCAGAGGAATCTACCGAATGTTCTCAAAAAGGAGGCTTTTGAAGAACAGATCATACCAGATTTAGATCCCACGGAGGAAGCGGGAACCGCCACGGAGGAGCGGGGACAGCGGAGGAGGAGCCATATGGCACACTCCCTGACTGAAGGTAGGAATCAAGGCATGCATAGCTAACAGGTGTTGAAAATATATTGCCAAGGCTGACACTTGGCCTTTGATAGTGCCCAAAGCCAACCGCTGTTAAACCTCTTTCTGCAGAAAGGCCAAAACCCTGGCAACCAAATGCAAGCGAGGGTGCACTTTTAGCGATTCGCACCATGAAATGTATGATTTCCACGTATGATGATATCTTCCTGGAAGTAGACTTCCTAGCCTTCAAGAGCGTAGGAATCAGTTAGAAAGACCTCTATCCCTCAACACCTGGCTTTCAACAGCCATGCCGTTAAAGCCAGCAACTGTGAAGCAGGATGGAAGATCGGACCTTGAGACAGCAGATCTTCCCTGAGAAGAAGTCTCCAAGGAGCATCAGCGACCAACCTTACTAGGCCCACGTACCAAGACCGATGAGGCCAGTCTAGAGCCACCAGAATGATCGAAACCCCTTCCACCTCTATTCTGCGTAGAAGTCTTGGCAGAAGTTTCAGCAGAGTAAAGGCATAAATCAGCCGATACTGACCCCAAGGAGCCACCAGCGTGTCTGTGGCGTCAGCCAGAGGATCTCAAGATCTGGCTACGAACCTCTGCACCTTCTTGAGATGAGAAGAAAATAGATAGACCTCAGGCCTCCCCCACCAAGCACACTGGAGGTGAAACACCTCCAGGTGTAGGGACCACTCCCCTTGGTCCAACACCTGATGAAATTTAGATTTTTACTTTTTTTTGGGGAGTGTTCTATAGCAGAAGGTGAAAAATATATATATATGTTTTTCAGAATTGTCGCTCTTATTTATAGCGCAAAAAATAAAAGATTGCAGAGGTGATGAAATACCACCAAAAGAAAGCTCTATTTGTGGGGGGAAAAAAAGGACATCAATTTTATTTGGGTACAGCGTCGCACGACCACGCAATTGTCCATTTTAAAGTAACGCAGTGCCGAATCGCAAAAAATGGCCTGGTCATTAAGGGGGCAAAACCTTCCGGTCCAGAACTAGACTCTTTTTTGATTTATTGTACTATTCAAGAAATGTTCTGTTCTCTGGAACTTCCATTATAGGTTTCCCTCTTGGGCTCCTCCCTCTGAAATTGGACAATCCACTGCCTGCCCGGCATGGGGACACATCGGCCGTGGGTGCACACTCCCACTTCCGGTCGCTCTAGCCCACTTCCGGGTGTGATGTTGTTCGCGTCACTGGAGGTCCAGCTATCCCATGCCATCGCCGTTCCGAAGGCTGATGCGCATATTATTGGGGTGTGCAGCCCTCTCCTCATTATCCTCCTGTGTTATTTCCTTCCATATCCACAGGTTTGAATAAAACCCTTGAAAGCGTTCCTGAGAGGGAACTGGTACTATCACCCCTTTGCGATAGCAGGTCTTGTACCGCCTCCTGTAGATCCCTTAACTGGTCTGGAGAGAGGCGCAGGCTGGATCGGAAGAATCTGTCCGATGGACGAGACTGGAATTCGATATTGTACCCTGATAGGATCAGTTTGTGAACCCATTTCTCCTGAATCAAGAAAGTTCAAGGTTCCGGAAAGAAGCGAAGACGTCCCCCCACCCCAGAAGCGGGTGAGGGCACCCCTTCATGCAAACTACGATTTGTCCACAGATCCGGACTGGCCGGTCTTTGATTTACCGGACCATGGCTTCTTGGAATTCCCAGAAGACCTGAACGGTCTCCCTTTTTCTTGTGACCCGGAGATACGAAAAAGCCGCTTATGAGCAGTGAAGGAAGGCCCCTGTCTATGACGTGGCGCCTTGTCTTTAGAGAACTGAGGAAGAAGGGTACTCCTCGAAAACCACAGCCGGCTGTTGCTTGTAGATCTCCAGGAACTCTAACTAGTGAAAAAAAAAAATCACAATATAACAATAACTTACCTATTATAGCTAAGATCGAAGTCCCAGCAGGGAACTAGGTCCTATTCCTAAACTAGGCAGAAAAACTAGATGCTGTAGCGGAGTGTGTGGGGTTATGCCTGCAGGGACAGCCCTCATAGGCGTGGTAAAGCTTTTTCCTGCCTAGTGTCCTATTCCTGATTGGAGGAGCATAACCAATGGTCTAAAAGATGATATGGAGCGGCGTCTGTCGATGAACGATAGAGAAAACAACATTTTCTCTTTCGTTCATCGACGGACAAAGCGCTCCATAAATCATAACTAGCGTGAAGTCCCAAAAAACAGTGCCAAAAGAAAAAATGAGGGGTGGGGAAAATAACCCAAGGCTAAACATAAGAGCCCTTAACCAGGACACAGGATCCCTATCTGAAAAATAAAGGTTTAAAGAAAAAACACCACTCAAGAGGAGAAAGCCCCTCTTTAAATAGCAGCCTGCAAAACTTTGCAGCCAAAAGAAGCATCCGCACATGCCAAAGCATCTACCTTATAAAATATTGCGAAGGTACGCATGGACAACCAAGTGGCCGCCTTGCAAACTTGCAATATTGAATCCTGACGACGAAGGCCCAAGAAGCATTCAGTGCCTGAGCAGAATAGGCCGTGACAGGGAAAGGTGGAACCTGACCTTTAAGGGAATAGGCCTGAGTCCCCATCTGTCTTGATTCATCTAGCCGAAGAAGCAGCCAGCCCTTTTCTTGGTCTGTACATAAAACACAAAAAGCAAGTCTGACCTCTGAAGAGACTCCGTAGCTGCCAGATACCCCAAAAATCGCACGAGCCACATCCAAGGTATGCAAGTCAAATTCCTAGGGATGAGCCGGCTTGGGACACAAGGAAGGCAACACACTGTCCTCATTCAAATGAAAGTCAGACAACTTTGGGCAGGAATGGTGGACAGGGGCGAAGAACAACTTAATCCCTATGGACCACTAAATAGGGAGTGCGACAGGATAATGTCGCCAATTCCGATACCCTGTGGGCCAAGGTAATAGCCACCAAGAATGTCCCCTTCTGGGATAATGTAGGCAAGGGAATCTCCCGAATATTTTCAAATGGAGGTTTCTGGAGAACCAAAAACACTAAATTTAAATCCCATGGCGGCAAAAGATCATACAGGTGGAGCCACGTGTGGAACTCCCTGAACGAAGGTACGAACTAAAGAGTTCGCTGAAAGAAGATTGCCAAGGCAGACACCTGGCCCTTAATGGTACTCCAGGCCAACTTCTGATCAACGCCTTGTTGAAGAAAGGTTAAGATCAAAGCCACAGAAAAGGATAGAGGATGAGCACCAATCGACTCACTCCAAGAAATGTACACTTTCCACGTATGATTGTGTATCTTGCTGGAAGATGATTTCCTCGCCTTCACCATAGTAGAGATCACTGATCCAGACAGACCTATCCCTCAGTACCTAGCTTTTAACAACTAAGCCATTAAAACTAGCGACTGTAAAGCAGGATGCTAGATCAGCCCTTGGGGACAACTGGTCTTCTGAGAGGAAGCCCCCAAGGGACCTTTACAGCCACCAGGATGATTGGAAGATCCTCGCTCTTGATTCCGCTCAGGAACTGCAAAGGAAGCCTTAGCCAGGGATGATACTGACCTTACCATGGCCCTTGGACGCCTGTGGAGTCTGTCAGGGAACCCAGTGACATCATAACGAACCTCTGTATCCTCCTGTGGAGCCGAACCTGCTAAAGGAGCTGCATGTAAGACTGTGCAAACAGAACTGTCTTGAAGGTGGATACCATCAGACTCAGAACCTGTATGCAAAATGGGAGAGAGCACTATCTGCGTGACAGTAGACGGTGAATCACGGCCCGTGGCCCCAGAAGTTTATGCAGAAGGACCACACCCTGGTCAGAAATAGAATCTGACCTAGGTAAAACAAATCCCTTGACAGGGATAGGGGGGGGATGTTAGCTGGTTCAGACATGACTTGAACCTTTACAGGATTTAAGATCTAGATCTAAAAAACCTGAAAAAGGACAAGCTTTGTCCCCCTTTGAGTACCCCCCCCCCAAAAAAAAAAACATTTTGCAGATCTTTTTGACGCTCACCAAAGAAGTCCATGGGGCCGGAAACCAGCGAAGATGTCCCCCCACCCCAATAATGGGTGAGGGCAGACTTTATGCTGAAGGGGTCTTGTCTGCTGGTCCGGGGAAAACTAGCTCTATGCTTACCAGACCAAGGTTGCCTGGAACCTCCCAGGGAAGATTTAGAAGATCTATTTCCCTTATTCTCCATCCCAGAAGCATGAAAGATTTTCTATGGGCTGAGGAGGGCCCCCTCGTCCGCAGCGAGGCTCCTTCCCTTTCCTTGACTGTGGCAGGAAGGTACTCTTCCCTTCCCCCCTCCACGATACCCTTAATGATGTCATCCAGGGTAGCCCCAAACACGGATCACCTTGAAAGGGCAGATCAATGAGAGCTTTTTTAGAGGCTTGGTCTGCGGACCAATTTTTAAGCCACAGCACGCACCCAATCACCACCACTGAACAAGAAAGTTTGGACAGCACAGGAGCTGTATCCAAAGCTGCATCACAAATAAACTGCCGCCCATGGACCAACTGGCCTGCTAAATCAACATAAGCAGTGGGGACCTGCTTACCCCCAGGCCCTGGCGCACAAGCTTGGCCCATTCAGTTAGGGTCTGAGAGACCAGGGCTGTGGCAAAGACTGGCCGCAATGCCAAACCAGGCATAGTAAACATGCTAGGTGCCACAGCCTGCTGGGTCCCTAAAGGACGGGGATTCCTCTACTGGGACCAGGATTGCTTTATTCAACATGGAAACAGGAGGAGGGTCCACCACTGGTGGACTAGGCCACTTTTTTAAAAGTTACTCCTCAAAAGGGTATCGTCCCATTCCTTACAGGAAAACCTGTCAAAATAAGGCACATAAGGAAACCCCTTTGGAGAACAATGCGACTTGTGCATACCAAACCACACAGCCACGTCCTCCATTTTAAAAATCAAACGCACTGCAGTGATAAGTGCGTCTACCAGCTTTTTCATTCGCTGCTGCGACCATGTAGGACTCAGTCTCACTATCAGATGGATCAGCGGATGCGATATTAAGTCCCCCTGGACGAGCTGCATCCACAACGGCATCAGGCTCAGAATCAAATGAGAGTCTGAGCAGGGGAAATTTCCTCCTGGGCCTTTGCCCACACGCCACTTCCACCCGGGACACTAAGGACTGCAGGACCGCCATCAGTGCAACCATGGGAAGCTGGGGTTCCGAGGGGGTCAGTAGGGGAGATGTGACCCTGAGGCTCAAGGGAAAGGAAGAGCCTCTCATCTCTCATGTGTTGCCGTCCTGGAAGGTGAGAGGAGACATTATCTTTTAGCACCACTAAAGGTTCCCCTCAAAGCTCAGGGTACTCAGCAGAGAGACAACAAGGACCCTCAAAGACTCACCCTACCGATCGGAGGAGCACCCAGAATTCAAACCCAGCATCATCATGGATGCCATCCCTGTCCATATGTCCCCGGCACAGGAAGAGGAAACCAAGGAGGAAGAGGAAACTAAGGAGGAAGAGGAAACTGAAGAACAGGATATGGAGGAGCTTCAGCATCCCCACGAGGCTTCAGTTGTCTCCAGCATCTCCCAGACTAAAAGAAAATGGCACCACGAGATCTGGCTACACAAATATGACCGCCAACTGGAGACCAGCCAGACTAAGGGAAAATGGCCACCTTTAGCTACAAACACTAAAGCATGCTGCCTAGGGGTCTCCTACACTGGGTCCCTTCAGACTACCAAGGCAGGACACTATCCAGGGGTGTCTGCTGCATTCTCTGCCCTGGGACCCCCACCAGACTAGGTCCAGATGGGGGAATAGGAGTGGGGGAAGCACAGTGAGGGATTTAAGGATGGGAGGCAGGAACCCCTCCCCAAAGAAAACCACCAAGAGGTGAAAGGGGGTAACTGCTCCAGACAGAACTCATCGCCACCGAAGTAGGGGAGCTGCCAGCCAAGGGGCTGCTGCGGCTCAGACCCAAGCCCGTTCGAATGCAACCCTGCGAGACGTTTAACTCAAAGGCCAGCCTCTGTCCATGAGGCTATGTCGCGGCCGATCTAGTACGTTAGCTGCGGTCTGCACGCGCTTGCTGGCTGGGCTAGAGGGACCACTGGATCTAGAATCTAGATTATTCAGCCTGTCGTCCAGCCCGGCAGTGGAATGGAGATCTCTTGACAGAAAAACAAAAAAGATGTAAGGAAGGAGAAAATTGCTAGGACCAGAGATCCCAGCCGGGAGCCTGGGTCCTTACTCCTGATTAGACAGATTAAAACGGATACCCATGGGCGTAGCCAGGTGTGTTTTTTGTTCCGCCTAGTCCTGGAGGCAACAATATAACCCACTAGTTATGATTTATGGAGCACTGTGTCCATTGAGGAACGAAAGAAAAATGATTATTTTCTGAGATACTGCATTTTTTACCAGCTGTAAGCCATATTTTAAAAAAAAAAAAAAAAAAAAGGAAAGAAAATGTTAGAAATATATCAGGGTGTGTAATGCATCTATATAAAATATACTTTTTGATGATATTCTAATTTTTTGAGATACACCTGTAAAATTAAATATATATATATATATATATATATATATATATATATATATATATATATATATATATATATATATATATATATATATATATATATATATATATATATACATATACATATACATATACATATACATATACACACACACACACACACACACACACTTCTTCCTCAAATCGCACCAGCTTCTCTACTTTTGAGTTGGAGAATCAGACAGATATTTCATAGTAACTGCCAGTGAGATTTCAGACTCCACTGGCCGTCTGTGGAGTGTGCTGTGATGAGCGGCTGAGAACACATTCTCTGCTCCTCATCTTGGCTACATAAACCTGTACATACGAGATCCACCATTATCCTAAGAATCATGGCTTCTCTCTTTTATAAAAGAGACACCAAAATTGCCCATGATGCCCCACATCACCCAACAGGAGCTAAAAAACAGGCTTTGTTAAAATTAAATGAGTTATAGTTGTGCAGGGATTCTTGTTTTGTGGCCAGTTTTAATTCACCCAAGGGCAGCAGCATAACCCAATTATGAATTTGAAGTCCTCTGTGTCCTGTGATGTATGATTAAAAATAACAGTTTTTAGACAAATTCCACTTAATGTACACCACTAATAACATACATTAAACAAGCTGTAATTTCACCTAGGGGATATAAACAAATAGGTTCTCACCTCCACACTCTTCTATGATCTCCGCAATTGTGCTTGCTTCTTCCCCAGCCATAATCAAAATGTTTTTCAAGCCATCCAAAACCACCTGTACAACTTGGGAGTCTTTCACAGATAATAAATTGCAAAACGGTGGGATAACATTCTGTTGTACAAGGTACTCCACCTATAAAAAGAAAAATAAAATACTATACAGGCATGTTTGTTGTGTGGCTAGTTTCAAGAACGGCATACAAAAAGGGTGGCCAGATTCAGCAGTTCTCATCTTTTCTGATATTCACAACAGGCATACATATGAACCCCTTCATGAGGATGGTAAAAAACGTCTGAACACAATTTTGCAACTTTGGCGTGTTAGTAAAACTGTACATATCCCCACGACTGTATTCCAGGTAGATTAGATCTTTTTAACTTCAGGACAAATTGGGTTCTCTGGCAAAACCGTAGAACCTTTTTCTCCGATGTTCATTGACAGATGCAGCTCTTATGATTCTTAGACCATTGGGTTATGCTGCCCCCTAAAGGAGTAGTACTAGGCCAAAAAAAAAAAAAAAAGTTCACCACGCCTAAGGGGGCTGTCCCTACAGGTATAACCCCACACACCCTGCTCCAGCATACCAGTTCGCTGCAAGCAGTGATAAAAAAGACAAACCATCCCCATATCAGAGGGACGGGTGCTGTGTCTGTCAATGGACTTCAGAGAAAAAGGATTTTACGGTAAGTTCTTACAAAAATCCACTTCTCCATCGTCCATTGACAGATGCAGCTCTTATGCTTCTTAGGCCATTGGGACGTCCCAAAGCAGTGTAGGCAAGAGGGGTGGGAAGAACGCAAACCAAATAGTTAAACTCCAAAGGCTAAACTTGGCCAACTAGGTAACATGGAGGCTCAAGCAGAAACAGACGCTCACCCATGAAAAACCCCCTAAAGAGAAACAAATGAGTCTCTTTAAACAGCAGTCTGCAAAACCTTGTGGCCAAAAGATGCATCTGAAGATGCCAACAAATCTTCCTTGTAGAATTCTGTAAATGTATGCACAGACGACAGAGTAGCCGCATTACAAACTTGCACTACTGAGGCCTGATGGCGAAAAGCCCACAAGGCACTCAGCGCTCTACTAGAATGAGTCTTCACAGGAAAGGAGGAACCTGACCCTTCAATGAATAAGCCTGAACAACCGTCTGCCTAATCCATATGGATATAGTCGCAGCAGATGCAGCCAAACCTTTAAGAAATCCCTCAGTAAGGACAAAAAAAAGCATCAGATTTCCTAAAAAAGACTCAGTGACTGTCAGGTAATCCCTGATCGCCCGAACCACATCCAGAGAATGCAAAGCAATTTCCTTGGGATGCTTAGGCTTAGGACAGAGTGAAGGCAACACAATGTCTTCACTTAGGATGGAAATCAGACACCACCTTAGGGAGAAAAGGAGGATTAGGTCGGAGTACCACCAAAATAAGGCGGAAAGGACAGTGCTGCCAACTCAAACACTCTGCGGGCAGAAGCAATTGCCACCAGGAAGGCAACCTTCTGGGATAAAGCAGAGAAATCTCCCGAATGTTCTCAAACGGAGGCTTTCAAAGAACAGAAAACCAGATTGAGATGCCACGGAGGCAATGGGGATCCTCTCGGGGGAGCCAGATGACGCACCCCCTGAATAAAAGTGTGAATCAAGGCATCAGCAGCCCACGGACGTTGGAAGTAAATAGCCAAAGCCGACACTTGGCCCTTTGTGCCCAAGGCCAACCGCTGCTCAACCCCTTTTTGTAAAAAGGCCAAAACCCTAGCTATAGAAAACAAGCAAGGGTGCAACTTCAGCGATTCACACCATGAAATGTACGATTTCCACATACAATGATAAATCTTTCTAGAAGTCGCCTTCCTAGCCTTCAACAGGGTAGGAATCACAGATTCAGAGACCCCTATCTCTCAACACCTGCCCTTCAACAGCCATGCCATTAAAGCCAACGACCGTAAAGCGGGAAGGAAGATCGGTCCCTGAAAGATCAGATCCTCCCTCAGAGGAAGTCTCCACGGAGGATCAGTGACCAATTTTACTAGGTCTGCATCCCAAGACCGACGAGGCCAGTCTGAGACCACCTGAACGGCCGGAATTCCTTCCATCGCCACCCTGCTGAGAAGCCTTGGCAAGAGTTTTAATCTGAGGGAAGGCATAGAGCAGCCGATACTGGCCCCAAGGAGCCACCAAGGAGTCTATGGCGTCGGCCAGAGGATCCCGAGACCTGACCACACACCTCTGGACTTTTTTGTTTAGGTGAGACCCAAACAGGTCTACCTCCGGTGTTCCCCACTGGACACATAGGCGATGAATCACCTCCGGATGAAGGGACCATTCCCCTTGATCCAGCACCTGACGACTCAGGTAATCCGCTTGCCAATCCTCCACACTCAGAATGTGGACTGCAGAAAGAGCTGGAACATTGTCTTTTGCCCATTCCAGAATCTCGGCCGCCAGGATACTCTTGGTGCCCCTTGATGATTGATGTAAGCCACAGCTGTGGCATTGTCCAATTGAATCCGAACTGGAGAACCATGTAACCGATTCGTCCAGTGGATCAGGCAAAGCTTGATTGCTCTGAGCTCGAGCATATTGATCAGCAAGGAAGACACTTCTGTTGACCAGGTCCCCTGGGCACAGAGCTTCCCCAGCACTCCATCCAAGCCCGACAGGCTGGCATCTGTGGTGACCACCGTCCAAAACAGTGGTAGAAAGGACTTGCCCTGACACAATGCTGGCGACTAGATCCACCTGAACAGAGCAGACCTCGTGAATCGGCTCATTTTGTCTAAAGACTGTGGATCCCTGTTCCATTTGGCAAGAATCTTTTTGCAGAGGTCTCGAGTGACTGCGCGAACTGAACCGCCTCGAAGGTTGATAGCATCAGACCCAGGGCTCTCATGCAATTCCATAGGGAGGACAGATTGGTTTCCAACAGCAACTGGATTGCTCCAGCAACTGATAGTCCACCGGAATTCCTGAAGGGTCTCAACTGTAATTGACAGGTCGCCCAACAGAGCCGAGTGAGAGGCCACTCTCAATAGGAGATCGTCCAGGTATCCCAGGATCGCAATCTTTTTGGCGCAACAAGGCCAATACCAGGTCCAGTACCTCGGCAAAGACTCTGGAGCGGAGGTGAGACCAAAAGGTAATGCCACAAATTGAAAATGCTCCTCTGCTACCGCAAAGCAGAGAAATCGCTGGTGTCCCCCGTAGAGGATGATGATGTGTAGATACACATCTTTAATATCGATGGAGGCCAGAAAATCCCCCTGATGTAAAACACACTACCACGACCAAATGGATTCTATTCGAAACTTCTGCACCCGCACAAAACTGTTCAGAGCCTTAAGGTCCAGGATTGGCCGCACTTTTCCCTCTTTCCTGAACACCAACAGGTTTGAATAGAAACCTTGAAAGCGTTCCTGCGGAGGAACCGGCACAATCATTCCTTGAGCAAGGAAATCCTGCACTGCGTCCCGGAGATCCCTCAAACGATAAGGGGACAGGCGAAGATTTCACAGAAAGAACCTGTCCACCGGCCAGGACCGAAAATCCGATCTCGTACCCATTTGTCTCGAATGAAGTCCAGGGTTCCTGAAAAAAGCGCAGACGTATCCCCACCCCAGAAAACGGGTGAGGGCGCCCCTTTATGCTGAAGAGGACATATCCGCATAACCGGACTGGCTGGTCTTGCCTGACCATGGCTTTTCAGCCCCTCCAGAAGCCTTGAACGTCTTACCTTTTTCTTGCACCTGAGGCACGAAAAAACCGTCTGAGCAGTGAAAGAAAGCCCCCACTTACTACGGGGTGCCTTACCTTTGGAGGATTGAGGAAGAAGAGTACTCTTCCCCCCCAGTTAGACCCTTGATCAACTCATCCAGCGAGTCACCAAATAATCGCTCTCTCAGGACAGGGCGATCTGTTAAGGCCTTCTTGGAAGCATGGTTGGCTGACCAGCTCTTCAGCCACACCATAAGTGTTATGGCAATCCCCACAGCAGACACTCTGGCCACCAGGGGAGTGGCATCCAAGGACAAATCTCACAGGAACACTAGGGCCTGGGCCATCTGGTCCACAAGTTCCATCAGCTCAGGGGAAACTAAGTCAGCATCTAGTTTCCCCTCAAAAACCTTTATCCATTCCGTAACCATCCGATACCAAAACAGACAAAAATCAGTTTCAGGATTGAACCCGCCCAACACGTGAAGGTGGCGGGAAAGGGGATTTCACCCGCCTGTCCACCGGGTCCGTAAACAAAGGGGAATCTTCCGCAGGCACTATAGTAGATTTGTTCAACCTGGATACAGGATGATCCACCTTAGGCGGTACCATCCAACGGTTCAAGACCGTCTCAGCAAAGGGATAAATGGTGTTTAAAAGTGCTTAGGCACTATAGCATGTGCTTGATGCGCCGCTATTGTTCATTATCCATATCATGAAAATTCTCGGGACAAGGGAAAACCTTGCCCAATTTTTGGGTTTTGCGGGAGCCAAAACACCCGGTGTCCCTGCTCATCTGCCATTTTCAAAGTTTCCCCTACTGAAACAATCAGGGCTTCCACCAAAGCGTCTTCCCGCGCTTCAGCTGAAGAGGACAGGCCATTCGTTTGTGAGGACAGCGCTCACAAGGGGGCGTCCGTGGCGTTCATATCAGTGAATCAGAGGACCCCACTGAAGACGGTGAAGGCTGTCTAACCAACACTGTCTGCAAAGGAAGAGGAAGAAGCTCTCTGCCTCCATCATTACAAGCCATGCCGCATGCCTGTCCATCCCGCGGACCTCAAAAAAAAAAAAAAAATGGCCGCTCATACATTCTCAATGGGGAAATATAGAAAATGGCTGCCCATGCAAACTAATGGGAACACAGAGATCATGAACCACAGCAAAATGACGGCCCCCACGACCCGCTATGTGGTCTCAAGGACCCCCCCAAAGAGGTCCCAGAACAAACCGGCATCTAAAAAGGTCCCTAGCCAGGGACCCACCCAGGACAATCGACCCCCATCAAATAACGGCCGCATTATTACCTTCCCAAGATAAAACCTGCTAAGGGTAGGGGAATGCCAAGGTGTACACGCCACTCCTAAACAGATCACCTCCCACCCGGGATGGGGGTGCTGTCAGCCAAGGGGAAGCTGTGACTCAGGGCATTCCAGGTCGATGCATCCCAGCAAGACTGTCCACTCACAGGCTCGTCCCCCATCCATCGGGACACTGTCGTGATGAGGCCTAGTTCTGGACTATAACCTGCTCACGCTCGTGGGCCAGGCTGGGATACTTTAAAAATCTAGATCAGGGGTGTCAAACTGGTGGCCCTCCAGCTGTTGCGGAACTACAAGTCACATCATGCCTCTGCCTGTGGGAGTCATGCTTGTAACTGTCAGCCTTGCAATGCCTCATGGGACTTGCATTTCTGCAAGCAGCTGCCAGTTTGACACTTGTAATCTAGATTATCCAGTGCGAAACCGCAGTCAGGTGTTACTTTAAGTTCCTCTGGATCTTGGCCCTCAGGATCTAACTAGTTAAAAAATAAAAAACAACAAACATTCCCTGTTACCGCTAAGACCGAAGTCCCAGCAGGGAGCTATGTCCTATTCCTAACATTAGGCAGATCAAACTGATGATAGCAGAGTCTGAGGAGTTATGCCTGCAGGGACAGCCCTCATTAGGCATGGTTAAGTTTTTTTCCTCCCTAGTGCCTATTCCTAAGAGGAGGAGCATAACCCTACGAGTCATGAAGATAAGGAGCTGCGTCTGTCCATACACGATCGGGAAACCACAACCCTTTAAATTTTTAAGGCAAAAAAAATACATAACCACAATTTTTTGTAAATTATAAAAGATGTCATGCTGAAAAAAAGGGATACCATACATGTCACTAGGGCCGAAACAACTAATCGATTACGAAAATAGTTAACTATTTTCATAACCGATTAGTTGGCCTGCATACTGAATGCATTATTTGTTTAGATATCAGGAAGGAGTGCAGCACACATACAGCTCAGTACACCATCCAGTAAGTGCCTGAAAATGTGAATGTGTGAGGAGCAATGTCTCAGGGGAGATGTAGTCCTGGGCAGGAAGTGAACGGTTCTAAAGGCAGCAGCTTTTTTTATCTTGCTATAGGGGCACTCTATACTATACTTTGCAGCTTGCTATTGGGGCAATCTGAAGGCAGGAGGAGCCAGAAGCGTCGGTGGGGGACCCCCGAAGAGGAGAGAATCGGGGCTGCTCTGTGCAAAACCATTACACAGAGCAGATACGTATAACAATTTTTATTTTTTTTTAACAAACAAGTCTCAGCTTTTAGTACTACTTTAATAAAGAATGTAAATCTCCCTTCCGCCCTTCATATAGCTTCATGACTCCTAGTCAAAATGCCCATACATTCCACTTCTGGGTGTATTTATATCATATATATATATATATATATATATATATATATATATATATATATATATATATATATAGTTATATAGTATCACTTTCACTATTTCACAGTGTATAGGACCCCCTTATAGTAGCGATTATCTGCGCTTTTTGTACTACAAAGTGTTAATTTTAGTTCTTTTAACCCTATTATGACAGGTAATACAAAAAATGCAGCATGCTGCAACTAAATGTCTCAGGCCAGGTTCACACCTATGAGTTTTTGTTTTTTGCAGAAACGCACTACAGTTCATTTAACATGGCTTCCTGTGGAACACGTTCACATCTATGCTTTTTTCAGCTGCTGTGTATTTGGAAAGGATCAAGGATTTTTTTTTTTTTCAACGCAAAACTGCTTTTTTTGGTTCTATAGACTTGAATAGAGAAGCTGCAGAAAAGCATGCAATTCGTTTTTGCTGCGATTGGCATTTTTTAATCGGCCCAACAACAAATTGGCCAAAAAAAAAAAAGCATAAAAAAATGCTAACACAAATCGCTGCAATATCACAAAACGCCAGGCAAAAAGCACTGCAGAAACAGATCAAAAGCAAACTGCATATGTGGGAACCGAACCTTATGCTGGCAATATACATATCAATTTGCGGACGAGAATATTCATGCAAAAAAAAAAAAAAACGTATATTCGCTGAATGATAGAAGGTCGTTTAAAATTTGACTTGGTTTTAACATGCAGTTTTAAAATGAATGTAATTTCTGAATGAAACCCACATACACTGCCTAAAAATTCCTTTGACCAAGAAGTTTTCTATTCTGCTCTTTCGAGTTTTCCCATCACTAGGATCCAAAATGAACGTTCAGTGGGATGGGAGAGCCCGAGTGAGCCGCAGAAAGGAGGCATGAGGGGATGTCCCCTACCACTGCTTGTAACAACAACCAAGTTGGTTAGCTGCTCCGGTTATTACAAGAAAGACGACTGTCAGCATCACCTGGTACACCCACTTGAAGTCGAAAGATGTACCAGGTATGTGATTTGGCGGCAAGTGGTTACCTTCCCAAAAATATACTGACACCAATACTATTTTTTTTTTTTTTTTTTAACATCCTACCCAAAATATGCTGACCCTATAAATCAAACCTTGATTTTTTTTTGTATTTATTTTACACACATCTGTTAACATTTTTTGGCTCTAGCAGAAGAAAAAAAAAAAAAAAGACAGTATTATTAAAAAGAAAAAACACAGGGGCAGGCTACACAGTGACTGATCACTGCGATAACCAAACCGAGGCTATCACAGCGATCAGGTACCGGGCTTCTTGGTTCCCAAAAGTTAGTACAGGACCAGGGGCTCTCAAACACTTGTATGCATATATGTAGGGTCCTACTGAAGACGACCCACTTTTTTGCGGCTGCATATGTGTGTACAGATCTTGGGAAGGGATTAAAAGAAAACTACCTCCACCAAAAAACAATGCCAAAAGTTATGCACATTAGCTGATGGTGAAATGTGCCTTCTGCACCACAGTGCACACCTGGATCACTCTACACTAACATACCAGAGGACTAATTGGGATTGTAACAGTGGCAAAACCTTCTGAATGGGCCACAGCCATCTTACTTTCACATCAAGTATTCCTTTTTCTTACCTGGTCTTTTCGTCCACTTATTGTTAGGTTGCTGATTGCCCAGGCAGCTTCTTTTTGAGTTCCAAAATCACCCTAAAAAAAAAAAAAAAAATTGGCAAAACTATTCTATACCATTTGAGTAAACACACACCCCACTAAGCTGCATAGATTAAAATTCTATACAGCATTGCAATTTACGTCTGAACAATGGGCTAGAGTTTGAAATTCAGAGGTCATAGACTCACCTTAGCCAGTTGATGTATGATCATGGGGATTAGTCCAGCATCAATAACTGCTTGAACCTGTTGCTGATTGCCTGCTGTGATATTGGACAGGAACCAAACTGCTTCCTAAAAACATCAAAGTATTGTACAGTAAGATCATAATATTAAGCAACAGCAAACTTTAACCTATCCTTCCTAATGCACAACTCACTTTAAATTGCTTGTGTACCATGGTGCCATTCTATGCATGAAGGTTAAAAAAAAAAAAAAAAAACCCTGTAGCTCCTCCACCCCAGCCCCCCTTTTACTTAGCTGAACAAAATCTCGATCCAGCAATGTGCTGGAGAGCAGAGGTTCTCCTGGTCCTCTCCTCCCTCATTTGCTCAGACACAGCAGTGGGACCCATAGGCATTTAAGTGGTTTATCCATGACCGTCAATGTTGGAAGAAATGTGCAGTTAACATTGATAACCACCATTTACTAACATGTCAGGGTGGTATTGGAGCTTGCAACGTTATACCATCTAAAAACTATGCTAAAATATGCAGTGACTGTACAAATGACACTGGCTGGAGGGGTTAAACATCTAGGGCGATCAAAGGGTTAAATGCGTGCCTATCCAGTGTTATCTGTACTCTGAGGTGCTTTTAACTAAGGCATGCAATGGATTTTCCAGCATATCCCTACTGACAGGAGGGAGCTCTGCCTTGTACACATAGGCAGAGCTCTGTCCTGTGCGTCTTCCTGGTGATCAGCGGGTGCCGGCAGACATCCATTGGCTGTCACCCACTGATCAGCTTGTGCTGGGACTAATCACGGCAGAAGAGCAGAATTTATATATATATATATATATATATATATATATATATATATATATATATGCACGCGTGATTCTGCACAGAACGGTCACCCAGTAGCAGAAAATCTGTTATGGGGCAGTCAGTAAGTAGTTAAACTACTCATTCTTAAGAGTTCTCCTTTCAAAATGTTGACCACTTAGATTTCTTGTTTATGGTTTCAACTAAGTCTTGGACACATTAAAATTAGCCTACCTTGTTGATTTTTTCTTTAGGATGCGTCAGTAGATTTTGAAAGTGTGCAAGGACATCGCAGTTCAACACCACCTGAGTCTGTTCATCGGTGCCTGTCACTATATTACCCACGGCTCTTAAAGCTGCTGTCTGAGAAGGAAAAATTAGAAAAGAAAAATCATAACATGTATATCAGATCTTATTATAGACGTATAAATAACCACTTAAGTGGCTTCTCAATGTTGTACTTTATATAGAATGGCATCCTTTCACTGCCATGGTCCATACAGTACAGACTTCAATGTGATAAAGTACACAAACACAATTTAATTATTTGAAAAGCATAAATCTTCTCAGAATTAAAAAAAAAAAAAAAAAAAAAAAAAAAGTTCTCACAAGTTTTTCCCATAGCACTCTATGTCAAGCCTTTATCAGTGCCCCGATTACTGTAAAATAAAAAAACAGTGCCCACCCGTCAATGGCAATCAGTGCCCGCCCATCAGTGCAACATATTAGCGCTCAGTGCCCATAAGTGCAGTTTATCAGTGTCGCCTCATCAGCACACATCAGTGAAGGAGAAAAATTACTTTTCAAAATTTACTCACAGAAAGTAAGAAAAAAAGAGAAAAAAAAACTTTTCAAAATTGTCTTTTTTGTAAGAAATAAAAAAAACCCCAGTGGTGATTAAATACCACCAAACGAAAGCTCTATTTGTGTGAAAAAAATGATAATTTCATATGGGTACAGTGTAGCATGACCGTTCAAAGTGTAAAAGCTGAAAATTGGCCTGGGCAGGAAGGGGTGAAAGTGCACTGTATTGAAGTGGTTACAGAAGAAACACCCCTCAAGAGGGAACAGCCCTTCAAACAGCAGCTTGCAAAACTTTGTGGCCAAAAGAAGCATCCACAGATTCCAAAGTATCTACCTTATAGAATTTTGCGAAGGTATGCATGGACGACCAAGTGGCCACCTTGCAAACTTGCGATATTGAAGCCTGACGACGGAAGGCCCAAGAAGCACTCAGCGCCCAAGTAGAATGCGCCGTGACAGGGAAAGGTGGAACCTGACCAATAATGGAATAGCCCCGAGTCCCTGTCTGACCCATCTGGAGATGGTAGCCGAAGAAGCGATAACCACAAAAAGGACTCAGTAGCTGCCAGATACACCCGAATAGCACGAAGCAAACATCCAAGGAATGCAAGGCAAGTTCTTTGGGATAAGCAGGATTGGGACACAAGGAAAGCAACAATGCCCTCACTCAAGTGGAGGTCAGAGACAACGTTGGGCAGGAATGATGGGACAGGGATGAAGAACCACTTTGTCCCTATGGACCACTAAACAGGAACTGCAACAGGATAATGCTGCAAATTCCGTCACCTTCTGGGATAACTTAGGCAAGGGAATCTCCCGAATATTCTCAAATGGAGGTTTCTGGAGAACCGAAAACACTAAATTGAAATCCCATGGTGGCTAAAGACCATACAGGTGGAGCCACATGTGGAACCACCTAAATGAAGGTACGAATTAAAGTGTGTGTGGCAAGGGATCGCTGAAAGGAGATTGCCAAGGCAGACACCTGGCCCTTGATGGTATTCAAGGCCAACTTCTGATCAACGTCCTGCTGAAGAGGTTAAGATCAAAGCCACAGAAAACGTTCGAGGATGAGCAGCAATCAACTCACACCAAGAAATGTAGGCTTTCCACGTACAATGGTATATCTTTCTGGAAGACGACTTCCTCGCCTTCACCATAGTATGGATCACTGAACCAGACAGACCTCTAGCCCTCAGTACCTGGCTTTCAACAGCTAACCCATTTAAACCAGTGACTGTAAAAAGGATGGAAGATCAGCCCTAGGGACAACTGGTCTTCTTTGAAAAGAAGCCCCCAGAATGATTGGAAGATCCTCGCTCTTGATTCCTCGCAGGAACTGCAGAAGAAGCCTTAGCCAAGGACGATAGATACTGGCCTTACCGTGGCCCTTGGACGCCTGCGGCGTCATTCAGAGGACCCCATTATCTTGTCACAAACCTCAGTATCCTCTCCTGTGGAGCCAAACCTGCTAAAGGAGCTGCATATAAGACTGTGCAAACACGGTCTTGAAGGTGGATACCACCAGACTCAGAACCTGTATGCAAAACGGGAGCGAGAACGCTTTCTCCACTTCTGCTGTCCCTCTAATGCATTCTGCGATTTTCTGAACTCACCTCAGAAAAGGCACTTACCTGGCCCCGACTTGCTGTTGCCTGCAGCCAATTGCACCATCTTTCCATCCTCTTCCTCCATGAGGTGGGTCCAGACGGAGGTCACACTCTTAGCAGCCTTCTGGCCCTTGGCAGCTGAAGAGCCTGTTACTTTCCCTCTTCTCTGTTCAGACGAGAAGTTCCGGTTTCAGAACGAGGCTTGGAGCGCACCGAGTCCTCCCCTCATCGCTGCTGTTATGCGGCCGGCCCTTCACAACATGGCGCCCATTTTTTGCAGGGGAGGACAGGAGGAGACCCGAGCTGCTGAGTGGAGCAACAAGCGGAGGGACAACCACACTGTGTCCTGACTAGCCTGTGCGAAGCCTAAAAGGCGTGCAGGTAGAGTGCGGCCCTCACCGGCATTCCTGAACCTGCCTCAAAGGAGTACCATCCGAATCTCTAAGTCTTCTGGTCTGGTGTTTCTCACACAGCAAATGTTTTGCTGTGGGAGAAACACAATCAATACTGAGGGACAAGGGGAAGGGTGGGGGCTTTTAACAGCTGTGAACTGATTGCGTTTCCTGTAGGATAGAGCCTCATCACTCATGTGTTGCCGTCCTGGAAGGTGAGAAGAGAAATGATCTTTTAGCACCACTAAAGGATCCCCTCAAGGCTCAGGGTACCTATCAGTGGGAGGGGGAGGGAGATGGAGATAAAAAGGGACCCCAAACACTCACCCTACCAACCGGAGGAGCGTCAAAAAATTTGAACCCAGCATCATTATGGACGCTATCCCTGTTCATATGTCCCTGGTAAAGGAAGCAGAAACTAAGGAGGAAGAGGAGGCGCTTTGGCAACCCCACGAGGCTTCAGTTGGCAGGCATAAAGAGATGGGAGGTTAATCAACCATAGCTCAAGAAACCCCCCGCATCCACTTGAAGAACCATGGTTGCACTAATGGCTACAAAGGGTATTAGATTACTAGGAGTGGTGTGTGTTTATTTGTGATGTGCCCCACAAACATCTACATTTGAGTATATTTTTTTGGAAAATTTTATCTTCACACCCTATGTAATTATATGCAAAGATCCATATGACACATTTACACAACTTTTAGGCTCTTGGTTGGTCCAAATTAGTGATCAGATGGCCATAAGGTCATGTGATCACTATCAGTGACATGAATGACTTACACCTCCTCACTGAAGCAACCATCAGCATTTATTTGGAAGGAGAAGCCAAAGATTTAAACGGCAGTCAGCTGGAATTGGTGCAGTTCCCCATCGAGCTAACTTATTTATTTTAACAATGATGATGATGTGCTTTATGTATCAAACAGAAACACACTTCTATCTTTAATAATTGTACAGAGTTCGACCCAACACTGCATTATTGGTAGCTGTAAATGTAAATCAATTCATGACCAGACCAATTTAACATATCTATACAGAATAAGAAAGTCAAATAATTAAGCCCCCGTTCACATACACGCGACGCTACTTCGCACCGCGACCTCCGAGGTCGCTGTGCGAGCAGCGCGCCGCGGCCTCGGAGCGGCCACCACGGACTTCATAACATTGAAGTCTATGGCGGTCGCCTCCTGGTCGCCCCAAAGAAGCTCCGGACCCTTTTTCTAAGTCGGAGCGACTTGTGTCGCTCCTATTAGAACGGGTCCGCAGCTTCCCTATGGAAGGCGACCTGTGAGGCGACCAGGTCGCCTCACAGGTCGCCTTAGTGTGAACGGGGGCTAATTTTAATAGCTTACCAAAAACACAATTTTTGTGAACACTACAAATTAAACTAAACAAATATGATAATTGATCTAAATGCTAAAGGCATTTCCTGACTAAATACACTGACATCAAAGGGATTCCTTATCTATTTCCATTGTTTCAGATTACTGTACACTTCTCTTTGGGACAACCATCGACCCAACAGTGAGCTTACGTACTTACAAATGGAGCTAAAAACAAATGAATGCATCGAGATATTTGTATATCAGCCTGGGTAAGGTATTGGTGTCATGCATTAAATAAGCCTACCAGTTCCAGATATATTCAGGTGTCACTAGAAAGTGATATCTGACTATTTTGAAACCAAAACCAACTTTCTCTGCAATACCAACATTTAATCTGGCACCATCCCCCGCAAGAGGCAGCCGGTCATCTTCCAGTTGAAGGACAACCAGAGTCATCTAACACTTCCTGTTGGCCTGGGCCGCCATGGAACATCTGGGGAAAAGCCAACATGCAGCCTGGGCTTATAGCACACTTTGAATGAGCAGCGCTTACACATCATTAAGTGAGCAACACTCAGTCCAATAGAGAATGCTCACCATGAAAGAAGCATAAAGACTTGTGACAATCAGGTTTAAGGCACTGAATGGAACTAGGATGCCACAAGCATGGTAATCCTACACGTTATGGGTCACAGTGCAAACCATAAATGGGAGCATTTCTTCTTTTTCTGCATCAATGTAGGTTATAGGGTCTACTGATGACAGTGGCAGCACATGGAAATACATGGTTAACGCACTTTGAAATGTGCTGGTAAAAAAAAATTCATGCAAACACTGAATATTTAAAGTTGACCCCTCCCTAAAAAATGTCAGAATCTTTATACCTTGCCAAATCAATACACAAACCTTGACTTTGTTTTGTCAAGCTTTTGCTCTGACTTTTTCTTTTTTTAAATAAAAATTACAACACCGCCTACCTAAAAACAGAGCACTAAAGTGGTTTTACCTGAACTTTTACTTCCTGGTGACTCAGAAGCGGTACTAAAAATGGCACAACTCCAGAATCTATCACCATCTGTATTTGTTCATTACCACCATCGGTTAAATAGGACAACGCCCATACTGTATCCACTAGAATCTGAAAGAAAAAAATAGAAAGGTACAATGTAAACCTGTGCAGAACAAGCAAAAAAAGAAAAAAGTAAACGACAGCAGGTACTTTAGGATTAGATAGTTCTTTATTATATGGGATTAGATAGTTCTTTATTATATGAGATTATCCATTTATCTATCACACATTAACCGGTCACATTTTAAAACTGAAAACATTAACGTACTTACATTAATATCTGTATGATATATCAGGACACATAAAGCAGGCAAAATCTAGGAAGAGGAAAAAAAAAATTAGACTCTCAAAGATAAGACCGTGAAAAAAAAAAAAAAAAAGAAGACATCAAATCAATTTTAATTTTGGACTAATTTGTTCTAATGCAATGCTTTTCTTACAGAGTACACAGCAGATCTCAGGAGTACAGGCCATGCCGGGAGAAGGTTGGACACAAGGAAAGTTGCTTCTGTCCCTTTAAGATATACTTTCATATAATGCACTTGGATTTTCAGTATGTAAAAATGGAATTTTTGTAAAATCTTACCTGTAAAATTCCTTTCTCTGAGTCCTCCGACAGTCGCCGCCATCTTCATATTCGTCACAATGGGGGTATTAGACTTTGCTCCGTAGGAGTAGCTAGGCAACAGAATATGTCAATATTAAAGCTTTTAACATATCCCACCCCCAGGGGGTGGTCCCCTCAGTCAATACCCTCCTACTTCCTGTATCCATACCTCAGTTTCAGTGGAATAGCAGTAGAGTATACAACAAAACCCCAAAGAGGGGAGGGGGCGGCGACTGTCAGAGGACTCAGAGAAAGGAATTTTACAGGTAAGATTTTACAAAAATTCCGTTTTCTCTTACGTCCTCCGACAGTCGCCGCCATCTTCATATTCGTCACAATGGGGACGTCCCAAAGCAGTGCAAACATGAGGGGTGGGAAACGCAGTCGCGCCTAAGGCAACGCCGTCTCCACATCAGAGAAAGGAACCTTACCAAGGGAAGGAAACCAGCTGGGCAGCATGAAGAAAAAAAAAAAAAAAAAAAAAAAAAAAAAAAAGGTGCTCAACAGGAGCAACAACCCAGGAAAAAACAAATAACCTAGGGATAAAATTATATCCCAAACAACCAAGGGCCCAAAACAAGGGACCCTAAGGAACTGCCGCACTAAGAACCTTGCGGCCAAAGGAAGCATCTGCCGATGCCTGAACAACCACTCTGTGGAATTTTGTGAAGGTGTGCACGGTCGACCAAGTCGCCGCCTTACACACCTGGGCCACAGAAGCCCCATGACGACAGTCCCAAGACGTACTCAGAGATCTGGTAGAGTGCGCCTTCACAGGCACAGGGGGAACTTTCCCCTTCAAAGCATAGGCCTGTTCAATGGTCTGTCTGATCCATTTGGCGATGGTAGAAGCCGACGCCGCCATGCCCTTCCGAGGACCCTCCGGAAGGACAAACAAGGAATCCGACTTGCGAAAGGATTCAGTCGATTTCAGGTAAACCCTAATCGCCCGAACATCATCCAAGGAGTGCAACTCCACCTCCTTCGGATGTTTAGGCTTCGCGCAGAGCGAAGGCAAGACAAAGTCCTCATTGAGGTGAAATTCCGAAACCCTCTTCAGAAGAAAAGAAGGGTTAGGTCGCAAGACCACCTTGTCCAAGTGAATGATCAGATACGGAGACTTGCAGGACAAAGCTGCCAGCTCCGACACTCTGCGAGCCGAAGTGATCGCCACCAAAAAGGCGACCTTCTTGGACAACATGGACAACATAGACAACGAGATCTTCCTGATCTGTTCAAAAGGAGCATGTTGTAACACGGACAGAACAAGATTCAAGTCCCAAGGGGGCAGAGGTTCCCTCCTAGGAGGGACCAGATGTCGCACCCCTTGAACAAAAGTGCTAACCAAGGAGTTAGATGCCACAGGACGTTGAAAAAGAACGGCCAGCGCAGACACCTGACCCTTGATCGTAGCCAGCGCCAAACGCTGGTCAACACCCGTTTGAAGGAAGGACAACACCCTAGACACCGAGTATGTGTGAGGTGAAAACCCCCTGGACTCGCACCAGGCAAAATAGGCCTTCCAAGTACGGTAATAGACCTTCCCCGAGGAAGACTTCCTCGCGTTGATCAAAGTGTGAATGACCTCAGGGGAGAGACCCCTGTTCTTCAGGACCTCGGTTTCAACAGCCAGGCCGTTAAAGCCAGCGACTAAAGCAGGATGGAATATCGGCCCTTGAGACAGGAGATCTTCTCGAAGGGGTAGACGCCACGGGGCGTCGACCGCCAGATTCACGAGGTCTGCGTACCAGGACCGGCGAGGCCAGTCCGGTGCCACAAGAATCACCGCGTTTGGTTCCGAGGTCAACCTGCGAAGGAACCTGGACAGCAATTGAATCGGTGGGAACGCATACATCAGTCGGTACTGATGCCACGGAGCTACCAACGCGTCTGACGCGTCTGCCCGAGGATCGCGCGTCCTTGCCACAAACCGTTTCACCTTGTTGTTCAGACGAGACGCGAACAGGTTCACCTCCGGAAGACCCCACTTCGCGCACAACATCTGGAAGACATCCGGGTGGAGGGACCATTCCCCCTGGTCCAGGGTCTGGCGGCTCAGATAATCCGCCTGCCAGTTCTCCACCCCCGGAATGTGAACCGCCGATCTTGCCGGGACGTGTGTCTCGGCCCAAGACAGAATTTCGGCTACTTCCCGAGCCGCTCGGGCACTCCTGGTGCCCCCTTGGTGATTGATGTAAGCCACCGCCGTGGCATTGTCCGTCTGCACCCGAACCGGACAGCCCTGCAGCCTGTCCATCCAACGTCGAAGGCAGAGATTTATCGCTCGCAATTCCAGAATGTTGATCGGAAGGGAGGATTCCTCCTCCGACCAAGTACCCTGGGCGGACAGATTGCCCAGAACACCACCCCAACCCGACAGGCTGGCATCCGTGGTGATCACAGTCCATGAAAGACGACGAAAAGACTTGCCCCCCGACACCGACGGGGACTGGAGCCACCACAGAAGATCCCTTCTGGTGCGATGACTCAACGAAATCTGGAGATCCAGAGATTGCGGCCGCCCGTCCCAGCTGGACAGGATCTCCGCTTGGAGACCCCGCGTGTGAAACTGGGCGAAAGGAATCGCCTCGAAAGCCGAGACCATCAATCCCAGACACCGCATGCACGTCCGGAGGGACGAACACGGAGCGTCCCTGAGGGACCCGACATCTTCCTGAAGAGTCCCGAGTTTGTCGTCCGGAAGGAAGACCTTCGCCTGGACCGAGTCCAGGATCATTCCCAGGTAGGGAAGACGAATCGACGGACACAGCGTCGACTTTGGAAAATTTATCGTCCAACCAAACTCCTGCAGAGTCTGCATCGTGACGGACAGGGCCGCCACCAGACCCTGGCTGGTCGCAGACCGAACCAGAATGTCATCCAGATACCCCAGGACAGAGATGCCCTGGGCTCTCAACAAAGCCAGAACCGGGGCAAGCACCTTGGTGAAAACCCGTGGAGCCGAAGCGAGACCAAAAGGTAACGCCACGAATTGGTAGTGATCCTCCGCAATGGCGAATCGAAGGTACCTCTGGTGACCCTCGAAAATCGGGATGTGAAGGTACGCATCCTTCAAGTCGATGGAGGCCATGAATTCCCCTGGAACCAGGGCAGCCACCACCGACCGCAGAGATTCCATGCGGAACTTGCGAACCCGCACAAAGCGGTTCAGAGCCTTCAAGTCCAGAATTGGACGTACCTTGCCCTCCTTCCTGGGCACGGTGAACAGATTGGAATAGAACCCCCGAAATCTGTCCCGATGAGGCACCGGAACCACCACTCCCTGAGCCCGCAGGTCCCGCACACGCTCCGGAGACAGTTGAAGATTTGAGGGAAAAAATCTGCTCTCCGGCCAAGAGAGAAACTCGATCTTGTAGCCAGACCGAACGATTTCCTGAACCCACCTGTCCCGAACACGGGCCAGCCAGGGTTGAAGAAAACCGAGCAAGCGCCCCCCCCACCCCAGAACTGGGTGAGGGCGCCCCTTCAGGCCGCATTGTTATGGGCAGCGGGTCCGGACTGGCCGGACTTCTGCTTACCTGACCACGGCTTCTTTAGGAGCCTTGACCCTTAAATGGCTTGCCCTTATAGTGCGACCGAAAGGCACGAAAGGACCCCTGAGAGGGCCGAAAGGAAGCATGCTTCTTACCAGGAGCCGCCTTAGCCTTGTGGGATTGGGGCAAGAGCGTGCTCTTACCACCCGTGATCCCCTTTATCAGTGTATCCAAGGAGTCGCCAAAAAGGCGAGATCCATCATAGGGCAGATTGGCTAAGGTCTTGCGCGAAGATTGGTCCACAGACCAACACTTCAACCAAACCAGGCGGCGAGACAATACCGCCACACTGTACACGTGTAGCCAACGGTACTATATCCAAGTCCGCATCACACAAATACATGACATCCTGATGGATTTGATTCACCATATCCAATGTCGCCGGTGAGGCAGAATCAGCCACCAGGACGCGTCTAAGCACCTGCGTCCAACTCGCGACAGCCTGGGCTGCCATAAGTGAAGCAAATAGAGCTTTTAGCATAGAACCCGTAATAGAATAAGTATGACGGGCAAGAGACTCCAGCCTCCTGTCCGTGGCATCCCGGAACACCGGGGCATCCTCTGCAGGAATCGCAGTGGACTTATTCAAAACCGCTATCGCGTGATCCACCGGGGGCGGTACACACCAACGCTTATCAGTAGCTGGCGTGAAAGGATAACGCAGCTTGAACCTACTTGGCACAGCAAAAGGCTTGCGTAAATTTGCGCCGTTGTTCCTTAACAGCGTGCTGAAAATCATCAGTGCAGGGAAAGACCTGCGATGTCTTGCGTCTTTTCTGCGTCCCATAAGCTGCCAGGGCAGCAGGAGGACATGGTTCATCCTGTAATCGCAGTGTTTGTTTGATAGAAGCAACCAATTCATCCATGAGTGCAAGCTCTTCAGACGAGCCAGGGGGAGAATTATCAACCCCTTCAACCTCAGCCTCCACCTCGGACCCCACAAGATCCAGGGAGGAACGGGACCCTGATAAGGAGACCCCAGCCATAGCCGCCCCATCACCATCACCCTCTGAATCAGAGGAAATTGAAACTCTGGGCCGTTTAGTGGATTGAGCAGCCACAAGCATTTGCACCTGAGCAGCAAGGTTAGCCACAACTGTAGCCAAATCCCCCCCTGGGGGGGAAACAGCAGTCCCCTGGCCTCCCACCAATGTGGTAGGAAATTTGCTTTCCTGAGAATCCATGCCCCAAAGTATGTGGAAGAATAAAGGGTTAACAGCCCCTTTAAAAAGCGCGGCGAGCGCAGCCCACCGCACACACACACCAGCACAAGCCGACCCCCACAGGGAAAAAGTACAACTCAGGCAAGGATACAGGGATAGGGAGGTAAAAACCTGGAGAGACCGCCACTGCTGCTGCCTCGATCGGTGCGCCCAGGGAAAAGGAAGTGATGTCACGCAGGGCGCTCTATTAAAGCCTATGGAAGGCTACAAGAAAATGGCCGCCTGCAGTGCTACCATGCGGCCGGAGCGAGCGCCGCCAAAATGGCGGCATTTGGCGCCGAGACGCCGCTCCTCCACCACAGCGAAACCGCTAAAAACACATGCAGCAAATAACGGAATTTTTGTAAAATCTTACCTGTAAAATTCCTTTCTCTGAGTCCTCCGACAGTCGCCGCCTCTTCATATTCGTCACATATGGGGTATTAGACTTTGCTCCGAAGGAGTAGCTAGGCAACAGAATATGTTAACAATAAAGCTTTAACATATCCCACCCTCAAGGGGTGGTCCCCTCAGTCAATACCCTCCTACTTCCTGCAACCATATCTCAGTTTTAGTGGAATAGCAGTAGAGTATACATTCAAACCCCAAAAGAGGGGTGGGGGCGGCGACTGTCGGAGGACTCAGAGAAAGGAATTTTACAGGTAAGATTTTACAAAAATTCCGTTTTCTCTTACGTCCTCCGACAGTCGCCGCCTCTTCATATTCGTCACATATGGGGACGTCCCAAAGCAGTGCAAACATGAGGGGTGGGAAACGCATCCGCGCCGAAAGGCAACGCAGTCTCCACATCAAAGAAAGGAACCTTACCAAAGGAAGGAAACTAGCTGGGCAACAGCAAAAATAAGTGCTCAACAGGAGCAACAACCCAGGAAAAGACAAAAAACCAGGGGATACAAAACTTATCCCAACAGCCAGGAGTCCCCAACAAGGGACCCTAGGGAACAGCCGCACTAAGAACCTTGCGGCCAAAGGAAGCATCCGCCGATGCCTGAACATCTACTTTGTAGAATTTTGTGAAAGTGTGCACGGTCGACCAAGTCGCCGCCTTACACACCTGGGCTACAGAAGCCCCATGACGACAGGCCCAAGACGTACTCAGAGATCTAGTAGAGTGCGCCTTCACAGGCACAGGGGGAACCTTCCCCTGCAAGGCATAAGCCTGTTCAATGGTCTGCCTGATCCATTTGGCAATGGTAGAGGCGGAAGCCGCCATGCCCTTCCGAGGACCCTCTGGAAGAACAAACAAGGAGTCCGTCTTTCGAAAAGACTCAGTCGATTTAAGGTAAACCCTAATCGCTCGAACAACATCCAGAGAATGCAATCTCACCTCCTTAGGATGTTTAGGCTTCGTGCACAACGAAGGCAAAACAATATCCTCGTTAAGATGGAATTCCGAAACTCGTTTCGGCAGAAAAGAAGGATTAGGTCGCAAGACCACCTTATCCAAATGAACAACCAGGTACGGAGACTTGCAGGACAAAGCCGCCAGTTCCGACACTCTGCGAGCCGAAGTGATCGCCACCAAAAAGGCGACCTTTTTGGACAACATAGACAACGAGATCTCCCTGATCTGTTCAAAAGGAGCACGTTGTAACACAGACAGGACTAGATTCAAGTCCCAAGGGGGCAAGGGATCCCTCCTAGGAGGAACCAGATGCCGCACACCCCGAATAAAAGTGCCAACCAAGGAGTTGGAAGCTACGGGACGTTGAAACAGAACGGCCCGCGCAGACACCTGACCCTTTATCGTAGCCAGCGCCAAACGCTGATCGACACCCGTCTGAAGGAAAGACAGCACACGGGAAACCGAGTACGTGCGGGGTGAAAACCCCCTGGGCTCACACCAGGCAAAATAGGCCTTCCAAGTACGGTAATAAACCTTTCCCGAGGAAGACTTCCTCGCGTTGATCAAGGTATGAACAACCTCTGGAGAGAGACCCTTCTCCTTCAGGACCTCGGTCTCAACAGCCAGGCCGTCAAAGCCAGCGACTGTAAAGCAGGATGGTAAATCGGTCCTTGAGACAGTAGATCGTCCCGAAGAGGCAGACGCCAGGGGGCGTCGACCGCCAGATTCACGAGGTCTGCGTACCAGGACCGGCGAGGCCAGTCCGGTGCCACAAGAATCACCGTGCTGCGTTCCGAGTGTAACCTGCGAAGGAACCGGGACAGCAACTGAATCGGTGGAAACGCGTACATCAGCCTGTACTGATGCCACGGGGCCACTAACGCGTCCGACGCGTCCGCCCGAGGGTCGCGCGTCCTTGCCACGAACCTCTTCACCTTGTAGTTGAGGCGAGACGCGAACAGGTCCACATCTGGAAGACCCCACTTCGCGCACAACATCTGGAAGACAGCCGGGTGGAGAGACCATTCCCCCTGATCCAGGGTCTGGCGACTCAGATAGTCCGCCTGCCAGTTCTCCACTCCCGGAATGTGAACCGCCGTTATCGCCGGGACATGAGTCTCGGCCCAAGACAGAATGTCGGCCACTTCTCGAGCCGCTCGGGCACTCCTGGTGCCCCCTTGGTGGTTGATGTAGGCCACCGCCGTGGCATTGTCCGTCTGCACCCGAACCGGGCAGCCCTGCAGCCGGTCCGTGCAGCGATGAAGACAGAGCCTTATCGCACGCAATTCCAGAATGTTGATCGGGAGGGAAGACTCCCCCTCCGACCAGGTCCCCTGGGCGGACAGAACGCCCAGAACACCACCCCAGCCCGACAGGCTGGCATCCGTGGTGATTATCGTCCACGAGATCGGACGAAACGACTTGCCCCCGGACACCAACGGGGACTGGAGCCACCACAGGAGGTTTTCCCTGGTGCGATGACTCAACGAGATCTGAAGATCCAGAGATTGAGGTCGCCCGTCCCACTTGGACAAGATCTCCGCTTGGAGACCCCGCGTGTGAAACTGCGCGAAAGGAATCGCCTCGAAAGCCGAGACCATCAATCCCAGACAACTCATACACGTCCGCAGAGACGAGTTCGGAACGTCCCTGAGGGACCTGACTTCCTCCTGAAGAGTCCTGAGTTTGTCTTCCGGCAGGAAGACCTTCGCCTGCACCGAGTCCAGTATCATTCCCAGATAGGGAAGACGAACCGACGGACTCAGAGTCGACTTTGGAACATTTATCGTCCAACCGAACTCCTGCAGAGTTTGCATCGTGACAGACAGGTCCTTCTCCAGACCCTGACTGGTCGCAGACCGAATCAGAATGTCGTCCAGATACCCCAGGACAGAAATGCCCTGGGCTCTCAATAATGCCAGAACCGGTGCAAGCACCTTGGTGAAGACCCGCGGAGCCGAGGCGAGCCCAAAGGGCAACGCCACGAACTGGTAGTGATCCTCCGCAATGGCAAATCGAAGGTATCTCTGATGACCCTCGAATATGGGGATGTGAAGATACGCATCCTTCAAATCGATGGAGGCCATGAATTCCCCCGGAACCAGGGCAGCCACCACCGAGCGCAGGGATTCCATGCGGAACTTGCGAACCCGCACAGAGCGGTTCAGAGCTTTCAAGTCCAGAATTGGACGAACCTTGCCCTCCTTTCTGGGCACAGTGAACAGATTGGAATAAAACCCCCGAAATCTGTCCCGATGAGGCACCGGAACCACCACTCCCTGAGCCCTCAGGTCCCGCACCGCCAGGCGCAGATCCCGCAGGCGCTCTGGAGACAGTTGTAGATTTGAGGGAAAAAATCTGCTCTCTGGCCGAGAGAGAAACTCGATCTTGTAACCAGATCGAACGATTTCCAGAACCCATCTGTCCCGCACACGGGCCAACCAGGGCTGAAGAAAACCGAGCAAGCGTCCCCCCACCCCAAAACTGGGTGAGGGCGCCCCTTCAGGCCGAACTGTTATGGGCCGCAGGTCCGGATTGGCCGGACTTCTGTTTTCCAGACCAGGGCTTCTTCTGAGAGCCCTGGCCCTTGAACGGTTTGCCCTTGTAGTGCGGCCGAAAGGCACGAAAGGACCCCTGAGGGGGCCGAAAATTAGCATGCTTCTTCCCAGAAGCCCCCTTAGCCTTGGGGAAATGGGGCAAGAGAGTGCTCTTACCCCCAGTAATCCCCTTAATCAACACATCCAGGGACTCCCCAAAAAGGCGAGACCCATCATAAGGCAGATTGGCTAAGGTTTTACGTGAAGATTGGTCCACCGACCAACATTTCAACCAAACCAGGCGGCGAGACAACACCGCCACGCTGTGCACACGCGCGGCCAACGGAATCAGGTCCAGGTCCGCATCACACAGATACATGACACCCTGGTGGATCTGATCCACCATATCCAGGGTCGCCGCTGAGGCCGAATCGGCCACTAGGACGCGCCTAAGCATCTGCGTCCAACTTGCGATCGCCTGGGCCGCCATGAGAGAAGCAAACAGAGCCTTAAGCATAGAACCCGTAACAGAATAAGTATGACGGGCAAGAGACTCCAGTCTCCTATCCGTGGCATCACGGAAAATAGGGGATCCCTCTGCCGGGATCGCAGTGGCTTTGTTCAAAACCGCAATAGCATGATCTACTGGCGGAGGCACACACCACCGTTCATCAGTGGCAGGCGAGAAAGGATAACGCAGCTTAAATTTACTTGGTACCGCAAAAGGCTTGCGCAAATCGCGCCATTGGTCCTTAACAGCGCGCTGAAAATCAGCATTGCAGGGAAAGACCTGCGGCGTCCTGCGTTTTCTCTGCGTCCCATAAGCCGCCAAGGCAGCTGGGGGACACACCTCGTCCTGCAAACGTAGCGTCTGCTTAATGGAAGCAATCAACTCATCCATGATTGCAAGCTCTTCAGGCGAGCCAGGGGGAGAATTATCAACCCCCTCAACTTCAGCCTCTACCTCAGACCCCACTAGATCCAGAGAGGAGCGGGACCCCGATAGGGGGGTCCCCGCCAGAACAGCCCCATCACCTTCACCCTCAGATTCAGAGGACAGAGCAACTCTGGGCCGTTTAGTAGATTGAGCAGCCACCAGCATTTGCACCTGTGCAGCAAGGCCAGCCACAATAGTGGCCAAATCCCCCCCTGGGGGGGAAACAGCGGTCCCCTGGCTTTCCACCAAGACTGTGGGAAATTTGCCCTCCTGAGAATCCATTGCCCCTGTATGCCAGACAACCAAGGGTTAACTGCCCCCTTACAGCAAGCGCGGCAAGCGCAGCCCACCGCACCACACTCAGGCACAATGAGACCCCCACAGGGAATATACAGACTGAATACAGGCAATGGAACACAGGAATAGAAGGATAAAACCTGAGGAGACTCCGCTGCTGCTGCTGCCTCGATCGGTGCTTCCAGGAGAGAGGAAGTGATGCTGCCAGGGCGCTCTATGTAAGCCTATGGAGGCTACAAGAAAATGGCCGCCGTGCATGTAAACCATGCGGCCGGAGCGGGCGCCGGTAAAATGGCGCCGTTTGGCGCCGAAATCGCCGCTCCACAGTGCATAAAATCACACACAATATCATCCCATAATATGGATACATGTTAGATCGCCGCAGCGATCGCTGTATATGCCCCAACATGCCATTAAAAACATGCCCCACAGCACACAGCTCCTCACACTGCCCAGCCTGACATACTCAGTGTCATACAGCTCCCCCCCCCCCCTGCAGCCCACAGCATGCAGCCGAGAGATAGGGAGACAAGCAGTGTGATTAAAGGCAGGTTACACAGTCCCAGACTGAGACGCCCCCAGACAGACAGGTCCCCACATAGATACACTTACCTCACATGGCGTGGGGAACCCGCACAGGCGAACAAGCCGCTGCACATGAGGCAGGGAGAGTCGCTACTCAAGACGCACACAATGGCGGTTCAGAAACCGCACAGCGTCCGGTGAGGTAGCCACCTCACCAATCATCCCTGCACCGAACAGGGATGGGTCGTTCACCGTGCCAGGAGCGTTACCTGGCTGAACGCTCGATGGCAGACTGGGAAGCCACTGACCCACGACCTGCGACCAGGGGGATCAGCCCGAGACCCAGTCCGCATGATCCTCTTCGTCCGAAGAACTAACTAATGCTGACAAAAATAACAGCTAAGTAAAGGTAGAGAGAAAACTCAAACAAAATATCAAAAAGAAGAAAGAGTCTGGGACAAAAAGTCCCAGCACAGAGAGAGCCAGCCACTCCTGACAAGCTAGACATTAAAACTGAGATATGGTTGCAGGAAGTAGGAGGGTATTGACTGAGGGGACCACCCCTTGAGGGTGGGATATGTTAAAGCTTTATTGTTAACATATTCTGTTGCCTAGCTACTCCTTCGGAGCAAAGTCTAATACCCCATATGTGACGAATATGAAGAGGCGGCGACTGTCGGAGGACGTAAGAGAAAAAAATAATGGCGGACCGCCGCAATGTGCATAACACGATACAATCATGCCCCTCAGCACACAGCCTGTCACACAGTGAGACACAGCACATAAAACTGACACAGAACAGTGCAGCATAGCCCCCCTCCTTGCAGCCCACAGAATGCAGCCAGCAGACAGGGAGTCCAACAGTGTGACCAGAGGCAGGGTTACACAGTCCCAGACTGACACCCCCCAAACAGACAGGTCCCCACACAGATACACTTACCTCCTAAATGGCGTGGGGAACCCGCACAGGCGAACAAGCCACTGCACATGGGACAGGGAGAGTCGCAGCCAGGACGCAGCAGAACTGGGGTTGAGAAACCGCACAGCGTCCAGTGAGGTAGCCACCTCACCATAGCATCCCTGCACCGAACAGGGATGGGTCGTTCAGAATGCCAGGAGAAGTACCTGACTGAATGCTCGATGGCAGGCTGGGAAGCCACTGACCCACAACCTGCGACCAGGGGGATCAGCCCGAGACCCAGCCCGCATGATCCTCTTCATCAGAAGACCTAACTAATGCTGACAAAAGTAACAGCTAAGTAAAGAAAGAGAAAAAAAACTCAAAAAAGAAGAGAAAGGCTGAGACAAAATGCCCCAGCATAGAGACATCCAGCTACTCCTGACAAGCTAGACATCGAAACTGGGGTATGGATACAGGAAGGAGGAGGGTATTGACTGAGGGGACCACCCCCTGGGGGTGGGCTATGTTAAAAGCTTTAATATTGACATATTCTGTTGCCTAGCTACTCCTACGGAGCAAAGTCTAATACCCCCATTGTGACGAATATGAAGATGGCGGCGACTGTCGGAGGACGTAAGAGAAACAACATTTCCCCTGAATGACAGAATTGCCAACAATCCTGGTCATTACCTACTTGGTACAGTAGATGCTGTCGCCAAGACAAAGGCTGAAACACTATCTAAGGGCCTGCACCGGACTTGTTTGAATCAGATAGCTTTTGCATTTCCATACATGTCTTTTAGAATGGAAAACTTGAAGCAGGTCAAAAACACCTGCCAATGAATTCAATATCGAACTCATCAGAATATTTAAACTGTTGCCATCAACACAAGCCCAAAGCCCGTCAAAGTTGGTCCTATGAGGCAGCACAAAATGCGTGGAGAGTACAGCGTGCTTATGGAGTTGAGACACTGTTACCATAAGCAGTGTATTGCAAAAAAGTATAGGCGCAACAAAAGATTTTTTTTCAACACTGAACAGCTAGAACTCGCTCAACACAATTCACGTTAACAAGAAATCAACATAAGGAAAGACACTTTCCATAACCTACTAATACCCTTTATGCAGGTTGGACATGTGGGGCTTTTCTCTTTTCTACAACTATGGCCCAAACTAGGCCTGTGTCATTGGGCAGCATGAACCAATGCACAAAATTTGATCACAAGGCACTATGGCCAATGGCTCAAGATCGAGAGAGAGAGGGAGGGAGGCACGCTACTGTTCTAGGGTACAGCTCTGGATCGAGATGGGGCTCAGGTAAGTATGAGAAGGTGGCTGGCTGGGGGGAGCCTGCATGTAAAAATTTACCTTAATGCAGAGAATTCATCAACATAAAAATCCTTCTGCCTTTATACCCACTTTAAAATGCAAGCAAAGAGCTCAATGGATGCAACTATGAGCATCCATTTCAAGAAATGAGCCCCAATAATATGACAATGTGATTTGATGCTTTTCTGAAACACAGAAGGAAGGTGGCATAATATAGAATGTATCTCAAATATGAATGTTCTTCTTCGCCCTGCACACAATAGTCAAATACAAACTTTCCTTTCTGTCCATCTTGTCAGCACAGAATTACTGCTTAACATACAGATCTGTTTTAAAGGCAGCGTGACAAGCATCTGTCACAGTGATCAGCAATGCCCAAGATATCAAGATATCCACTCCCTGCCACCCGATCTATGCCCACAGCTGTGTTATCCTCTGCTCTCCGAGACTCGCATTGACAAGAAACCCCTTCAGGACTGACAAGTTACTAAAATCTTTACAAGCTCTACATGCAAGTACATTTTAGAAGTGACGATTCCATTAAGCATTAAATATAGAAAAATAGATTAGTCATGATTTCCCCTTCATCTTAAAAATGAGTGACAAATGAATCCTCCCAGCATAGTATCTGTAACAGCAAAACTATTTTAACAGCAAATGTTGCTTGTCAGCTTGCAAGATACTATAGTAGACTTAAAGAGGAACTTCATCCTCCCAATGAAAATGAAGGGTTTTCCCCTTTGCTATACTTTTAGATCCAGCACGGTCCTCTACTATTGCACCACTCTTCTACTACAGGGGCGGTGTCGCCATCTTCATTTTTTTATGTAAAGGGGAGAAGGCCATCGCTTCCTGCACATGCAGACAGAGCTGGCGACAATTCCATTTACATATTGTTAAGAGTGGTGGAACTCTTGATATGGAGTGCTGGGGGTGACCTAGTTTTAAGGGACAGCCTAATTAGGTGTTATGATCCCTCTTAAATTTCACATCTAATATTGCACTTCCCTTTTTGTGAATATCTGATGGTTTTTAAGTCCCCTCAGATTCACATCCACATGCTTACTGGGCACTTCTAACCCCTTCCTGACAGGCCAATTTTCAGCGCTGTTGCACTTTGAATGACAATTGTGCGTTCATGCAACACTAACGATCAGTGCCTTGATTATCTGTGTACATTTCCCCTGTCAGGATTGCCAGTAACACTGATCAGCTGTGATTGGCCACAACTGATCACATGCTAAAGGGAATCTGACTGGCCCTTTACCACAATTTGTGATTGGCTGTGTCCAAAAGGACGGCGATCAGAGCGTGCAGGGTACACCAGGAGCTTGGTTCTGGGAGGACATCCACAGAGCCGCACTGTAGTAATCTTTCAGCTATAGCCCGGTAAGGGAATAGTTAAACTCTTCGTACATTGTACGGTGGACGGGTGGCTACCACAGGCACATCGATGTACCTGCTCGTTGCACGGCTCGTCCTAGTCTCATCCGCCCTGTACCTGGAAGAGGCACAGAGATGAAGCAAACTCTTCTACATAAGTTGTACTTGTTTTATCTGCAGCCATCTGTCCTGTAAAACTTTTTACAACAGAATCTCTGCACAAAGTTTAAGGAGAACTCCGAGCTGGATTGGCGGGATGGGACACATGCCCCCTTCTATACTACACAGAGAACAAGCACAGCTGTGGTAGCCACAGGTGGTGTGCAGAAGCTCCCCTGCTCTTCCACCTTTTTTTCTCTTGGGTGTCAGGAAAAAGTGTCAGAAGTGACTCATGCAGATAACAGAAGAACCAAGCAGCAGAGAAATCACTTTGGATAGACATGTACACGGTAAAGGAGGATGTGCTTTGTTCAGATGTTGTGTGTGAAGTTTACAACCACTTTAGGGAGGGGGTGGGGAGTAATGTTTACCATAAATAATCCTAAATTTAACTGTGCTAGCAGATCCCATTATCATTTGTAAACTAGATGGACACACGGTCTGTCCTAACCAAGTATTAAAGATCTCAACATGTGGGTAGTACATTATATGTTCAAGCACCTAAATAAAAAATAAAAAGTTCCCCTCAGTTTGTCCCCTAATTGCACATTACAAACTTAGCTAAACAACTTCAGAGTCCTATACATGAATTTGCTCCAAAGTAACTAGGAAAGCAAGAAGTTTTATTTATTCTTCAGTATGCTGTGTGAATGGGAACACAAACAGTGGGGTTTCTCAAATTGGACCACAAAAGTGAAAATGACCTGAAAATGCAGACTGAGAAGGTTTGAATGCCTTATTTGCGTACTTGTGATGTAGTCCGTGTGTATGGCAGCAGGTTTGACAGAAGCCAGATAATGGTTGGCTTCTGTCGGATGAGCATGCTGGAAAACCAGCAGCCAACCGGCTCCTGATCAGTGTTCTAAGGCAACGGCT
Source organism: Pelophylax lessonae (assembly GCF_965119305.1). Classification (NCBI taxonomy): domain Eukaryota; kingdom Metazoa; phylum Chordata; class Amphibia; order Anura; family Ranidae; genus Pelophylax; species Pelophylax lessonae. Next base: position 658,779,024 of record NC_138769.1, on the reverse strand, counting down.
GATAGCACTGACCAGAGTGTTTGGGGGGGGGGGGGGCATCCTAACATAACAGCAGGTGAGATCATACCATCATCAGATTGTTAGTAATGTGGCTCAGACTGCCAAGCGGTTTTTTTTTCGTTCAACCCAAATAAAAAATTGTGGTGTGTACTAGGCTTTAGGCTCGGTAACTGGGGCGGCACGACTCCTTACTACTTCGGGGGCGACTTGTGCATTCTCATGCACCACGACTTCAGAGCGACTTGCATGGATTGCACATAATGGAAGTCTATGCAAGTCGCTCCGAGGTCGCCCCGAAGTAGTAAAGGGCCCTTTTTCTAAGTCGGAGCGACTTATGTCGCTCCTATTAGAACGGGTCCTGTAGCAGTCAATGGACCGCGAGGGAGCGCAACTTGTCAGGCTGACAAGTCTCGCTAGTGTGAATCGAGTCTTAGAGTCAGAAGACCTTATTTACATGCCAGTCCTACTTTTCTAATTCAGAAATATTCAAACAAGATGGTCAACATGACAGCCAAGCAATTTGCACATTCAAGATTGTAAGCCCTTATCGAGCAGGGCCCTCTAGTTCCTCCTGTATTGAAACGGTTTTGTCTTCCCTCACATTGTAAAGCGCTGTGCAAACTGTTGGGGCTATATAAATCCTGTATAATAATAATTCAAGAGCAGAGCGGAGCTCAGCAATGGCAGCCTACCCAGTTTTTTTTTATAACTCTTACAGATTACAATATACGTTACATTTTCAGAATTGCAATAGAGATTTTCTCTACTTTTCCAAAAGCTACTCAAGCGCATTTAAAATGTTCATTGTACACAGCAAAGTTCACATCACCACGATTCATCGTTTTTACCTCCTGTACAGTCTCCATGGGTGGCGGGGGGTCCTTATTCCTGCACAGATTGACAATGACCCATGTGACGTTCCGAAGGAAAGTGATGGGGATGGAAGGGTTGATGAAGGACAAGAGCGGTTTAACAACTCCAAGTGAGATGACATAATCTCTACACTGTGGACCATCACCTACAGAAATGAAAGGGTTCAAAAGAAATTCCATTAAAAAAATGGAGAGAAATAAAAAAGGGTGACCTTGAAATGTATGCATGAGTATAGTTATTTTGCCTTGAAGAAATGCTGTGAAATATCCCAAGTAGCTAAAGTTTAAATCTTAGAGAAACACAAAACATAATAGGTAGAGTTTCACCAAAATTTTGACGGACAAAAAATGGTGTTGTCGGCATTTTGCCAATAAAGACACCAAAAATGAACGCGATTTTACAGTGCTTGTGGTGTGTTTTTTTTTTATAGGTCATGTGACCAAACTTAATACAGGTGCGTTGTTGATACATTCTCAATGCATTTCAACGGTGAGGTGTTTTTTTTTTTTTTGTGTGTGTTTTGTTTTTAACTGACCAAAAATGCAACAAGATTTTTAACACCACAAACAAATGCACAATGGACCAGTGTGAAGACATACATAGAATTTAAAGGGATGCATTTTTCTTGAGCTTTTCTCACGCTAAAGGTGCCGATAATGGCTGAAAAAATTCATATTCATTTAAATGAAATTAAAAACTGGAATACAATTATATATAAAAATATATTTTTCAAAAACTGTCATTTTCGGTTTCGGCAAAGTGCATCCTGCATTTTCGGTAACAAAAATTTCCATTAAGTACACCTCTAATAGCAATTTAAAAAAAAAAAAAAAAAATGATAACATTGGCCAATCATGCATTTGCTTTCCCTTTTATTATAGTACTAAAGAACAAAGATTTGTTGACAGATAAATAAGAATTTCTACAACTCCCAATTAATAACAGGGTCATACTGTCTCATACCGTCTACAAAGAATGATTTCTTACCGATAATATTTCCAAGTGCCCACACTGCTTGTTCACAGACATTTTGATGCACGGAATGGAGGAGTCTCAGAAACAGCGGTACAGCATCTGTGCAAGAAACAAGTTGGGAGGGTTAAAGAAGACAGACTTAACTCGTCATTCTAAACAACACAAAGTCAAATCACTGGTAACAAGATTAAAAAGTACAGCTTTTAAAAGCAAAACCAGCATTTGCATAGCATCAACAATCTTCACAGCATTTTTTTTTATATACATCAGTTCCTGCCCTCAAGGAGCGTACAGACCTAAGGTACCTACCATACATGCATACAAACAAAAAAACAGTAAACCCACACAAGCCCAGGGAGGACATGCAGATTCTATGCAGATACCATCATGGGCAAGTCCCAAACTGAGGACCTCAGTGCTAAAAAGCAGAAGTGCAAACCACTGCTATTTACAAAGTTTATACACCAATCTTTGAAATCCGATTTGAAATATAAACATTTAACAGAGTGCTTCCATGACAGTGCTTGCAAAAGCCTACTAGCTTGAAAATCCAGACAAAGCTTTGAGTGAGTAGACAAGAGGGAGGTGTGTCCCTTTGACAGCTTCAACTGTTTGTCGTCAAAAGACCAGAATAAACCAGGACAGGCTATTCACAGCACTGTGGCCAAGAACTGTTAAAAGCAGCATTTCATATTGGCAGGAATATATATATACACACACACATATATATATATATATATACATATATATATATACATACACACACACACATCAGCAGCAGTTCTTTTATGTCCTGTACGTTGCGAAGTGGGGCTTTCATGGATCGGACTTGTTTTTCCAGCACATCCCTCGGATGCTCGACTGGATTGAGATCTGGAGAATTTGGAGGCCCAGTAAACACCTAAAATTTGTTCTGTTCTTCAAACCATTCTTGAACCACTTTTGCAGTGTGGCAGAGCGCATTATCCTGCTGAAAGCAGCTACCGTCATCAAGGAATACCATTTCCATGAAGGTTTCTTGGTCCACAACAATGTTTAGGTAGGTGGTATGTCTCAAAGTAATGTAATCGTAAAGTAGTAAATCCACATGAAATGGCAAGACCAAGGTTTCCCAGCTGAACATTGCCCAAAGCCTCACATTTCACTTGCTTGCCTTCTTCACATACTGCATCCTGGTGCCATGTCTTCCCCAGGTAAAAATGTCAGACACTCATATGATGTAAAACAAAGACGATTCATCTGACAGGGAACCTTCTATTGCTCTGTGGTCCAGTTCTGATGCTCACATGTCCACTGTAGGTACTCTGAGATGTGGACACAGGTCAGCATGGGCACCCTGACCGGTCTGTAGATACACAGTTCCATACACAAAACTGTAATGCCCTTTTTTTTTCCAGCTATAAACACATCAAATTCAGGGACAACATGTTTCCTTGCTGCCTAATATATCCCCCAGATTTTCAGATGCCATTGTAATGAGATAATCATTGTTATTCACGTAACCTGTCAATGGTCAAGGTTATAGCTAACCTGTGTATATACCAAATGAAAAACTACCATCTATTGCAACTTCTGCTGTATCCAGATATAGGTGTTCAAGCCGTTTTGTGATTCTGGTGCATGCAACAAGAAAAATAATTTTCTAAACCCATGTAATCCAAAAAACAATGCCACTTAACTTGTCAGTGGTCAAAGTTATGGCAGATTGGTAGCACACACTTTTTTGTTCCGAACATAGCAAAAACAATCCTTTTACATACTAAAATTTAAGAGGGAAAAGGAAAACACTTACTGGACTGGACCACTGCTTGAGTTTGTGCAGACGTCCCTGATGCTATATTAGTTAATGCCCAGGCAGCTTCAAACTGTAAAGAAGGACTGGAAACAAGATTTAAAGTTTTAAATTTTGTTCGATATCAAACATCTCAAAAAGGAAACCTGTCATGAGAGAAATGGGGGGACTGCCTGATGAACAGCTTTTAAAATTATTAGTTGCCAAGCCAGGATTCTTGCTCTCTGACCTTTAAGAGCCTATTAAGAACCTCTAAATCACAGACCCAGAACAGACATGCAGACCAAAAATCAATAAGATTATGGTAAAATTATTAGTTGCCAAGCCAGTATGCTTGCTCTGTGATGTGTAAAGAAAGTACGCTGGAAAATAAATAGAAAAGCTGCGACCTTAGAAAAATTAAATGCAAGACAAATGGTGTGTATCAGGTGCGCTAATCTGTTAACTGATCTCTAATATAGTGATATATCAATAATAAAAATTGATGATAAAATAATCAGATTTTAGTCACTAAGGCTCGGTTCACACTGGTGCTAAGCGGGAAACCCTGCAAATCCACTGCGGGTTCCCGCATCGCAGCCGACTTGCAGGCAGATCACAATGCCATATACGAACCGCTGGGAGTGTAAATATAAAGTTAATGACACTCCCAGATCGGTTCACATATCGCAGCACAAATTGTCAATTTGGACAGGAATGGGATCGCATAGGTGTGAACGCCTATGTGATCAGATTCTGGTGCGGTTAAAAAAAAAAAAATAGATTTTTGTCCTACCGTAAAATTTTTCTGATGTTCATTGACGGACACAGCTTCAGAATCTTCTTGACCATTGGTTTATGCTGCCCCTTACAGGAGTAGGACACTAGGCAGGAAATCGATTACCACGCCTATGGGGTAGTCCCAGGGGGTAATAGAGGGGTGGGTGCTGTGTATGTCAATGATCATCAGAGAAAAGGATTTTACAGTAAGGCAAAAATCCAATTTTCTTTCGCTCATTGACAGGCACAGCTCCAGAATCTTCTTGACATCCCAAAGCATTGTCAAACATAAGGGGTGGGAAAAACCGCAGAAAAAAAAAAAAAATCCCAAAAAGCTAAACCTAGCCAACCAGGTAACATGGAGCTCAACCAGGAACAACTGGAGGTCACCTGAAAAAAAAAAAAAAAAAAAAAAAATCATACATCCTCAGAGGACTAATCCTCCCAAACAGCGACCTGCAAAATGTTGTGGCCAAAAGCAAATGAAGACCCCCACAAAGGCAACAGAGCCCATACTAGGGGAACCAAGTGAACTCCCTGAATAAAGGTGCGACCCAAAGAATGCATAGCCAAAGGATGGTAAAAGATGATGGCCAAGGCCGAAAACCTGGCCCTCGACGGTACCCAAGGCCAGACAGTGCTCAGAACCACATTGGAGGAATGCCAAAATTCGAGCCACCGAAATGAACAGGGATGAACCCCAAGAGACTCACACCAGGCAATGTGCGCCTTCCAGCGTGATGGTAAAAATCTTCCTAGAGGTAGATTTTTTTTTTTTGTCTTTTACAACGTGGGAATCCCTGATTCAGACAACCCCCTATCCTTTAACACCTGGCTTTCAACACCTAAGCTGTTAAAGCCCGCGACTGAAAAGGATGGGAGATTGGTCCCTGGGCCAAAAAAAAAATCTTCTGAGAGAAAGTCTCCAAGGGTCATCGGCGACCAACCGTACACGATCGGCGTACCAGGACCAGCGAAGCCAGTCTGGAGCCACTAGGATGACCAGATCCCTTTTGCCTTGATCCTTTGAAGGAGACTCGGCAGAAGTTTTAGCAGGGGGGAAAGACATAGATCAGAAGATACTGGCCCCAAGGAGACACCAGTGCATCTGTAACGTCGGCCAGAGGATCCCGAGATCTTGCCACAATTCTCTGTACCTTCCTGTTGAGACGAAAGGCCACCTCTGGAGTTTCCCACCAGACGCAGCTGAACTTTAGAATGCCAGCTACCTCCCGAGCCGCCAGGACACTTCTTGTGCCCCGTTGGTGATTGACATACGCCACGGCCATGGCATTGTCAGGAAGATCCTTACCTGGCACTGCCAGACAAATCTTATAGCCGAAGTTCCAGTATACTGATCGGTAGTCTTGACTTTCCCAGAGTCCAAACCCCTGAGCACATCTGTGGCCACAACGCTTACCCACCCAGGCAGGCCGGCAACTGCGGAGACCACTGTGCAGTACAGGGGAAGGATTATGTAGAGACTGTGGATCCTTGTCCCACTTGGCAAGAAATCTCCCTTTGCAGAGGTTCGAGTGGAACTGTGCAGGAGGAACCGCCTCCAAGGTGGGCACTATCAGGCACAGCGCCCGCACGCAGGTCCAGACAGAAAACCGACTGCTGAACAACAAGAGCCGAGTCGCATCCTGCAGCTTTGGAGTTTTTGTTCCCCAGGAAAAAAACACCCTGGCTGAAGCTGATCCAGAGTCAGATCCAGATAGTCCAACTTGGTGGACGGAACCAGAGCAGATTTTTGGAAGTTCAATTTCCAACTGAACTCCTACAGAGTCCGCACACCAATGTCCAGGTTGTCCTTTAGAGCAGCTGGAGACTGCTCGCAGAAGAAGATAGTCCAGGTACCCAGTACCGTAAACCCCCGCTGCGGCTACAAACCCAACGCCGGGGCCAACACTTTTGTGAATACCCAAGGAGCTGAGGTGACCAAAAGCTAATGCCATGAATGGAGCATGCTCCTCACCCCCGGCAAGCGGAGGAAATGCTGATGACCAACATATAATGGAATATGAAGGCAAACGTTCTTGATGTGGGGATGCCACTATTGTAAGAAGGGACCCCATTCGGAATTCTGTAGCTGCATAAGTGGTTCAAAGCCTTGAGGTCCAGGATGGACGTACCTTGCCTTCCTTTCTGGGAACTGTAAACAAGTTTGACGAGAAACACGTTCCGATTTTGGAACAAGAACAATCGCCCCATGTACTAGAAAGACTTGCACCTCACCGAAGAGACCCCACAAGCGGTCTGGGGACAAAACGTAGATTGGAAGGAAAGAATGTCACTGGATAAGAAAGAAAAACCGATCTAGTAGCCGGACCGAATCAGCTCGTGGACCCACCTGTTTTAAATCAGGAAGGTCCATGGGTCCAGAAAGAAGCGAAGACATCCCCCCCACCTCAGACATGGGTGAGGACACCCCTTCAGGCACAAGAGGGCTTGTCTGCAGGTCTGGAAGAACCCGCTCTGACAAGACTCCTCGCCCCTGGCAGCCTGTGGAAGAGGAGGACTCCTTCCCCCCTGTAAGGACCCTTAAGTATATCATCCAGGAAGATCTGAACAGGTCATCCCCCAAAAAGGGAGAACAGATGAGGCCGTCATGGAAGACTGGTCCGCCGACCACAATTTCAGCCATATCATGCGCCGACGGACCACTGCGTTCACAGACAGCCTAGAAACCAAGGGAGCTGCATCCAGAGAGGCACCACAGACAAACTGTAACCCATGGACCAACTGGTCCGCCAACTCGCAAGGGCAGGGTGGAAGCGGTTTCTCCTCCAAATCCTGGAGCAAAATGCTTTGCCCACTCCGTTAAAGTCTGGGACACAAATGCTATGGTGAACACCGGCCTAAGGACCAAAACGGCCACAGGAAACATGTGACGGACCAAAGTCTAGACTCTCCAGTCAAAAGAGTCTAAAAGCTGGAGACTCCTCCACCAGAATTAAAGAGGAGTTATTCGGCCTGAGAATCCCCACAGGTGGGACTGTCTACTTTTTAAAAAAACGGGGACTATTCAAAGGGATACCATCTAGCAAAAATGCTTAGGCACCAACATAATGACTGACGCGCGACAATTTAGTCAAGAAAATTGTCAATTGTTTAGTCAAGGTAGGAAAAAGGGGACAACTTCTGCTGCTTTTGGGGAGCTGTGGGTACCAAAGGGGACCGGCACATCAGATGCAGCAGCAGCTGCATCCTCCAATTTTAAAGTTGCCTGTACCGATACAATCGGTGCATCCATGTGCGGCTGCAGAAGAGGAATCATCCTCACTATCAGAGCACTCAAAGTGCATTGACGCAGACCCAGTAGGGTCACGATCTACTAAGCTCACACTGAAACATAACAATCAGGATTGTTGTTTGATACAAAATAGGCAGGTGAGGGTCGCCAACCAAATTTCTTTCAAGGGGACGCCGCCCCAGGCCCACAAATGGGCCACCTACTGGACCTCACGGGGGGAGAGAGAAAAAAAATCACCCTCCGAGCCAAACAAAAATAAATTTCCCCCTTAAAAAGGGGTCACCCACCATGACGTGGACACGCAGGCAATGTACCCAGAGGGTCTGCAGCGCTAAGAGGGGGGGGGGGGTGCCCTATGCAAAATGGAGGCAGGCGGCCACAGGACACTCACCGGGGGAGACTGTCTGATCCATCTGGGAATGGTCGGAAGCGGACAACCCTGTCCGAGACCCATCTGTAAGCACAAATACTGAGCGACTTCCTAAGACTCCATATAGATGACAGGTACACCTACACCCCCCCAATTGCCTGAACCACATCCAAGGCATGCAAGGCAATTTCCTTCGGGTGTTTTGGCCTGGGACACAGGGAAGGCAACACAATGTCTTCACTCAAATGGAAATCAGAGACAACCTTTGGGAGGAATGACGGACAAGGTCGAAGAGCCACCTTATCGCTGTGAACCACTAAGTAAGGTGAACGACAGGATAACGCTGCCAGTCAACGCAATGTCTTTATTCCCACCTTCTGAGACAGCGTAAACAAGGAAATCTCCAGAAGATTCTCAAAGAAATTCCTGGGAGGACCGATAAAAACCTAATTGAGGTCCCAAGGCTGCAACAGAGACCACACTAGAGGAACCAAATGGCGAACACCCTGATGAAAAGGTACGCACCAGGGAGTGTGTGGCCAAGGGTCATTGATAGAAGACCGCCAATGCAGACACCTGGCCTTTGGTGGTACTCAAGGCCAATTTTTATTAACACCCCCCCCCCCCCCCATGAAGGAAGGACAAGACCACCACAACTGATGAAACACCTCCGGATGAAAAGACCATTACCCCTGGTCTAACGCCTGCCGACAGGTAATCCCACTGCCAGTTTTTCACTCCGGGAATGTGTATGGTGGAAAGGGCTGGAACGCACGTAGCCTGCCCGAGAAAGCAGGCTACCCTCAGAGCCACCAGGACACTTCTTGTGCCCCCTTGGTGACTGAAATAAGCCACGACTGTGGCATTGCCTGATTGAAAATGCACTGGACATCCTTGGAGGTGATCCTTCCCAATGTTCCAAGCACAGTCTGATCGCTCAGAGCTCCAGGAAATTGATTGGTAGTCTGGACTCCTTCAGGGTTACGACCCGAGCAGAAATTGTTGAGAACGCCTACCCACCCTGACAGGCTGGCATCTGTTGGGACCACTGTCCAATACAAGGGGAAGGAAGGATTTTCCCTGCTGGAGCACAAAGCCACCAGATCAGGGACCCTTTTGCAGCCCGGCTCAGCTGTATTTGGTTGTCTAGAGACAGCGGAGTCTTGTCCCATTTGATCAAAATCTACCTTTGCAGGGACCTTGTATGGAACTGTGCAAACTGGTCCACCTCAAAAGTAGACACTATCAGGCCCAGCATCCGCATGCAAGTCCAGAGGAATGACCCATCTTGCTGGACAGCAGGAGGTGAATTGCAGCCTGCAGCTTCTGGAGTTTGTCCAGAGGAAGGAGTACTCTGGCTAAGGCCAAGTCCAGAGTCAGACCCAGATCGTCTAGTTTTGTGGAAGGAACCAAGGAAGACTTCTGAACATTCAGAATCCAGCCAAACTTCCTCAAGGTCCGTATGTTGATTTCCAGGTTTTCCACCAGCGCCGTAGGAGACTCTGTTCGCAGAAGAAGGTCGTCCAAGTAGCCCTGGACCGCAATCCCCTGCTGACGTAATAATGCTAGCACCGGGGCCAACACTTTCGTGAAAGACCCGAGACCAAACTAAAGCGGAGGAAGTGCTGGTGACCGACACATATTGGAATGTGAAGGTAAGCACCTTGATGTCGATGGATGCAAGAAAATCCCATTGATGCAGGGAAGCCACCACAATGCTAACGGACTCCATTCTGAACTTCTGCACCTGCAAAGCAGTTCAGCACCTTGGAGGTCCAGGATTGGACGCATTCCTTTCTGGGTACTGTAAAAAGGTTTGCGCAAAACCCCTGAAAACGTTCCGAAGTCGGAACCGGGACAATCCCCCTTGAAGTAAAAGGTCTTGCACCGCCCCCGAAGAGAGCCTGTAAGCGGACCGGGGACAGTCGCACGTTGGAAGGAAAGAACCATTCTGGAGGGTAAGAACAAAACTTGATCTTGTAGCTGAACCGAATGACTTCGTGGACCCACTTGTCTTGTACCGAGGAAGTCCACGGGTCTGGGAACCAGCGATGAAGTCCCCCCGCCCCAGATACAGGTGAGGGCACACCTTCAAGCTGAAGGGGCATTGTTCTCGGGTCTGGAGAAGCCACTCGACTCGCCAGACCAAGTTCGCTTGTATCCTCCATAGGAGGCCCTAAAGGGCTTCGATCCCGAGGGACGAAACGTATGAATCGAGGAGGGCCCACGTCTACGACAAGGGTCCTTGCCTATAGTAGCCTGTGGAAGAAGGGTACTCTTGCCCACTGTGAGACCTTTAATGATGTCCTCCAGGGTAGCACCAAACAGGCCATCTCCTTAAAAACAGGAAGATCAGTCAAGGCCGTTTTAGAAGTCTGGTCTGCAGACCAGCATTTGAGCCAAAAGACACGCCCCGAAGGACCACTGTCGAAACAGAGAGCTGAGCCACTAGGGGAGCCGCATTCAAAGAGGCATCACAGAAACTAAAGCACCTGGACCGGCTGGCCGTCCGCTCAGCAAATGCCAGAGGGCTGCTCCCCCTCCAGGTCACGGCGCAACAGCTTAACCCATTCGGTCAGACTCTGCGACACCAGGGCAATGTCGAATATCAGTCTCAGCCAGGGTATACATATTGCAGGCCACAACATCCGCCTTCCCATCAGCCAAGTCCTTAAAGGCCAGGGACTCCTCAACCAGAACCATGGTTGCCTTTAATCTGGAAACCAGAGGGTTCCACCACCGGTGGAACAGTCCACTTTTTAAGACTCCTTATAGGATATCGAATAGAAAGTGCTTAGGGATTCCAAGGGGACACTTTGGTCATCCCCACTCTGTAGCAACAATTCTGTCAAAATAGGAGGGGAAAGTTTACACCTTTGCCGTTCTGGATGGCTTGTGAGTGCCAAAGGAGACCTGCACATCTGCATCCCCCCAGCACCTTTTCGTGCACGATTGCAGAAGTAGAGCAATCCTCCTCAAAATCTGAGATTCAGGGCACGTGGCTGCAGACCCATGCAGGGTGACCCACGTCTGCCGCAGTCGAATCAGATTAAGGATCTGAGGGGACAGATGAGGCAGGGGAAGGCCCGTCGCTCAAAAGTCAACTCCACCCGGGACAATAAGGACTCCAGGACCGCCGTCAGTGCGTCAATGGATGGTAGGAACCCGGCCTCAGAGAGAGGGGGGGGGGGGGGGGAAATCAAGGGGAGAGCTGTGCTCCAAAAGATGCCACGAGTCACCAGGGGGACCCCACAAAACACTACTAAGGGACACCCCGCGCTCTCTCTGGCAGCACACCCAGTTGCCAGTCACAGAGCCCCAATCAATCCTCAGCAGAGCGGCAGAGGACCCCAACAGTCGCACTACCCTGCAGAAACCAGGCACGGCAGCCACCAGGAGGACTCTGCCCTGCAGTGGCAAACCACTGCAAAATGCCGCCGGACTACATAAACATGGCTGCCATGCATTGCAGCACAAAAGGTTTCAAGAAAATGGTGGCACCAAGAGGCTTCCAGGGAACCAGGAGGGATCCCTAGGCCTCAGGACAGGGGCAGGCCAGACATAGGGTCCACCAGGTACAACCCCCCCCCATCATAGCACCCTGCCCCCACTGTGGGAGGTGTACCAGACTACCCAAACGGGCTCGCGTCCACCCACCCGAAAACCCTCCAGGGGGAGAGAGGGGACAGCTACTCACCATACCAGGAACCAGGTGGGCACCGCTCCAGACAAAACCCCTCGCCATCGAAATGGGGGGCTGTTGGCCAGGAGGAACGCTGCGATTCGGGCCAAGACCCGGTCGTATGCGACCTCACGAGGCTCTTAACTCTCACGCCAGCCCCCATTTGGTGGGGCTATGTCCCAGCCGACCTAGCACGGACATCTGCGCGCACTAGCCAGACTGGGGTGACCACTAGATCTAGATTATCCAGCCCATCGCCCAGTCCGGCAGTTGAATGTAGATTTCTCAGGAAAAACAAAAAAGGAAAAATCTATCTAAAAGAAAAATTTTCCAGGACTAGAGATCCCAACAGGAACTAGGTCCTTACTCCTGACAAGGCAGAAGAAAAAAAAAAAAAGAAAAAAAAGAAAAAAAAAAAAAACCTATAGCAGAAAGCGGGAGTATACCCTCAGACTGCCCATAGGCATAGCCAGACTTTTTCTGCCTAGTGTCCTACTACTTTAGGAGGCAGTATAATCCAATAGTTAAGAATATCTGTAGCTGTGTCTGTCAATGAACGAAAAAGATTAGGGCCCTGCACGAGTTTGGTCTGAATGCGATGCAAATTCAGCCATATACACTCTATGGCTGAATTTGCATCACAAAGTCATTGCATGTGATTTGCAAAGCAGTGCGAACAACATGCGATGTCTATCGCACCAGTGTGAACCGTACCTAAACCAAAAAGCATGCAGTTTAAGGACTTCAGTCTTTACCCTGGTCTCCTGATCTGCATACCTATTCCTGGGTCAATGAGGGTAGACACAATAGCCAGGCAACACATTTTCAGAAGATTAGTGACCACCTCCATAATTTTTAACCACTTGCCGACTGCCTAACGCCGATCTACGTCTGCAGTCAGCCCCTCACAGGCAAAGTGACGTAGGGCTACGTCACTAGCTTGTGAGGGTCTAGGGAGCGAGCGCGCGCCCCTGGAGGCGTGGTCACGGACTCCCCCGCGCGTGTGACCGGTGGACCCGATGTTCGCCGGTCACTCTGCGATCGGCGGGGGAGAGGGAGAAAGTCAGGCGGCTTGTGTAAACAAGCTGCCTGTCATTCTCCCCTGTGTATGAAGGATGATCATACGGTTCTACTATGTAGAACCGTTGATCACTCTTCATATATCTGAAGCCACAGCCAATCACAGTAGAAAGCACGCCCCTAGGGACAAACATAGCCCCTCCCTTTCAGAAAAAAGTTAACCCCTTCACTGCCAGTGTATTTTTACAGTAACAGTGCATATGTATAGCACTGATTACTGTAGTAATGTCACTGGTAACCCCAAAAGTGTCAAAAATGTCAGTCAACGGTCCGATCTGTCCGCCGTAATGTCGCAAAAAAAAAAAAAAAAAAAAAAAAATCGCAGATCGCCGCCATTACGCGTTAAAAAAAAAAAAACACCAAAAATGACAAAAATCTTTCCCTTTGTTTGTAAACGCGATAACTTTTGCGCAAAACAATCAAAATACGCTTTTTTTTACCAAACATAGGTAGCATAAAACAAATTGGCCGAAAATGTTAAAAAATTTAGATTTTTACATTTTTTGGGGGGGAATTTCATATTAAAAAAATTTGAAAAATATTGCTATTTTGCAAAATTTACGCTCTTTTTTGTTTATAGCGCATGATCAAAAAAAAAAAAAAAAAAAAAAAAAAAAAAAAAAAATCGCACAGGTGATCAAATACCACCAAAAGAAAGCTCTGTGGGAAAAAAAGGACGCCAAATTCATTTAGATAAAGCGTCGCACGACCGCGCAATTGTCTGTTAAAGTCACGTAGCGCCGAATCGCAAAATACCCCCTGGTCAGGAAGGGGGTAAAATCTTCCGGGGCTTAAGTGGTTAAACAAGTGTCATCTAGGTTTTTGACAACCTATAATTTAAAGTGAACAGGAGCGCACATTCCTTGATGACCTAAAAATCATTCTGGCTGGCTTCCAGATGGTCAAAATGGTTGCTATATATTTTTTTTTTTTTTTTTAAACGCTAGGTAAATATTAGAGGAAAAGGTGACATTACTGGAATTCAAGCTATACTGCACAAAAGGAGGGGGGAGACAGCTTTTTATACTCACTTATCTGCCTCTAAACATTTCACCAATATGGGCAGAATTCCAGATTTTATGAGGTCATCAATGGGTGGATTTCTGTCACTGGATAACAGTTTTCTGCAAAAGAAAAAAAATTGTACAAAAAATGATTAGTGTGTATAAATGTTTTAGAGATCATGTTCTCGTCTATGGTCCGTAATTATATTTTAGGCTGGCCATACCGGCACATTAGATAAAGATTTTTATTTTGCCTGGTCTAATTCCTTATCTCACCAATGCAAGCCATATAAACAAAAACAGACTATGACTTGCATCAGGAAAACACACCTATAGTGAATGTCACATTATTGGAAATTCTGTTGACCATCACCTTTCAACCACAGCATTCGGTCATCCATGGTTTAAATCCTCTCCCAGTTTCAAGTGGCCAAATGACTTAAATTTCCGGAAGAAGAAAAAAAAAAAATTTGCAGAAAATTGGATTGTTATAAGAACTTACCGTAAAATCTTTTTCTCAGAGTCCTCTGACAGATGCAGCTCTCCATAGTTTAACCAATAGGTAAAGCGCCATCTACAGGAGTAGACTAGGCAGTGAAACTTTTCACCTGACACGCCTATATAGGGGCTGTCCCTAATGACATTACCCCAGACACACTGTGCTCACTAATCAGTTTCGTAGCAAGCAGTGAAAGAAGACACAACCAACCCCAAAATAGAGGGGCGGGAGCTGCGTGTGTCAGAGGACTCAGAGAAAAGGATTTTATGGTAAGTTCATACAAAAATCAAATTTTCTCTTACGTTCTCAGACAGACGCAGTTCTCCATAGGTTTCTTCACCATTGGGACGCCCCATAGCAGTGTAGGCATGAGGGGTGGGAAAACACAAACAACCGGTAACATTTCATCAAGGCTAGAAAACGTAGCCAACAGGGCAACAGAAAGCTCTTTAAATCCAACAGGAAATCCAACAGGAGCTCGCCCCAAAACAAAAATTCACCCCTGAAAGAGAACAGTAAAGCTCTTCAGCAAACCGCAGCCTGCAAAACCTTGCGGCCAAAAGGAAGCATCCGATGATGCCATCAAATCAATCTGGTAGAATTTTGTAAGTGTGTACGGACGACCAGGTCGCCACCTCACACACCTGAGCCACCGAAGCCTGATGGCGAAAGGCCCAAGAGGCACTCCGCGCTACAGTAGAATGCGCCCTCACAGGGAAAGGAGGAGCCTGACCCTGCAATGAATAGGCCTGAACAATGGTCTGTCTGATCCACTTTGACATGGGGGCAGCAAACGCAGCCGAACCCTTATGAGATCCCTCAGGAAGGACAAACAGGGAATCAGACGTCCGAAAGGAGTCCGTGGCCGACAGGTAAACTCTGATCGCCCGAACCATAGCCAGCAAATGCAAGGCAAATTCTTTGGGATGCTTAGGCTTCGCACAGAGCAAACATAAAATATTTTCTTTGAGGTGGAAAGCCGACACCACCTTAGGGAGAGAGGATTGGTTAGGTTGCAGAACAACCTTATCCCTATGAACGACCAGATAAGGCGAACGGTAAGACAGAGCCGCCAACTCAAACACCCTGCGAGCAGAGGCGATAGCCAACAGAAAGGCAACTTACTAAGATAAAGGCAGAGAGATTTCGCTGATATTCTCAAAAGGAGGTCGTTGCAGAACGGACCAAACAAAATCCAGATCCCATGAAAGTAAAGGGGACGTTCTCGGAGGAGCCGGATGACGCACCCCTGAATAAAGGTGTGAATTAAATAGTTAGCCACTTACTTTTAACGTCCCTTGGCGACTAAGGCCGACACTTGAACTTTAATCATGCCCAAACCTGGAGCAGCTACCGCTCTGCACGCCGTCTGCAGCAAGTGAAACTTCTGGGAGGAAGTGAACAAATATCACTAGAGGCCGAACTCCCTGAGCCACAACAACATGGTGCCATAGGAAAGTATAGGAAAGCACAGGGAAAATAAGTGTGGCCTGCCCACACTTAAAAAATGGCGCCTGAAACCGGCGCCAAGCACTCAGGACAAAAAAAATGGCTGCTGCCCTTACACTGATGCAGCCTGATGCCCACACCTAAAATGGCGCCAAGCGTTCAGGAGCCCAGGCAATGAGGCCACCGTGGGAATCCCCTGTAGGGGACCCCCCCAGGACAAGGTACCAACAAGCACACCCTCCCCCCAGACGTTAGACACGCTACAGCGCCCCCAGCAGGAGCAGGGAGGGTAGGACCCGTCCTGACAGGCCAGGCAGAATCTTACAGAGGACACAGCCTTGTAATTCCCAGGAGTGGGCCCACATCTCCCCCACAGATCACTGTCCCAGGGACACAGGGGGGGTTGCATCACTCACCATACCATGGACGAGGGGCTCCGCTCCGAGACAGCTCGCCTCCCACCCTGAGTGGGGGTGCTGTCAGCCAAGAGGGGTACGCTGCAACTCAGGGCGTTCCAGGTTGATGCGTCCTGGTGAAAGCATCTGTTCGCAGGCTTGTCCCCATCCGGCGGGGCTCTGTCGTGGCGAGGCCTTGGCGGACCACAACCTGCTCACGCTCGTTGGCCAGGCTGGGAGACCATAAGGATCTAGATTATCCAGTGCGAAACACCCGCCCGGCTGTCGCTTGTAATTCACCAGGAGTATCCCCCTGACACTAGCTAGCGATAGCGAGTAAAGAGAAATAAACATTTTCAAAAGAAAATAAAAACTGAGACTGGAGTCCCAGCAGGGAACCTTGGTCCTACCCCTAAACTAGGCAGCAAGAAACTGATTAGTGAGCAGTGTGTCTGGGGTAATGTCATGAGGGACAGCCCCTATAGGCGTGTCAGTTGAAACGTTTCTGAAAAGTTTCACTGCCTAGTCTACTCCTGTAGATGGCGCATTACCCATTGGTGAAGAAACTATGGAGGAGAGCTGCGTCTGTCAGAGGACGTAAGAGAAAAAACGGAATTTTTGTAAAATCTTACCTGTAAAATTCCTTTCTCTGAGTCCTCCGACAGTCGCCGCCTCTTCATATTCGTCACATATGGGGTATTAGACTTTGCTCCGAAGGAGTAGCTAGGCAACAGAATATGTTAACAATAAAGCTTTAACATATCCCACCCTCAAGGGGTGGTCCCCTCAGTCAATACCCTCCTACTTCCTGCAACCATATCTCAGTTTTAGTGGAATAGCAGTAGAGTATACATTCAAACCCCAAAAGAGGGGCGGGGGCGGCGACTGTCGGAGGACTCAGAGAAAGGAATTTTACAGGTAAGATTTTACAAAAATTCCGTTTTCTCTTACGTCCTCCGACAGTCGCCGCCTCTTCATATTCGTCACATATGGGGACGTCCCAAAGCAGTGCAAACATGAGGGGTGGGAAACGCATCCGCGCCGAAAGGCAACGCAGTCTCCACATCAAAGAAAGGAACCTTACCAAAGGAAGGAAACCAGCTGGGCAACAGCAAAAATAAGTGCTCAACAGGAGCAACAACCCAGGAAAAGACAAAAAAACCAGGGGATACAAAAAACTATCCCAACAGCCAGGAGTCCCCAACAAGGGACCCTATGGAACAGCCGCACTAAGAACCTTGCGGCCAAAGGAAGCATCCGCCGATGCCTGAACATCTACTTTGTAGAATTTTGTGAAAGTGTGTACGGTCGACCAAGTCGCCGCCTTACACACCTGGGCTACAGAAGCCCCATGACGGCAGGCCCAAGACGTACTCAGTGATCTAGTAGAGTGCGCCTTCACAGGCACAGGGGGAACCTTCCCCTGCAAGGCATAGGCCTGGTCAATGGTCTGCCTGATCCATTTGGCGATGGTAGAGGCCGAAGCCGCCATGCCCTTCCGAGGACCCTCTGGAAGAATAAACAAGGAGTCAGTCTTACGAAAAGACTCAGTCGATTTAAGGTAAACCCTTATCGCCCGAACAACATCCAGAGAGTGCAATCTCACCTCCTTCGGATGTTTAGGCTTCGTGCACAACGAAGGCAAAACAATATCCTCGTTAAGATGGAATTCCGAAACTCGTTTCGGTAAAAAAGAAGGATTAGGTCGCAAGACCACCTTATCCAAATGAACAACCAGGTACGGAGACTTGCAGGACAAAGCCGCCAGTTCCGACACTCTGCGAGCCGAAGTGATCGCCACCAAAAAGGCGACCTTTTTGGACAACATAGACAACGAGATCTCCCTGATCTGTTCAAAAGGAGCACGTTGTAACACAGAGAGAACGAGATTCAAGTCCCAAGGGGGCAAAGGATCCCTCCTAGGAGGAACCAGATGCCGCACACCCTGAATAAAAGTGCCAACCAAGGAGTTGGAAGCCACGGGACGTTGAAACAGAACGGCCAGCGCCGACACCTGACCCTTTATCGTAGCCAGCGCCAAACGCTGATCGACACCCGTCTGAAGGAAAGACAGCACACGGGAAACCGAGTACGTGCGGGGTGAAAACCCCCTGGACTCACACCAGGCAAAATAGGCCTTCCAAGAACGGTAATAAACCTTCCCCGAGGAAGACTTCCTCGCGTTGATCAAAGTATGAACGACCTCAGGAGAGAGACCCATCTCCTTCAGGACCTCGGTCTCAACAGCCAGGCCGTCAAAGCCAGCGACTGTAAAGCAGGATGGTAAATCGGTCCTTGAGACAGTAGATCGTCTCGAAGAGGCAGACGCCAAGGGACGTCGACCGCCAGATTCACGAGGTCTGCGTACCAGGACCGGCGAGGCCAGTCCGGTGCCACAAGAATCACCGTGCTGCGTTCCGAGTGCAACCTGCGAAGGAACCTGGACAGCAACTGAATCGGTGGAAACGCGTACATCAGCCTGTACTGATGCCACGGGGCCACTAACGCGTCCGACGCGTCTGCCCGAGGGTCGCGCGTCCTTGCCACGAACCTCTTTACCTTGTAGTTGAGGCGAGACGCGAACAGGTCCACATCTGGAAGACCCCACTTCGCGCACAACATCTGGAAGACAGCCGGGTGGAGAGACCATTCCCCCTGATCCAGGGTCTGGCGACTCAGATAGTCCGCCTGCCAGTTCTCCACTCCCGGAATGTGAACCGCCGTTATCGCCGGGACATGAGTCTCGGCCCAAGACAGAATGTCGGCCACTTCTCGAGCCGCTCGGGCACTCCTGGTGCCCCCTTGGTGGTTGATGTAGGCCACCGCCGTGGCATTGTCCGTCTGCACCCGAACCGGGCAGCCCTGCAGCCGGTCCGTCCAGCGATGAAGACAGAGCCTTATCGCACGCAATTCCAGAATGTTGATCGGGAGGGAAGACTCCCCCTCCGACCAGGTCCCCTGGGCGGACAGAACGCCCAGAACACCACCCCAGCCCGACAGGCTGGCATCCGTGGTGATTATCGTCCACGAGATCGGACGAAACGACTTGCCCCCGGACACCAACGGGGACTGGAGCCACCACAGAAGGTTTTCCCTGGTGCGATGACTCAACGAGATCTGAAGATCCAGAGATTGAGGTCGCCCGTCCCACCTGGACAGGATCTCCGCTTGGAGACCCCGCGTGTGAAACTGCGCAAAAGGAATCGCCTCGAAGGCCGAGACCATCAATCCCAGACATCTCATACCCGTCCGCAGAGATGAGTGTGGAACGTCCCTGAGGGACCTGACTTCCTCCTGAAGAGTCCTGAATTTGTCTTCCGGCAGGAAGACCTTCGCCTGCACCGAGTCCAGTATCATTCCCAGATAGGGGAGACGAACCGACGGACTCAGTGTCGACTTTGGAACATTTATCGTCCAACCGAACTCCTGCAGAGTTTGCATCGTGACAGACAGGTCCTTCTCCAGACCCTGTCTGGTCGCAGACCGAACCAGAATGTCGTCCAGATACCCCAGGACAGAAATGCCCTGGGCTCTCAACAATGCCAGAACCGGTGCAAGCACCTTGGTGAAGACCCGCGGAGCCGAGGCGAGCCCAAAGGGCAACGCCACAAACTGGTAGTGATCCTCCGCAATGGCAAATCGAAGGTACCTCTGATGACCCTCGAATATGGGGATGTGAAGGTACGCATCCTTCAAATCGATGGAGGCCATGAATTCCCCCGGAACCAGGGCAGCCACCACCGAGCGCAGGGATTCCATGCGGAACTTGCGAACCCGCACAGAGCGGTTCAGAGCTTTCAAGTCCAGAATCGGACGAACCTTGCCCTCCTTCCTGGGCACGGTGAACAGATTGGAATAAAACCCCCGAAATCTGTCCCGATGAGGCACCGGAACCACCACTCCCTGAGCCCTCAGGTCCCGCACCGCCAGGTGCAGATCCCGCAGGCGCTCTGGAGACAGTTGAAGATTTGAGGGAAAGAATCTGCTCTCCGGCCGAGAGAGAAACTCGATCTTGTAACCAGATCGAACGATTTCCAGAACCCATCTGTCCCTCACACGGGCCAACCAGGGCTGAAGAAAACCGAGCAAGCGTCCCCCCACCCCAAAACTGGGTGAGGGCGCCCCTTCAGGCCGAACTGTTATGGGCCGCAGGTCCGGATTGGCCGGACTTCTGTTTCCCAGACCAGGGCTTCTTCTGAGAGCCTTGGCCTTTGAACGGCTTGCCCTTGTAGTGCGGCCGAAAGGCACGAAAGGACCCCTGAGGGGGCCGAAAATTAGCATGCTTCTTCCCAGAAGCCCCCTTAGCCTTGGGGAAATGGGGCAAGAGAGTGCTCTTACCCCCGGTGATCCCCTTAATCAACACATCCAGGGACTCCCCAAAAAGGCGAGACCCATCATAAGGCAGATTGGCTAAGGTTTTACGTGAAGATTGGTCCACCGACCAACATTTCAACCAAACCAGGTGGCGAGACAACACCGCCACGCTGTGCACACGCGCAGCCAACGGAATCAGGTCCAGGTCCGCATCACACAGATACATGACACCCTGGTGGATCTGATCCACCATATCCAGGGTCGCCGCCGAGGCCGAATCGGCCACCAGGACGCGCCTAAGCATCTGCGTCCAACTTGCGATCGCCTGGGCCGCCATGAGAGAAGCAAACAGAGCCTTAAGCATAGAACCCGTAACAGAATAAGTATGACGGGCAAGAGACTCCAGTCTCCTATCCGTGGCATCACGGAAAACAGGGGATCCCTCTGCAGGGATCGCAGTGGCTTTGTTCAAAACCGCAATAGCATGATCCACTGGCGGAGGCACACACCACCGTTCATCAGTGGCAGGCGAGAAAGGATAACGCAGCTTAAATTTACTTGGTACCGCAAAAGGCTTGCGCAAATCGCGCCATTGGTCCTTAACAGCGCGCTGAAAATCAGCATTGCAGGGAAAAACCTGCGGCGTCCTGCGTTTTCTCTGCGTCCCATAAGCCGCCAAGGCAGCCGGGGGACACACCTCGTCCTGCAAACGTAGCGTCTGCTTAATGGAAGCAATCAACTCATCCATGATTGCAAGCTCTTCAGGCGAGCCAGGGGGAGAATTATCAACCCCCTCAACTTCAGCCTCTACCTCAGACCCCACTAGATCAAGAGAGGAGCGGGACCCCGATAGGGGGGTCCCTGCCAGAACAGCCCCATCACCTTCACCCTCAGAATCAGAGGACAGAGCAACTCTGGGCCGTTTAGTAGATTGAGCAGCCACCAGCATTTGCACCTGTGCAGCAAGGCCAGCCACAATAGTGGCTAAATCCCCCCCTGGGGGGGAAACAGCGGTCCCCTGGCTTTCCACCAATACTGTGGGAAACTTGCCCTCCTGAGAATCCATTGCCCCTGTATGCCAGACAACCAAGGGTTAACTGCCCCCTTACAGCAAGCGCGGCAAGCGCAGCCCACCGCACCACACTCAGGCACAATGAGACCCCCACAGGGAATATACAGACTGAATACAGGCAATGGAACACAGGAATAGAAGGATAAAACCTGAGGAGACACTGCCGCTGCTGCTGCCTCGATCGGTGCTTCCAGGAGAGAGGAAGTGATGCTGCCAGGGCGCTCTATGTAAGCCTATGGAGGCTACAAGAAAATGGCCGCCGTGCATGTAAACCATGCAGCCGGAGCGGGCGCCGGTAAAATGGCGTCGTTTGGCGCCGAAATCGCCGCTCCACAGTGCATAAAATCACACACAATTTTATCCCATTATATGGATACATGTTAGATCGCCGCAGCGATCGCTGTATATGCCCCAACATGCCATTAAAAACATGCCCCACAGCACACAGCTCCTCACACTGCCCAGCCTGACATACTCAGTGTCATACAGCTCCCCCCCCCTTGCAGCCCACAGCATGCAGCCGAGAGATAGGGAGACAAGCAGTGTGATTCAAAGGCAGGTTACACAGTCCCAGACTGAGACCCCCCCAGACAGACAGGTCCCCACATAAATACACTTACCTCACATGGCGTGGGGAACCCGCACAGGCGAACAAGCCGCTGCACATGAGGCAGGGAGAGTCGCAATACAAGACGCACACAATGGCGGTTCAGAAACCGCACAGCGTCCGGTGAGGTAGCCACCTCACCAATCATCCCTGCACCGAACAGGGATGGGTCGTTCACTGTGCCAGGAGCGTTACCTGGCTGAACGCTCGATGGCAGACTGGGAAGCCACTGACCCACGACCTGCGACCAGGGGGATCAGCCCGAGACCCAGTCTGCATGATCCTCTTCGTCCGAAGAACTAACTAATGCTGACAAAAATAACAGCTAAGTAAAGGTAGAGAGAAAACTCAAACAAAATATTAAAAAGAAGAAAGAGTCTGGGACAAAAAGTCCCAGCACAGAGAGAGCCAGCCACTCCTGACAAGCTAGACATTAAAACTGAGATATGGTTGCAGGAAGTAGGAGGGTATTGACTGAGGGGACCACCCCTTGAGGGTGGGATATGTTAAAGCTTTATTGTTAACATATTCTGTTGCCTAGCTACTCCTTCGGAGCAAAGTCTAATACCCCATATGTGACGAATATGAAGAGGCGGCGACTGTCGGAGGACGTAAGAGAAATGCCTTTTTATCATCAATGCAGTGGTTTTGACTCTTTTCAACGATGATTTCAAACTCTTGGCTTTTTAAAACTGCAAGTAAATAAGGGTGAGACACTGCTGTGGCTAAAAGGTCCAACACATCTTAAGCTGATGTCCCATTTGTGGTCCTGGATCTGTAGCATATAGAGGGAGAACTCCCACCGGTTTCTACGAGTCACACCAATGCCAGCTTTAGCAGGAAAGCATTGCTCCCTCACTGTCAAATACTCAAACTGTACATGGTCAGTGAGACAATGCCTCCCTCATCTGGCGTGTAAGGGAGAAACAAAGCGCAAGTAGATCTGTAAATATTGAATTGAAATAGAAGGTGGATTAATTTGCAGTGTTGTACATTGGCAGCCTAACACAAAAGACCATACAGGATTAGCTTAGGCGTGTTCAGATCCTAATTCTAACCCACTGGAGCTATCCAGTCAGGAAGCCATCACTCAAAGGGCCAATGGTAAGTGGCTAAGGCTTGATTTGCTCATCTGTGCACCTTTCACTCCAACATCAGAAGTTGAGCGTTTTGTGATCCAATGTTGCCACCATTTTAAAATTCACCCAAGCCTTCAATTTTCACCTCATGTTGCTACAGAAAATAATTTGTGACTGGAAGTCTTTTCTTTCCAGGTCACAGCTCATGCCCATTTCTTTTTTTATTATATTTCTCATACGATTCTCCCATCATTGATCAGAAATTAGCTTGTTTTTCCAAATATTGCAACATGTCTCGATCACTCAAATTCGATGGCCGTATGAAAATCATCCGCTGCAGTCCACTAATTGTGTAAAATTTGAAAGAAAATTCTTGATTACGATTATCGTAAGAAAATGCTTTCGGAATTCAACCCATGTATGACCAGCTATAGTCATATGAAAGCAGATTTTATTTACGGAAAAGGGGAATTATGGAGTGATTCATAAAGTTGCGCTCCACTGTGTAAATGTTATTGATTCAGTTGACATAGTTTTAACAGCTGCATAACTATTAAAGGGCAAATTCCACCCTTTGAAAAAATGGAATAAAAAAAAAAAAAAAAAAAAAAAAAGGCACCCACAATAAAAATGTGCATTTATTACACTTTTGCGATGTAGCCGGCCAAGCAATGCAACCATGATCAGTGGACACAGTGCAAAGGCTCCTGCAGACTCTTTCCTTAGCTCTGGGCCCATACCTTCAGTTTTGGTGCTAGAGGAATTAAACGAAGGACTACAAGTTTGGTGATGCAACATCACTTGTACTTTTGTGATCTACCAGTCCCTTTGATCTACCCATTCACACATTTCTCTGATTGCATAGCCGAACCAAATTAAAAAATATAAGCCTGTGGTGGGAGGAACCCTGAGACTAAAGTGAGGTGGACAGGGGAGCACTGTTTAAGAGTGGGGGGAGGGGGGCTAGGGAATGTTACAATATTCAGCCCATGTTAATTAGGAGCCAATTGGTGGCAATGGCACCGTCCGAATCAGTACGACGTCGACTTTGCGGTGCCCCACCGATTGCCAATAGTTTCTGTACTACTTTGGGTGACTGAGGGGCGATTTCAATAGACATCTGTGCAGAAACCCACACAGATGTCTGAAAATCGCCCCCGAAGTAGGACTAAAAAAAGGCCGGATTGAAATCGTGCGGGTTTCAAACCGGCCTCAGTTTGAAATGTTATACCCTAAATGTTGGTACCAAAGGTGAAATTGGCCTTCGTCAACAAATACAAAATAGAGCAAAAGTGTAGCATGCATTACCTTGCCGCCTGTACAGCGCTAAGTTGGGTTGCTGGATTATCACTGGTTGCATTCTACAAAACAAAAAAAAGTCATAAGTGTAGGACAAAGAGGTTCCTGTAAGATCAATATGAGCCATTGTAGTTCAAGAGTTTCAATAATCATTCATGGCACTGGTTTAATTTTTAAACTAGACACTAATGCAGGTTTTCATGGTAACATACTAAGCGTTTTTTCCGTCGGAAGATATGGATCCCGTGTAGATCTATTTTGTATAACAGTTTTACTTCTCTTATTTGGTCTCTTGTTTAAGACACCATTTAAAGCCTTCTTTTATATGCATTTGATAAGTGCAAAGAAATACCTGCTAATCGCACCAGAAATCTTGTCAGCTGATAACTTCCTTTTACATTGTTCCTAGTCATCTGAGGACTCCAGAACCCCACCCCTCTATGTTATGAAGAGGAAAAGGGGGATGTTTTTGTTGTTCTGTCACGTTTTTCTGATATATTAGGGTAAGTGGACATTAGCACCCAAGAACAGGAAGTATGCTACTGGGAGATCAGCAGGGGAAAATAAAGAGAGGGAGGAGAGATTAAAAAAAATAAATAAAACTAAGGCAGTCACCACATCAAAGGACTGGTAAGCTGCAATATTACATTTGTTTTTGGGTTTAGATACTACAATTTAGCATGCACCTCTGCCTCTCCTTTACAAATAATTCCCTTGAAATTACATTAAGCCTAAACTGCAACAAACATGTAGACTGTTACTGCTGACGACTTCTAAGTGCTAGCTGTCTGGCTGCAATGCGGATCCAGAAACTTTAGTAACATTAGTTGCTGGTCTGGAACAAGAATGCAAATCAGGAGTTTGACTTCACTTGTGGCATGCTTGTACTCGGGTCAGTGACTCGGTTGATCAAAAGAAAATCAATCACAGCCCCAAGATCTCTCTTAATACAGAAATATGAAGGCTTGGTGGCAAACTAATAATAATAAACACTGCTGGGCAGTTTTGGACAATACAGCCACAAAATGCAACAGGGATTGGGGTCTTTCCTTTCTGCTAGATGACAGTGGTGGTCTGTGCCTGGTGGCCTGCTTGATGAATTGCCTGAATGTAGGTATACTAAATTCAGGAAATTAAATCAAGCACTGCCTATACTACAAGAACTTTCTTTTTCAACTTTAATGCATTGTAATTGCGGTAGGATACTTGAAACTGTTATGCTTATGTTGACGGTACTCTCTTCTGTACCTTTGAAATTTTTGTTTGTCAATTTCTCATGAAAACTTTCAATAAAAACCATTGAAATGAAAAAAAACCAAGCAGGCCACCAGGCAAAGACCACCACTGTCACTTGCCAGTCTTTTGCAGAGAGAGAATAGAACATAGAAGAGAAACTAATCACATTTATGAAAATTAGAATTTGTATGATTTTTCACTTACACTGTGTGTTACTATTGTAATGCATTACAGTACAGCTCCTCTGAATCAGTTTTCAAAGAATGGCAATAACCCCTCTAAATATTGTCATGGCTTCCAATCAGTAAGTGTTCAGTGTTGAGCTACTAAAATTACTGCAGTGCTCCAAAACTTGCAATAGTCATATGATGGTAGATTTGAACAGTTGGAAAATGCTGCTCTATATCAATGTTAAAATTATAGTGAGTCAAGTAACACCAGAATATAAACTGCAAAGTGCAAATACCAAACACTATTCTGATAGCTGTAACAGAAGCGAAGTCCTTTATAGGACAGCTTCGCCTTGGAAAACAAACCCTAACCCTCGGACTGCAGACAGCCTGGACCTATACTTCTTTACCTTTATTCCAGCCATTTTACCGCTGACATGGACCCAGCCAGCTCATCTCCATTTTGCACCATCCAGGCCCATCTTCGTGGCAAGATTGCTGGATCAAGACTAGACTAAAGCATCAGAGGGGGGGGGATAATGTATAGAAAAGGATGGGATTCACATTAAAGAGATTCAGCAACTAGACTAGCATCAAGGCTACCAGAAACTTACAGTAATCTACACCAATCAGAGAGGGCAATATCCTCACATACAAAATGCTTCCACTTTCAATGGCTGCCAGACAGAGGAGTATGTCTGAGCTTTACCATCCGATGCATATCCTTGCATATACCACTACATACATGTTTTGTCAACACAATGGTTATAAAAAAACAAACTGCACATACCTGTAGTATTGCTTCTAGTGTTACGTTTTGCTGCAAAGGAAGCATAAAAAGCTACATTAGTTTAAACAAATGTAAATCTTTATTAAAAGCGTAAATTTGTTACCTAATGAATGTACCCATTCTCCCTCTATGCATAGAGCAGAGCACTCATGAATAACACTTGGTAGGCAACGACCATGGGGCTGCACAGCCTGGTAAAAACTGGCTGCAAAAGGTTTTAATTGAATTAAATGAATAGGACAATGCATATGCAGGCAGCGGATAGGCAGCCAATTTTCAGGCCGTCAGCTAGGATAGCTCCTGCTGTGTTTCAAGGCCATCAGCCATCCATCACTCCAATGATACTCAAATACTGTAAATGTGTAGGGATCACCAATTGAGATAAACCCCTATCCTTTAGAAAAAAAAAAAAAAAAAACTGGAGTTGACTATAGCAAAGAGGGAGGAGTATACCCTCTGGGACTGCCCTATGGCATAGCCAGATTATTTTTCTGCCTAGTGTCCTTCTCCTGTAGGGAGCAGTATAACCCAATGGTTATGAAGATCAGGAGCGATGTCCGTCAATGAACGAAAGAGAAATACCGGAGTCAGCGGAAGTTCAACTTTTGGGTGCACCGCTTTAACTATGGGTTTCCTGCGGCTTTAACCACTTGCCAAACTGGGCACATTCACCCCCCTTCCTGGCCAGACCAATTTTCAGTGCTGTCAAACTTTGAATGACAACTGTGCGGTCATGCAACACTGAACCCAAACTAATTTTTTATCATTTTGAGACAGGTTGGAGCTTTCTTTTGATGGTATTTAATTGCCACTGGGTTTTTATTTTTTGCTAAACGAGAAAATAAAGTTTTAGTTTTAAAATTTCGTAAATAAGTAATTTTTCTCCTTCACTGATGTGCACTGTTGGGGATGTACCGATAATCAGGACACCGATGATCATTACACTGATGATCAGTGCCCTGATTATCACTGAAGATGTCCCCTGTGTGGATTGCCGCTTACCGGCTCTCCCCAAAACCAGGCAAAACCTGTTTACATTGTGATTCACTGTGATACACTGATACAGCTGGTCACATGGTAAAGAGCTGCTGCGATTGGCTCCTTACCCCGATCAGTGATCAGCTGTGTCCAAAGGACACATCGATCACAGATCACTGGCGATGCTCGCCGCAGAGGGCGTGATCACAGAAGGATGTCAATAGCCTCCCTCCTAGAAATGTCCGACCTCGCTGTAGCAGTCATTCTGCTATAGCGCAGTTGTGAAGAAGTTAACCATTTCTGAACTGGGTCAATTCTGACATCTCTCTCATTCATGTAAAAATCTGCATTGTTTGCTAGAAAATTACTTAGAATCCCCATCCTTGTCATCCGAGGTCCTGGAGAATAAAATGGTTGTTGCCATTTTTTATGTGCGCAGCAGTTTAACACAAATTTTCAGGAAAAAAAACAAACACACTTTAATGATTTTTTTGTGCACACAAACACAATATCCAATTTTTTTGGTAAAATATAAAAAAGATGTTAAGCTGAGTAAATCGATACCCAACATGTCACACTGTAAAATTACATATGCCCATAGAACAGCAAATCTTTCTAAAAATCTCAGTGGGCAACGCTTTAAAAGCCTTTATAAGTTACCACTTTAGAGTCACACAGGAAGTCTAATGCTAGAATTACTGCTCTTGCTCCGACGTTCAGGGGGATAACTTACAAGTGTGGTTCAATTGCCATTTATATATGTGTGAGGGACCTACAACATCAAGAGATGAACAACATCCCTTGTGACAATATGGGCCCGGACAGGTTTTCAAAATGGAGATCTGGGGGTCTATTAGATTCCATCTTTCTCCTCTTGCCTCCAAAGCATCTGATCAACCCAAGATCAGTTTGAGCCAATGCTTTACAAGATGGTAATCGCTTAAACAAACTGGAAGTGGCAAAATCCTCATCGTTTCTGGAATCAAAGGGGGGGGGGGGGGGGGACAATAACTTCAGTTCAGTCCCTCTCACTCCATGTACAGCATCGCATGAAGCCGGTCCCAGGCTCATCGGGGGCATGGTAGAGCCCTATGACCACTTCCGCCACCTGTAAGTGTTATCGAGCGGCTATTTGGCTGTTCGACTCACTTTTACAAAAGAGAACCACTGGCTGAAGAGACCGGTATCGGGATCAGGCG
The DNA here is from genome assembly GCF_965119305.1 of Pelophylax lessonae. Lineage (NCBI taxonomy): Eukaryota > Metazoa > Chordata > Amphibia > Anura > Ranidae > Pelophylax > Pelophylax lessonae. The sequence continues at coordinate 658,750,146 of NC_138769.1, read as the reverse complement.
GTAGCTTCTGATATTAAACCTGCAAAACCGCCTCAATATGAGGCTGTATACACACACGGCAGTATTGAGGGGGTTAAAAAAACCTCCAAGCCTTAGATCAGTCAGATAAATCATATATGCCAAGAAATGAAATCACGTCATCAAGTATGAAAAAAAATAAATAAAAATGAAATAAGTTGACATACAGATTTGAAGTCTCCATCAACATCAGAGTCCTCTAAACTTTCTTCTTGTGGAACATTTCTCTTTTTCAAAAGGTGTTCATCTCTTTTGTTCTGGAAAGGTAAACAGGAACTGGTTACTTGACAGAAAGGTCTATGGTGACATCAGGGCTTCAGCAACTGAGCACAAACAGCAGCAATGGAACAAACATGAGCTGCATTTTATTTAAAGAATTAAAGCTAAACTCCAAGCAGATACAAGATGCTTTTAATAGAATGGATTTCAATAATCCACTAAATTTAAAATTTCAAAATGCAACTAGTTTAAGTAACCAAATTATACGTCATATTATATTTTACAGCACAGACTGGGATAGGTAAAGCAGCCGCAATCAATTGATGTGCTGATAAGGAGCACGCTGATAGGAAGAGAAAGCAGAGTGACAAAGGAGCACACCGCTGTGCTACTTCTCCTTTACAGTCTACTCCCTTTTTGGGTGAAGTTTTGCTTTAATATAATTTTTAAGCTGAATTCCCATGGAAGCTATACAGCAATTACTGCTAGATTTCGGGTCCTGTGCTACACAGGGGGTTGCTCGATCAGCAAAAGCACCATTCAGAGAACACATTGAGATTTTCTCAATCATTGCAAAATGATCTGATTGGACGCGGTGGAGAAGCAGGGTGGTAACGTCACAATCTCTACCTGACTCACAGAATGCTTTGAATTCATTGAGAAAATGCAAGTGTATTCTGAATGGTGCCCATGTTGAGTGTGTGAACCCCTGTATTACCTAAGCAGCCCCTCGCCAAAGGACCTGGAAGCCAGCAGCAATCACTATAATAGCAGTGCCTACTATAAAGATGTCCAGCTTCCATAGGGACTGCCTAGGTATGGCACATGAAGAGTTACTTTAGTCCAATAGCCAAACCTGGAATTCAGCTTTTACATATTAAATGCAGTCTGCAAAGAAGTCCAAGACCTGGCTATGCTATCTACTGGTGTTTCTAGATCACAAGTTTAGCTAAACCGAATCAAAAACGCCTTGGCACATGAAACAGTTCACATATGTAATTCAACTGAGTATATAGCCTTTCGGCAGGAGTTCAGCTTTAATTCAGCATTCAGATGCCCAGGCGAGTGCCAGATTTAAACATTCAGCATGACAAGTCTGCAAAAGAAAAGATACAAGCAGTAAAATTACTTTCAGCATATCTAGGTCTTCCACTTTTCAGTGAAATTATCTCCTCACTGAGTGCAATAGAAAGTAAGAATGCAGCATGCCCTTTTGTCCAAGCACCTATAGGTATAAAACAATTCTGAACACAATATCCTGCCTAGGGATCTACAAAGCACATGTAAAAAAGTGCAAACAGCGTAGGCCCTGTTCACACATAGTGTGATGACCTGCATTCTACCGCACTGGATGAACGCAGGTCACTGCTAAGACACACAAAATAATGGTTTCCTATGTGTCCTGTTCACACTGCACTGTAGAACAGCTACATTTAATCGTACCATACAGGAAGGCTTAGCTTACCACTGTACAGCAGCACAAGACAGTGATATGATTGATGTATCACTTTGTGCACTTCAAAGTAAAGTAGACAAAAAATAAAAAAATTAACTGTGCAATGGGCTAAAGACATAGCACACCGCTGGTACATTGCAGCCGGAAAGGAGAGCTGTTCACACACTAAACCACTGCAGTTTAGAGTGAGGGCAGTGCAAATGGGCCTTTACCCTAGCCTGGACACAAACTATTTATTGTTGTCCATCAGTTACACTAGTAGTTCATGATGTGATCCAAATGACAACTACCTTTTTGTAAGGACTAAACAGAAAAGTCACCTGCAACTTATAAAGATATAGTTATAGCGGCTGCCCCTAAAAATTTTCTAAAGTACAGGACATCTGGGTGGAATCACCTACCACACTGCCTCTACTGAGTTAACTCAACACTACGAGAGTGCTACTTCTTTAGAAGGGGAGTACTGTGGTAACATTATCTTTACTAGGGTCCTAGAGTGCTCGGGTTGCCATGTCACTGTGTGTGTGTGTGTGTGTGTGTGTGTGTGTGTGTGTGTGTGTGTGTGTGTGTGTGTGTGTGTGTGTGTGTGTGTGTGTGTGTGTGTGTGTGTGTGTGTGTGTGTGTGTGTGTTTAATAAGCTTGCATATGCCCAATAGGTTTCGTTTTATAGGACTATACTAATATTTCAATAAATTAAATATGCAAAAACAAATCAAAAATAGGAATAGCAACATTATCCAAGAACAAAGTGCTCGTCAGTAGCTAAGTGCTTGTTCACACCCACTCCACCGGGCAGCGCTGATATGAATATATCAACACAGGCTCAAAGCAAGGGCACATAAACAGTCACACTTCACACCAAAATGCAGTGTTGAGGTGGGTTGCGGTGTATTGTGCAAAAATGCAGACGTGCTACATTTTTTACACACCACTAGCTGCGCTGTTAATGCATTGCATTGTTCCTCATTTCAACTTTTCAACATAAAGTAGCATGCACAGACACAGAACTTACCATGCAAGCAGATGTGAACTCAAAAAAAAAAAAAAAAAAAAAGCTTGTTTACACGTTAAGATGTGTGCATGCTGCTTTACGTTGTGTCAAGGAGGAGCAGTGTCACAGAGTTGTGCGTTGTCTGATATTTACACAATGCACCACAACCCACCTTAATAAAGTGTTGTGGTGTGAAGAGTGTACACAACAATTCTATGTGTCCTTGCATTGATATACCGTATTTATCGGCGTATAACACGCACTTTTTCCTCCTAAAAATGGAGGGCAAAGCACCGCTGCGTGTTATACGCCGATATAGTAAAATAAAATAAAAAAAAGCCAAGCAGCGCTGAGAGGAAGAGGAGGGGGGCGGGCCGAACAACGGGCGGAGCAGAAGGAAGGACGAGCGGCTGCTGTCATAGGAAGTTCCGCCTCCTATGATAGACAGCACAGTGGCCCAATGCTGGGACACAGGACGTGTGACGTCTATCATAGCCGCCGGGACGTCAGATGACAGCGGCGGCTCGTACTAGCTTCTCCTCGTACGCCCCGCCCCCCTCTGCCTCAGAGCTTCCCGGCTTTTAAAAAAAAGTAATGTAATGTAATGGCGCTGGCGAGGCTGCATTCGGGACGCTGGCTAGGCTGCATTGGGGACACTTGCGCTGGCTAGGCTGCATTGGGGACACTTGCGCTGGCTAGGCTGCATTCATGGGCACAGGTAAGACTGCATTTGATTAAAAAAAAAAATAGTTCTGAGTTGAATGCTGTTTATTCAAAATTTTAAGCTTTTTCCTAAAATTTCCCTTCTAAATGTGAGGTGCGTCTTATACGCCAATAAATACGGTATTCAGATCAGCACTGCTCAACTTTGTGTGAACAAGATGAGCCCTTACTTTACTTGCTGACTGATAAAGCCAAAAATGATCAGTAAACTACTAATCTATTTTTCCCTACCTTTCCGTAAAAAAAAAAAATCTGGGATGAAAAATGCTAATAGCTTTTTTTGTCTCAGCTTCTAGAAACATTACCATTTTATTAGCATTTTTTGCGAACAGCCTAAAGTAGTGTGCATGGACACGATTTAGCTTCTAGCTTAAAAAAGTGCTAGTGTGCCTGAAGCCTTAAATTCAAATGGTAAAGTTCATAGCTAGTGCATTTTCTGCACTTTAGGTGCAAATGTAGGACGCAAATTTTTTCTACAACCTGTCCCCACTACGCAAAATGGTTACCATTGGCCATATCATTCTTCTAGAGGTACTCAATGTTTGACTCGAAATATTTAACCACTTTACCCCCAGCCCTATTTCGGACACTTTTTGTTCACAAGTTAAAACCAGTATTTTTTCCCTAGAAAACTACTTAGAACCCCCAAACATTATATATATTTTTTTAGCAAAGACTCTGGAGAATAAAATGTCGGTCATTGCAAAAATTTTTGTCACGCGGTATTTGCGCAGCAGTCTTTAAAACGCTATTTTTTTGGAAAAAATTTGAAAAATCACATTTCACTGCATTTAAAAAATACTAAACAGTAAAGTTAGCCCATTTTTTTGTATATTGTGAAAGATGATGTCACGCCGAGTAAATAGATACCAAACATGTTACGGTTTAAAATTGCGCCCCCCCGTGGGATGGCAACAAACTACGGTCAATAGAGATCTCAATCTGCGACGCTTTAAATTTATTTAACGGTTACCAGTTTAGAGTTAGAGTGTAGCTCTTTTTTTAAATTATTGCCCACGCTCTGGCGAACGCGGCGATACCTCACATGTGTGGTTTGAACAGCGATTTCATTTGCGGCTCGACTTGTGTATACGTTTTTTTTTGTGCGCGAGCTAACGGTGACGGCTAAATTTTTTTTTTTTTTTCCTATTTCTTTTTTCTTAACTTTATTACAGTTTTTTTTAAAAAAAAAAAAAATCTGATCACTTTTATTGCTGTCACAAGCAATGTAAACATCCCTTGTGACACCAATATGTGTGACAGGTACACTTTATGGAGGGATCGAGGGTCTAAAAGACCCTAGACCCCTCCACTTCCCTGTATGCAAATGCCTCCGGGTTACGTCATCGGAGACCCGATCAATGCCGTTTCCGGCATTCATCGGGACTCCATCCAGCCGGCGGACGCGCGGGCTGGGTGCTCGGGGCTCCCAGTGGGACGGGAGCCCCGAGCAAAGCCGCGGAAGGCGGCGGGAGGGGGGGGGGGACGTCCCCTCCCGCCCCCCCCGGGTAACGATCGAGCGGCTCCCGAGCCGCATCGATCGTTACCGACGGAAAGCCTACCGTCGGCTTCAAACAACGGTACCGGGATGATGCCTCTAGCTAGAGGCATCATCCCGGTATGACCACTCAAAGTCAGCCGACGTAGATCTACGTGGCTGGTCGTTAAGTGGTTAAATTAACCGCAATGAGAGACTGCTTATAAATGACTATGCTCAGCCCTATCAGATATTAGTGGCAATGCTATTTCTACTAAGGATGCCAAATCTCACAATTTCAAGCTGCTGTCTGCCATTCTGACAATGTATATACAGGGTAGAAAAGATATTGGATTTGCAAGCTCATTCATTGTAGCGTATGTTCTTGTAAGTTACCTTTCGCAGCTCGATGGTCACTTCATTTCTGTGTCTTCGCATAGTCTAAAAAAAATAAATAAAATATATATGAAGCCACTGAACAAGACATTGACACAAACTGAATATTTCATAGATTACTAAAATTAGATTTTATGTCCAGGCCAGACAATCTAAGGCACGGTTCACACTAGAAAGGCTTTGAAGCCGACCTCCCTGCGCGACTCAAGACGCATGCCAGGTCGCAACAGCGAACCAGGGCCAAGTCAGAGATTTTAGTTTTTTGCACGCGTTTCATAAGTGACATGCAGAGAGGAAAGAAGCAGCAGATAGAAATTACACTTCATGCTCTTAATTGAGTACACATTATTATTATTATTATAAAGTTTTTATATAGCGCCAACAGTTTGCGCATCGCTTTACAATGTGAAGGAAGACAATACAGTTACAATACAGTTCAAAACAGGAGGAACTAGAGGGCCCTGCTCGTATAGAGATATGCTTTGTCCTCATTTCATTTCTGAGGTTTACAGCCACTTAAAATCTTCATAGGTCAAGGGACACAAAATGTCAGTCTTTTTTTCTAAGAAATGAATGCCTGTTTCGTCAGCTCCTCCTAGTGGCAAAAAATGCAGTATAGTTTTACTGAGAAAACTATACCACAATTTAGCCACTAGGTTTTTCTGACAATACAGGCATTAAAGAGGTTGTAAACCCATTAACATTTTTTTTTTTTTCAACCTGAAAGAGAAACCCATAATGAGCTAGTATGCATCGCATACTAGCTCATTATAAAATACTTACCTTAGAACGAGCCCCCGCCGTGCCGCCCGCTTACCTGTATGACGGGCAACATGTCCAGTCGCCCGTCTTCCGGGATTGCGGCATCCGGCCATGTGATTGGCCGGAGCCGATTGTCACGGCACGGGGCTCTGAAGGAACGGCACCAGCGGCCGTTCCTTTAGAGCGCATGCGCCAGTGATGTCACTGGCTGCATGTAAGGTAAATATCTCCTAAACGGTACATGTTTAGGAGATATTTACAGTACCTATAGGTAAGCCTCATCATAGGCTTACCTATAGGTAAAAGTTGCAGAGGAGGGTTTACTTCCTCTTTAATCCATTCGGAAAAACATGTACAATGCTTTTGACATTCATGCAACAAATATTTTACAAAAATAGACCCCCTACGTGTGGGCTGGTAAAGTTCTAGCTCTGGTAATTTCATCCTCATGTCTTCACTACCTAGTAAGTCACTGGCCCTGTACACGTATACAAATTAGTAAAGTCTTACCAATAACCTAAACTCAAAATAAAAAGGTGTGCTATCCAATAGGAAAGATCTACGGATGTTAAATCCCTTTAAATTTTTATTTTTGAAAAAAAAAAAAAAAAGGGAGGTACAAACTAAGATTAAATCAGGGTTTTTCTTCTGTGAAATAGTTTATCTTTCGGCCTGGTTTCAAAGCCACTAGCGCAGTGATTAACTCCGGTCCTCAGGGCACACTAACAGGCCAGGTTTGCAAGAAAACTGAAATGCATCACAGGTGGCGATATTTGCTGCTCAGTGATTGCAGTATTCTAGTCTATCTCCCCAAGGTAATACTTAAAATCTGGCCTGTTAAGTGTGCCCTGATGACCGGAGTTGAGAAACACTGCGCTAGCCAACCTGCGCTTCTACCAAGATAACCATCTTCACAAGAACATGGCAGAACAAGGCATGGCAAGTCAGTAATAAAAAGCAACAGCTGCAGGTAGATCACAGACAATACTGGTGACTAGTACTTTGCCCTTCACGTGTATTGGTCACAGCTGATTTCATGTCTATCACCACTTAGGATAGCAGACCCAGAGCCTGGAATCTATGAACAAGTTGACAATGGCAGTTCCCATAGTTCTATACTCACAGGCCGGCCGCTCCCCCCCCCCCCCCCCAAAACTGCTCTTGGATGTACTGCGTCTTTAAAGTGATAACTCATTTTGCATCATGATGTCCTTTGAGAAACAAACAGATGACATTCAAATGAACAAAAATAGCTTTTGCTCACAGAATGATCACAGCACTTTGCTGACTATGCCAGGTCATAATGTATTTCTGAAGCAAGACTGGCTTTTAAAATCTTCAAAATATAACATGGCGTCATGACAAGAGATTAAAAGAAAATTAGCACCTTATTAGCAGATGTGTTTAATAAACAAGTGAGGGTTGTCCTGTGGGCTGATCACAGACCTCGAAAGACTCTTCTTATGGCATGTAGCCTGACAGCCTCTGCTGCATGGAATGTTTCTGAATAGGATCAGTATGGAAGATCACGCTGCTCTCATTGGCACTACAGGAATTCCAAACGCAGTCTGCTGCTTCGGATGCATTTCCTGTTTATGCACAGCTTCAAATCGCACTATATTCTAAATGCAATATATTTATATTCTAAATGCAATATATTTTAACAAAACTCTTGATGACCATATAAAACTTGGTTCCACATATGTAAATGTGACCCTTGCAATACCCTACAAAAGTAAATGACAGGGCCTACGATATACTAAGGAATGTCTGCCAGCACAGGTTAAATCCCATCTAAAAACCCATGAGAACATTCTACTTTTGCAGCCAAACTGGGATAACACCTACTTTATATCCATTTCAAGCCCTCATTTACATACAATAAAAAAAAAAAAAGGGGGGGGGGGGGGGGGAGGTCTGCACCTGGTGCTGGCTCTCGCCGAAGACAGATTTGCTGCCTACTATTGCCATCTAAACTAAGGGGGGAGGTCATCCAATATCCCCAACCCATGTGATATCTTCCGACCAAGCATGACGCGGTCAATGATGTCACCAACTGATGTCAGATGACCCTGCCACTTTGTTTAGCGGCGGAGTGGACATTCAGAGTCAGGTGCGGACCTTTTTGATTCGGTGGCTGGCGTTTATTGCAAATGAAATTAACTCCCCCCCCCCCCCCCCTTTTCATTTCTATAAGGACTTGTCAAAAACGGTGTTCGCGTTTTTACTTGACACTTTATTTGGAGAATGAGAAGGGGCTTTCCGGGATCTGATTTTCCAATAAAGCTGCATAAAACAAAAAAAAAAAAAATTGTGTAGCGAAGTATAGCACTTATCAACTGGTTGTGAGCTGAGCCTCATTCAATCAAAATTCTTAAACCACTGAGACTGCAATGAAGGAGTGCAAGGATTGCAGGAGGCCCACAAACACCAGATTGACATGTCGGCTTTTAAAAATCCATCCACTGAAAATGGATATTCAGCTTCAGAGATGCTAGCAGACAATCCCCCACGAGCTTCTCATGGGGCCTCTAACAGGGAAGACAGGAACTCGAGATGAAATAGCTGATCCCCTGGAAGGTCCCAACAGATGTAAAACTGAGTGGGTGCTTGCCCATAAGCTATACCAGTTTAAATTAGCTTTAAAAAAAAAAAATAAAAAACCCAATGATGAGACTAGCTATAACCATCCCATCCAGTTTGTTAGTGCCATTTAGCTGGACAAAACCAGCAGTCTAAAACCAGTGTTCCCTTGGCAACACTTTAAAAACACTGGTGTCCGTGAGTGGTTCTTGCCGGGTCCGCCACGCTGCCCTGCCATCATTGATTTTTTTTTTTTTACTCCCAGAGATGATCATGTGCTCACTGACACTGCCTCGCCGGCCGGAGTCGCCGCCCGCCGCTCCCCCCTGCAGACAGTCCCGCTCAGCCTCCCGAGTCCTGCTGGCCAGTGAGATTATCTCTCTGCTGGCTGGGGGGTGGACTGTGGAATTGGTGCGGCGGTGAGACTCCGGTGGTCACTGGAAGAACAGTGTTGTTGCAGGCAGCTGGGGGGCCCTAAGCTGGACCAGTGGAGAGAGAGAGAGACCGGAGTCGGACTGACCAGGGGACCAGAGACTGAGGGGAGACAACTTACAGTAACAGAAGAAGTTTTTAAAGTTTTAACTTTGGGGGAGGGGGGGCCAGTAGCCAGTAGGCCACCTCAGGAAGGGATGGGACCTGCTCTGGCCCTGGGGCCTAGCCTGTTTTAAGGGTTCTTTATGGAGGATCCACCCTGGGGGGGACTGGGCTGGGCCCTGGTCTGCTGCAGTGTTCTTCTATGGGGGATCTATAATGGAGGGGGTCCCTTGGGAGTCGGGACCCTGGCCTGCTCTGTGGGGGTCTATTGGTTGGGACCAGTCACCAAGCCAGGGGTCCTCCCCACATCGATCCCCCTAGAGCAGGCCAGGACCACCAGGGTCCCCATATAGATCCCCTTAGAGCAGGCCAGGCCTGCTCTAAGGGGGGGTCTGTGGAAGGGGGACCCTGGCCTGCTCCAAGGGGGCTCTATTGGTAGGGGACCCTGGCCTGCTCTAAAGGGGAATGGGATCTATGGGGGGATCTGCCTGCGCTAAAGGGGGGGCCTGCACTAAATGGGGATCTATGGGGGACCTGCCCTTCCCTGCACTAAAGGGGGATCTACGGGAGACCTGCCCTTGCCTGCACTAAAGGGGGATCTACAGGAGACCTGCCTGCACTAAAGGGGATCTATTCCATAGATTCCCCCTTTAGAGCAGGGTCCCCATAGATCCCCCTTTAGAGCTCAGTTCCCCTGGATCCCCTTTAGGGCAGGCCCAGGCTCCCCATAGATCCCCTTTAGAGCAGGGTCCCCATAGATCCCCCTTTAGAGCTCAGTTCCCCTGGATCCCCTTTAGGGCAGGCCCAGGCTCCCCATAGATCCTCCTTTAGAGCAGGGTCCCCATAGATCCCCCTTTAGAGCAGGGTCCCCATAGATCCCCCTTTAGAGCAGGGTCCCCATAGATCCCCCTTTAGAGCAGGGTGCCCATAGATCCCCCTTTAGAGCAGGGTCCCCATAGATCCCCCTTTAGAGCAGGGTCCCCATAGATCCCCCTTTAGAGCAGGGTCCCCATAGATCCCCTTTAGAAAAGGGTCCCCATAGTAATCGTGATGCATCGTGATGCATCGCGGAATCGAATCGTATTGAATCGTGACCCTAATAATCGTAATCGCATCGAATCGTGAGAAGATGCACAGCCCTAAGCTATATGGCTCCAAAACCACATTGTTTTAGATAATCGTACAGGTGATGAATACCTCAGAGCCATTCACATGTTGAGCTTTTATGTAACAAGTTAGAAGAAAAAAAAAAAAAAAAGTCATATGCACATACTGTCATTTTGAGCATATATCTAAAAGATATAAAAAAAGGCGGCCCTGTAATGCACATCGAAAATACACTGCAATGCATGAACAAGTTTTGAAAGAAAACAAAAACCCCACTAATCTTCCAACCCAAATGTTTTCTACTTTAAAGGAGTTGTAAAGTCAGAAGGTTTTTTATCTTAATGCATTATTTACATGAAGATAAAAATGCCTTGTTTTTAGCTGCCGCCACAGCACCCCCTAATACTTACCTGGGCACCATCTCTATCCAGCATTGTTCCCTCAGCCGTCACGATTGGCTGGGACACAACCATGGCGCATTGCATAACTGACTTTGACAGCTGTGGCAGCCAATCAGGAGAGGGGGGGGGGGCGGGGCCATGTCTGAATGGAGACACGGAGTTGCAGATCCGCTCGGGTGCCCCCATCGGGCACACGACAGGAGGGAGGGTAGAGGAGCAGCAACAAGGGACCAAAGAAGAGGAGGATCCAGGCTGCCCTGAGCAAAACCAACTGCATGGAGGAGGGAAGTGGAGCTTTTTTTTGCGCAACAAACAAGACTTTACAATCACAAAGTTTTCTCCTGATGGATCTACACTGCTCTCTAGGGTCCCAGCAGGGAAAAAAGGCTTGTTCAAACATTTCATCACAAGAACTTCAGGATAGTTGTGAGATCTTCCAAAGACCCTGCACTGAGATCTTTTGTTATTGGCAGACTAAGGCCCCGTTCACATAGGGGCGCGATGCGACTTCCAGGGGCGACCTCCGAGGTCGCGGTGCGAGCAGCGCGCCGCGACCTCGGAGCGGCCGGCACGGACTTCATAACATTGAAGTCTATGCAGGTCGCTGGGTCGCCCCAAAGAAGCTCCGGACCCTTTTTCTAAGTCGGAGCGATTTGTGTCGCTCCAATTAGAACGGGTCCGCAGCTTCCCTATGGAAGGCGACCTACAGCGGCCTGTGAGGCGACCAAGTCCCCCTGTCAGAACACAAAGGCACGGCAAGGGAGTTGCTGCACCAAATGTGTTGGTACGGTGATCGGTCAGTTATTTTTCATTCGGCCTGCTGGGTTGAAAGTAAACAAAAGAAACGCACACTGTGTACACAGCTTAACATGATTAGAAATGCGAACACATCTGCATCTTTGAAAGTTCACAAGCTGAATGTTCACATGTAAGGAACTTACTATACAACAATGCATAAAATCATTAAGCTCCATTAAAATTTGAAATAATTAAACCAAATTTTAATTTACCTGTAGCACTGTGGAAAGAATGTGTGGCTTTTAAGCAGGTGTAAGCAGGGAAGATCCAAGCTTAGATCCTACTCTAAACACCCAGTGGAGGATGGGGATCCTCAATTTGTTGCAAAACAAAATACATTTTCATGAATCTGTGCAATGCAGTCTATACAGAATAAGAGAATGAATAAATATATATATATATATATCTATCTATCTACACGTTAAGGAGGATGAAGGAATTCTTCACTGTCAGAATACACTGATCAGTATTGCAGCAGATTGGCCACAAATTTTCCAGCTTACTAGATAGACATCTTTTGAACAGGAACGGTCATCGATGGATCGAAATTCAGCCAGTCCCTGCTGAACCTTTCAACGATCCATCTATGGCCAGCTTTAAAAAGTATGTTTTATTAAACAGTTACACTATAAATCAAACAGAAAAAAAAAAAAAAAAAACACCTCACCATATGGAATCTGACAGATCCAAATAACACATTTGCGGGAAGTACACCTAGCAAGAAGAGTTATTTTCGCACCTAATAACCGTATGCAATCCATAATTAGGACTCCACAGATCGCTGTCTGTGCTATAAATAGGCAATCATATCACTTTTCTTCTATGTACCAACGTCATGAGGTTGAGAAGTTACTTTAATTACTTAGACATACGTGAGACAAATCATTTCAAATGAGATCAGAGAGATTTCCTTTGTAGCATGATGTAAACATGAAACCATTCATTTTTTTTTTTATTTTTAAATTTACAAAAGAATGACAATGTCTAAGGCTGGGTTCACACTTATGCGAATTGAATGCGGATTTTCCCCTCACAGGAGTCCTGTGCTTCTTTCTCTCCTTTTCAGGTCTGAATTCAGGCAAAAATTGGGGGCAGATTCGTCCCCGAAAAAGACACCAGACCCCTGCTGCGAGCCGTGGCCGAATTAGATGTGAACCCAGCCTAAAAGTAGGGATGCGCCAATACAGAGTATTTTCACGAATACTTTTACTTGTGATAATGCTCCCAATACCTAAAACTGATACTTTGCGATGCGATTAGCGCCCATATAAGATGTATTGACACACATCACACAGCAAAGAATTGCATGCGATTTGAGCATAAATGTGGTGTAATTTCCTGTCCGTATCGCATTATGTCGTCGTCCCCCCCCATCCACCACTCCTTTGTGAATCCAGGCTTGTCAGTGATTTTAGGCCAAGTTTACACAGGAGCAGTGCGGGGAAACCTCCCTGCATGATGGGTTCCACCGACCAGACTGGACATCTGCGGCTCTTCCTGCCTCTCCCATGGCCTTGTTCACTGCATCTTCAGCGGTTCGAGCCATCCACCCCCCCTCCCCTCGGTTCCAACGTACCAGATTGGCAGGCTAGACTGCTTCTGATTGTTCCAGTGAATTGTTTTTTCAACTTCCGACAGCGGAGGATCGCGGCAATCTGATACAATGGGACTGGGTGGGGGAGGTTGGGGTTCAGTGGATGGCTCAAGCCGCTGGAAGTCATGCAGGGAGGTTTCCTTCACAGCTCCTGGGTGAACTTGGGCTCAAAATCACTATGACAAGCTTGAGTTCACAAAGGAGCGGTGCAGGAAGCCATAGGTGATTCGGACAGGATTTGCACCGCATTCCTGTTCAAATCGCATGCAATTCTTTGCAGTGCGATTTGTGCCCATTCATTTTGTAAGGACGCAACTCACAAAGTATCAGTACTCAGTATCGGCTAGTACTTGACCGAAAGTACAGTATTAGCAATCGCCGAAAAAAGGGGGAAAAAAAAATCAACTTGATGTAAACCACGTCCATGATTTAAGGTATAACTAAAAGAAAAAAACTTGGAGTTTTGACTTAGTGTAAAATCCTTTTCTCTGAAGTTCATTGACAGATGCAGCTCCATATCTTCTTTGACCCTTGGGTTATGCTGCTCTCCATAGGAGTAGGGCTAGGCGGAAACAAAATTTCACTTCGCCCCTAGGGCAGTCCTAGGGGGTATTCTTCCCACTTCCGGCTATAGGACTTCAATTTGTAACAAGCAGTGTTAGAAGAATACATAACCCAACTCAGGGGCGGTGTGCTGTGTCCATCAATAAACATCAGAGAAAAGATTTTACAGCAAGACAAAAATCCAGTTCTCTTTTGTTCTTTGAAGGACACAGCTCCATATCTTCTGTGACCCCTTGGGACATCCCAAAGCAGGGTCAACAAGAGGGGTGGGAAACAGCAATACACAATTCCCAAAAGGGCTAAACATAGCCACCCAGGAGCTCAACTAGGAACAACTGGAGCTCACCACCAGAAAAAAAATACACCCTCAAGAGGCAGGAGCCTCTGCAACAGATGCCTGCAAAACTTTGCGGCCGAACGCATCATCCACAGATGCGAGTGCATCCACCTTGTAAAACTCTGAATGTATGCAAAGATGTACATGTGGCCGCCTTGCACACCTGGACCACTGATGCCTGATGGAAGGCCCAGGAGACACTAGGCGCCCTTGTAAAATGCGCCTTAACAGGGAAAGGAGGATCCTGACCCTTAATGGAATAGGCCTGCACCACCATCTGCCTGATCCATTTGGAAATGGTCGCAGCAGATGCCGCCTGCCCCTTATGACATCCATGCGCAAGGACAAAGAATCTGATTTCCGAATCGACCCAGTCACCACCAGGTACACCCTGATTGCCTGAACCACATCCAGGGAATGTGCAGCAATTTCTTTAGCATTTTTTGGCTTAGGACACAAAGGCGGCAACACAATGTCTTCATTCCAGTGGAAACCCGAGATGACCTTAGGAGGAAGCAGCACCACTTTGTCCCTGTGAACCACCAGGTAAGGTGACTGACAGGACAATGCAGCTAGCTCCGAGACCCTGCGTGCAGAAGTCATAGCCACCAGAAAGGCCACCTTCTGTAACAGAGTAAGGAGAGGAAGTTAACGAAGATTTTCAAAAAGGTGGTCTTTGAAGAACTGACAGTACCAGATTGAGGTCACACGGAGGTACCAGGGACCCTACCAGAGGAGCCAAGTGACGAACCCCCTGGACGAAGGTATGAACCAAGGAATTTGCAGCCAACGGTCCTTGGAGAAAATTGCCAAGGTGGAAATCTGGCCCTTGATGGTGCCCAGAGCCAAACACTGATCTACACCCCATTGTAGAAACTCCAGCAGACGGGACACCGAAAAGGAACAGGGAGAACCCCACCGTTGATACGAGAGGCCAACAGGTCCACATCAGGAGTCCCCCACAGGAGACAGTTACTGAAACATTTCTGGGTGAAGAGACCATTCGCCCGGCTCCAACGCCTGTCGACTGAGGTAGTCCGCCTGCCAATTTTCCACTCCTGGAATGTGCACAGCAGAGGGCCGGAACATATTGTTCTGCCCACCTTAGAATGCCGGCTACTTCTCTGGCCACCAGGGCACTTTGGTGCCCCCTTGATGATTGACATATGCCACGCCCGTGGCACTGTGATTGAATCCTTATCGGGCACCCCTGCAGACAATCCATCCACAGGGAAAGGCAAAGTCTCATCCCTCGAATCTCCAGGCCCAAGACACCTCCCCACCCGGGCAGGCTGGCATCTGTGGAAACCACTGTCCAGTACAGGGCAGAAAGGGAAGAGCAAGGACTTCCGACGAAGCGACGAGGAACGCAGCCACCAAATCAAGGATCCCCTCGCAATCCGGGTCAACAGGATCAGAGTGTCTGGAGATGAGGAGTCTTGTCCCATTTGGCAAGAATCTCCTTTTGTAGAAGCCTGGTATTAAAACTGAGCAAACGGGACCACATCGAAAGTGGAGACCATCAAGCCCAGCACTTGCATGCAAGTCCTGAGAGACGACCGATGGTTGGACAACAAGAGCTGAATCGCATGCTGCAACTTCAGCAGTTTTGCCTGCGGAAGAAACACCCTGGCTGAGGCTGAATCCAAAGTCTGGCCCAGGTAGTCCAGGTTGCTAGACGGAGTCAGAGCGGATTTCTAAAAAATTCAACGTCCAGCCGAACTTTTGCAGAGTTTGCACAGTGATGTCCAGATCGTCTTGTAAGACTGATGGAGACTTTGCTTGCAGAAGGAGATCATCCAGGTACCCCAGTACTGCGATCCCCTTCTGCCTGAGCGGGGCCAACACTTTTGTGAACACCAGAGGAGCTGAGGCGAGACCAAAGAGTAACGCCACAAATTGATAATGCTCCACTCCCAAGGCAAAGCGAAGAAAACGCTGGTGCCCGTCATATTGGGATATGAAGGTAAGCGTCCTTGATATCGATAGAGGCCAGAAAATCCTTAAAGAATAGATGCCACGTGCGAATGGACTCCATCCGAAATTTCTGAATCCACACAAAGCGATTCAGGGCCTAGAGTTCCAAGATCGGACGGACCTTGCCTTCTTTCCTGGGAACAGTAAACAGATTTGAATAAAATCCCCGAAAACCTTCCAACTCTGGAACCGGCACAATTACTCCCTGTGATAGCAGATCCTGCACTGCCCCGTAAACGCCCTGCAGCCAATCCGGGGACAGACGCAAGTTGGAGGAGAAGAACCGAAACTTGATCTTGTAACCAGACCAAATCAACTTGCGGACCCACTTGTCTTGAATGAAAGGGATCCAAGGGTTTGGAAAGAAGCGAAGACGTCCACCCACCCCAGATATCAGTGAAGGTGCCCTTCAGGCAGAGGAGGGCTTGTCTGCCTAACCAGTGGAACCCACTTGACTAACCAGCCCAGGGCCTCTCTTGGAACCTTCCGCAAAGTTACAGGTGGATTTTTGTCCCTTGTAATGCAAGCCCATGGGACAAAAGGGCCATTTGTGAGCCAAGAAGAAAGGAGTACGTTTACGATGAGGCTCTTTGCTCTTGGCAACCTGTGGAAACAGAGAACTCTTACCTCCCATAAGACCTTTAATGATTTCTTTCATGGAAGCTCCAAAACAGGGTATCTCCTACAAAAGGGAGATCAGTCAACACCTTTTTAGATGCTTGATCCACAGACTAGTATTTCAGCCAAAACCATAAGGTGAAGGGTCACAGCTGTAACAGACTCTGCAGGCTAAAGGGGCCGTATCCAGGGAAGCATCACAAATATACTACAACCCCTGTATCAAATCCTGGCGCAGAAGTTTAGCTCATTTCGTTAAGGTCTGAGACACCAAGGTGACAGCAAACACCGGCCTCAAATATGAACCTGCCAAGGTGTAAGGTACCAGACCAGAGCCTCAATTCTCTTGTCCACAAGGTCTTTAAAAGATGGGGAATCCTCCCCTGAAGAAGCATGACTTTATTCAATCTGGAAACCTGAGAATCCACCACCGGTGGAACTGTCAGTTTCTTCAAAAAGGGCAACCTCCTAGCGAAACGCTTAGGTATCCCAGCCATGCATTTTGGGGATCCCCACTGACTTGCGACAATCTCGTCGAAATAGGCAGGAAAGGGGAACACCTTAGACACCTTAGATGTTCTGCGGGTACGAAACTGCACCGATGCAGCATTAGCTGTGTCCTCCAATTTTAAAAGTTTCCTGCACTGATACCATCAGTGCCTCCACAAGCGCCTTCTCATGCACCTCTGTAGTGGAAGAGGATTCATCCTCGCTGTCAGAGCACTCAGGGTGCATGGAGGCAGACCCAGTGGGTTGACCTGCGTCTGCAGCAGCCAAATCCACCTCAAAATCTGAGGAGGCAGAAGAGACAGGTGAAAGCAGGGGCGCTTCTATCTAGGCCGCTTTTGAAAGGCCATATCAGCTTTAGACACAAGTGACCGCCATCATGGCCGCAAGGCCAGACAGACCCAGAGGATTCCACAGCTTCAGAGAGTGGGTCAGGTGGTGACATGCTCCAGGGCCTCCATGGTTAACCCAGAGGCTGGCTGCAATATGTGAAAAAAATTGCAATAAAAAAAACCCTCATCACCGCAGTGGTAGTACTACAAGTCCCAGCCCACCAGCGGCACTGCTATAGCAGAAAGGAGCTGTACACCCGCAGGGACTCACCACCACCGACTAAGGGAACGATGCAGAGCGCCCAGCTGCTTGCCATGCGGCGATCAGAGAGAAGGAGGAAGCGCCATCACTGTCACTAGAGGCCCATCGCCTCAGCACTCCTCCACAGACTGCAAGAAAATAGTTGCCGCATTGATTTCAATGGTAAACTCCAAAAGCATGGCAGGGTAACCCTGCTTGAAATGGCAGGGGGGGGGGGGGACAAACAAGGCAGGAAGGGAGGACACAGGGGGGCCTACCAAAGGAAAGGGCCTGCGTCCACCCCAAATTTTCCCAGAGGAGGAGGAGGAGGGGGGGGGGGGGGGAATAGACTACTCATACACCTGCTCGGGCAGTCCACCACATAATCTTGGAATAGGGGTGCTGCAAACAAGAGGTACACTGCGACTCAGGTCATGACCTGGGCTATGCGTCCTCACAAGGTGTTTCCCCTGCTGGCCATCCCCCACCCAGTGGGGTTATGTGGTGGCCAACCTAGTGCGGAGCTAAAGTTGGGTCGCACTTGCTAGCCAGACTGGGAAGACCATAAGGATCTAAGATATCCAGTGCGTCGCCTAATCTGGCTATTGATTGTAGTTCTCAGAGGAACAGAAAAAAAAAAATTTCAAAGAGAAAAAATGCCAGGATCAGAGATCCCAGCAAGGAATCGGGTCCTTACTCCTGACAAGGCAGAAAAAACTGAAGTCCTATAGCAAGTAGTATATCCCCTAGGGCAGGCCTCGACAAATCCCGGGCGGCAGGTCGCATTTGCGACTAGAATTAGCGACCTGGCGCCTGGGGTGCCCTGCTTGAGCTGTCCTGTCCCTTTTGCGCCCCCCACCTCCTCCTCGAGTTCACGGACTTCCACGCCGTCCAGAAATTTAGTCCCCGGCTTTTCGGCCTTCTTCTGTGAGATGAGAAGCTAGGGGAACTGGCGCCCTCTTGTGGTGGCCGGGAGTAATGCATGTTCTCAATGCCTTTTCTTCTCCTTCCAGAGAGGAGAAGAGAGGGAAGTTTTTTAAGGCTTCATCTCTCTGTCCAGTTACCTTTGCTTAAAGGTAAGTGGACAGGGAGTGTGGTTATTATTATTAATTTATTTTTTAAATGTAAAAAAAATAATAATTTTTTCTTTTTTTTTTAATTATTAAAAAAAAAAATAAAAAAAGTTTTTTTTTTTTTCTTCAATTCTTATTAAAAAAAAAAAAATATATATATATATATATATATATATATATATATATATATATATATATATATATATATATATATATATATATATATATATATATATATATATATATATATATATATATATATATATATATATATATATATATATATATATCTTTTTTTTTTTTTCCTCATCGCCGTGCCACAGCCAAAGGCCCCTTTCACACGGGCTGTCTGATCAGGTCCGCCTGTCAGTTTTTCAGGCAGACCTGATCGGACCGTTCAGTCTCCTCTATGGAGCAGTAATCTGCCGCCATCTGACCCTGCCCGCCAAAAACAGACGGATGGTGGTTCTATTTTCTATCCATCCCGTGGATCCGATCAGATGGCATCGGATGGAAAGAGACAGACAGTCTGTTTCCATCCAATTGCGCTATATAGGAGAGTGGGGTTCTAGTCGTATTTATGTGTAAATTTAGTATCAGTTTTATTAAATAAAGCTTGGTTGTTAGTTTAAAAAAAAAAAAAACTGGCTCCTAACTTTTTTAGCTGGCTCCTAGATTTCAGGCAAATTTGTCAAGCCCTGCCCTAGGGGCATAGTCAAATTTGTTTCTGCCTAGTCCTACTCCTATGCAGAGCAGTATAAACCAGGGTCAAAAACAGCGTGAAATCTTCCAGTGGGGACAAATCATTCTGGTGACCTGGGGGGGTGCCAAGAGATTCCCTCTCACTTGCCGTTTTTGGCTAAAGGACAGGAAGTGAAGGGAAATCTTCCCAATGGGACAAAAATGGCAAAAATAAAAAAAAACTTACAGGGTTTAAAGCCCTTCCTTAATTTATTCAGCAAAGCAAAACTGTATACAGGACAAGTACTATAAATATATACACATGCATGCAGTGGCAGCAATGCTGTTAGGCCTCATGTACACTGGATTCTTAACGCCTTTCTCCTGACAGGAGAAAAGCAGCATTGTTTTCAAACGCGTTCAGACTCAGCAAGCATTTGCCCTTACATTTATTTAATTGACCAGAACATTAACCACTTTACCCCCAGCCCTATTTCGGACACTTTTTGTTCACAAGTTAAAACCAGTATTTTTTCCCTAGAAAACTACTTAGAACCCCCAAACATTATATATATTTTTTTAGCAAAGACTCTGGAGAATAAAATGTCGGTCATTGCAAAAATTTTTGTCACGCGGTATTTGCGCAGCGGTCTTTAAAACGCCATTTTTTTGGAAAAAATTTGAAAAATCACATTTCACTGCATTTAAAAAATACTAAACAGTAAAGTTAGCCCATTTTTTTTGTATATTGTGAAAGATGATGTCACGCCGAGTAAATAGATACCAAACATCTTACGGTTTAAAATTGCGCCCTCCCGTGGGATGGCGACAAACTACGGTCAATAGAGATCTCAATCTGCGACGCTTTAAATTTATTTAACGGTTACCAGTTTAGAGTTAGAGTGTAGCTCTTTTTTTTTTAATTATTGCCCACGCTCTGGCGATCGCGGTGATACCTCACGTGTGGTTTGAACAGCGATTTCATTTGCGGCTCGACTTGCGTATACGTTTTTTTTTGTGCGCGAGCTAACGGTGACGGCTAAATTTTTTTTTTTTTCCTATTTATTTTTTCTTTTTTTTTAACTTTATTACAGTTTAAAAAAAAAAAAAATCTGATCACTTTTATTGCTGTCACAAGCAATGTAAACATCCCTTGTGACACCAATATGTGTGACAGGTACACTTTAAGGAGGGATCGAGGGTCTAAAAGACCCTAGACCCCTCCACTACACTTCCCTGTAAGCTAAACGCCGAAAACGGCATTTTTGCATACAGCCGTTTTTCAAATCTGCCGCCTTTTGCAGCACAGTAACCCAGATGTGACGTCATGGACGCCGCCTCCGGGTTACGTCATCGGAGACCCGATCGATGCCGTTTCCGGCATTCATCGGGACTCCATCCAGCCGGCGGACGCGCCGGCTGGGTGTTCGGGGCTCCCGGTGGGACGGGAGCCCCGATCAAAGCAGCGGAAGGCGGCGGGAGGGGAGGGACGTCCCCTCCCGCCCCCCCGGGTAACGATCAAGCGGCTCCCGAGCCGCATCGATCGTTACCGACGGAAAGCCGACCGTCTGCTTCAAACAACGGTACCGGGATGATGCCTCTAGCTAGAGGCATCATCCCGGTATAACCACTCAAAGTCAGCCGACGTAGATCTACGTGGCTGGTCGTTAAGTGGTTAAATTTATTCTGGCCGTTGAAATGAAGGAATGCTCAAGTTGGGCATTTTTTCTGCCCAAACACTTATCTCCTGAAACCAAATTTAATGCGTTCAGATTTCTACCCCCAAGCGCTCTGCCTGTAAATGCCTATGCGTGCACGGACACATAGGCTAAGAGAAGGGAATTTAGAGGCAGGGAAAAAAAAAAAACCTAGTGCAAAAACGGACATTTAGCTGCAGACAGTGTACATGAGGCATATGCTACTCCAGGCAACCAGAATTTTAACAGGTCAGCAAAGAAAGCATCCATATGCACCCACCCAGCACAGGTTGTCTTTAACACAGGTCCGTGGCACCTCTGGCCATGTTTAACCAGTTCCCATCCAGGCCAATTCTGACATTTGTGTGTGGGACCTGTGTATGCATTCACAGGGGGGGAGGGGAGAAGGGGGGGGGGGGGTCACACTAAATTTTATTTATTCTATTCAAAACTGGGCTTTCCAAGTGTTCAGCTGCAGGAGGTAGCCCCACTAAAAGCAAGAGGAGGCTGCGGGCTCCCGCAGCTAACTGCGGCCACTCGCATGTGATCCAAAGTTGCATGAGCAAGTGGCCGCAATTAGCTAGGTTAATCAGTAGACTCCCATTGCTTTCAATGAGGCTGCATCCCACAGCTAATCATTGGAAACTCATGGAGTTCCACATGCAATTCGCGTCGGGGGCATTCACATGTGTAAATGCACCATAATCCCAGAAAAATCATACATGCAGCATTTTTCAGGAAAATAGCACATTGCAATACATTATAGTGCGCTGTAGCACAGCTGCATCGGCAGCTAATGTATGAATTGGGATGCAATTCTAAATGAATGGCAATGCATTTTATACATATCCAAAAGAATTCCGCCTTGGCTTCACAAAATTAGAAGCTTATTTACAGATTAGTCTCGAAACTATCATGATTCACATCTAGTATGAGAGCATATTGTGGTCATGCTGACTCCACTGTGACCTCAGTTTTTTCTCCTATTAACGGGATGTGTCAAATCCAAGTGAAGTCATGCTATAGATCTGCATTAGCAGATGAATGCATAAAGGTAGCATATAGCTAATTAGATATTTCTTTGCTAGGAAGTATTGTAATCTGGGACATTAGTTAATTGCCTGTATAAATTCGAAATTTTACTGAGTCAGCAGCAGCAGTATATAATGGAGAAGGCCAGGAAGCCGAAAAATAAACTGCACACTCAGGCTGCGGGACTGTAGAGGGACGAGGATTAGGATTTTATTTGGAATTGTTCTGAAAGATTTCAGTTTTATTATGTGCAGGTTTAGCAGCATTTACTTATTCAGCATTCCAATACAAACCCTGCACAGAAAGTATATACAAATCCTAGTAAGATCACCTGCCATTAACCCAAAGATGGCATTTTATGATTCTTTGTAAAAACATTTGATCTAGTCAGGAATAAATCTTCCCAAGTTCTAAAGCCAGCAATCAATGGGTAGCTTATTTCATTTATCCAAATGAAGGAATGACACAAGGACCCGCCACTGTTAGAATACACTGATTAGCAACTGCAGATCAGGAAAAGTCTTCCAGCATATCTCTTTGGCAAAAGACAAACACAATCGACTTCTGTCAAGCAGGAAGGACAGACATTTAAATTCTGCTGGTCCCTGCTAAGCAGTCAGAATTTAGACCAGTCTACAGCCAGCCTACAGAATATGTGAACTCTCATCCTTGTAAATTAACCCAGTTTAAAATGGAAATGAAACACAAAACATTTGTGTTAATACTTAAAATAAGAATATGTAATCTGTTCTCAGCTGGGGATGGAGAAACAGCAGTACACTGCTCTTTCCAGTACATGACTGTGCAGGAGGGCAGGTAAGCAGAAGTGTGATCACTGGAGGACAGGCAGGCTGTACTCCCAGCACAGCTAGGCACGCGAGCACATCCATCCAGTTTGAAATAGGAAAGCAGGGGGACCGACAGGATCGCCAGGCGTTTCACACAAATGAAACCATACAAAGAACAGGATACTTTTTAGTATATTGTGCAACTGGCACACGCTATATTGTCAAAAGTATTGGGACACCTGCCTTTACACACACGAACTTTAACGGCATCCCAGTCTTAGTCCATAGGGTTCAATATTGAGTTGGCCACCATTTGCAGCTATAACAGCTTCAACTATTCTGGAAAGGCTGTCCACAAGATTTAGGAGTGTCTATGGGAATGTTTGACCATTCTTCCAGAAGCGCATTTTTGAGGTCAGGCACTGATTTTGGAGTGGAGTGAAGACCTGGCTCACAGTCCCTGCTCTAATTCATCCCAAAAGATCACAAGAGAGACCCTCTTGGAGCCTTTTTTTTTTCTTCCCTTTGGTTTAAGAACTATTAAGGTGCAGTAAAGCTGGTATTTGACACAGATGTATAGAGGTATAAACCTGATTTTACTTGTTATTTGTTGTTTCCCCCCCCCCCCCCCCCATTTCATGTATTGTCGAAACAAATTTTAATAAAAACATAAATAAAAAAATTCATCCCAAAAGTGTTCCATCAGGTTGAGGTCAGAACTGTGTGCAGACCAGTCACGTTCCTCCACCCCAAACTCACTCATCCAGGTCCTTATGAATTTTACTTTCTGCACTGGTGTGCAGTCATGTTGGAACAGGAAGGAGCCATCCCACAAAGTTGGGAGCATGAAATTGTCCAAAATGTCTCGGTATGCCGACGCCTTACGACAGGGATCCTCAAACTTCGGCCCTCCAGCTGTTGCGGAACTACACATCCCATGAGGCATTGACAAACTGACATTTGCAGACACGACTAGGCTTCATGGGAAATGTAGTTCCTGAACTGGAGGGCCATAGTTTGAAGACTCCTGCCTTACGAGTTCCCTTCACTGGAACTAAGGGGCCAAGACCACCCCCTGAAAAACAACCCCCACACCATAATCCCTCCCTCCATCAAATGATTTGGACCAGTGCACAAATAAAGGTCCATAAAGACATAGATGATAGAGTTGGGGGGGGGGGGGGGGGGGGTGGTACTTGACTGGCCTACACAGAGTCCTAACCTCAACCGGAAAGAACACCTTTGCGATGATATAGAGCCTAGACTGCGAGCCAGACCTTCTCGTCCAACATCATTGCCTTACCTCACATATGCGCTTCTGGAAGAATGGTCAAACATTCCTTGTGGACAGCCTTCCAAGAAGAGTTGAAGCTGGTATAGCTGCAAAGGGTGGACCAACTTAATATTGAACCCTGCAGACTGGGATGCCATTAAAAGTTAATGTACCCCAATACTTTTGACAATATAATGCATAAGGGGAAATTAAATGTTGGGGTAACATTCGTTAAGGCTGGATTCACACTGGCTGCAGATCAAAGCAGGGGGGTCCGGTGCATCCATGTTCACCATTTTCAAGCGCAAATCAAATTTTTGCCTGAATTTGGACCCAAAACAGAGCCAAAGACACACAGGACCCTTCTGTAATCCGGACCGCGGCTGCCCCAGAGTGGTGTGAGCCAGTCACACTCTCCTGTCACGCGAATTGGTTGCTGGGAAACCCGCATCAGTGTGAACAAAGCCTAAAGTGAAAGGAAACTCCTTTATTTTTACCAACAAGTAAGCTTACCTGTAGGTAAAATATGCATGGTGCACATTTAGGAAATATTCCAATAAGCAGCCAGCGACGTCACCGTCATATAAGCACTCTAAAGGAACAGCATTATCCATGCCGTTCCTTCCGAGCTCCGTACTGCAGTGACTCGCATGCATAGATGTTTTTGTATTTTGTTAACTTTATCTGAATATAGATCTAGGTTTGTCCCAAGCATGTTTGAAGTGGACTAAGAAAAAAAATAAAATAAAACATTAGATGACAGATGAAATTTAAACCAAAATGAGGGCATGGAGTCAGTGAAGCACGTTCTATATATGCAGATTACATACCACTATACAGTGCCACCGCCCCACCTCCCCTTTCCACAGCAGCACCCATTTATGCAGTTCGCCAGACCCTGAACACCATGCATAGAAACAAAAGCAATACAAAAAAAAAAAAAAAAAGGCTCCAAGTGGTCTATTGAGACTAACTTTTTTTTTTTTTTTTTTTTTTTAATAAAAAAGGTTTTCATCATGTCCGGTACACATTGAGTTACAACAGTGTATTATTCCTCCAAATTTGCAGCTTACCCACTGAGCTCTATGATAGGTAATCACTTCACAGTGCTGGAAGGCAGAACCTTGCTCCCCTGCATCATGCATCCGGATGTGATCCTGTCCCTACAAGTCACATGATGCACAAAAAGTGGGTGTGAGCAGGGGAGGTTAGGAGTACAGTATCCCAGTTACAGGAGACCTTTTCTAGTTGCCATGGTGAAGCTGCAACCAGGATTTGTTCAGCACATTACATGCCACTCCTCAACTGTTCAAATAGTTACTCTTGTCCACCCTCAAAATGTAAGGTTGTGCTCAATCTATTCCCACAAAAAATAAAAATCCTATAATAAAAAAAATTACACACACACTGACTCCCCCCCCCCCCCCCCCCCCCACACACACACACTTTGCCTTACAGTGGTTGTAAAGTCTCAGTTTTAAACTGCCATTATATTTGTTCATTGCAGTACAACAGTAATGGTACTGGATTTTTTTTTGTTATAATATCTCTAAATATTTTTAAAGCAGAAGTGCAAGCTTTTTTTTTTTACCTTGTCCAGCAAAGTAAAAGGCATAATGTGCTAGTATGCCTCACATACTAGCACATTATGTGAAACTTACCTGCAAAGGAAGCCCTCATTGTCAGCGCTGGAGGCCGCATCCATCTTAGCCCGTCTTCCTTACTGGGCCTGCGGACTCCGGCTGTGTGACTGCCCACAGCCGCGGGTCACGGCGCAGGTGGCTGTTCCTTCAGAGCGCATGCGCCGATGACGTCATCGGCAGCATATGCAGTAAATATCTCCTAAACTGTACAAATTCAGAAGATGTTTATAGTACCTAAGCCTTATTACAGGAGGTTTACTTCCACTTTAAAGCAGAGTTCCATTCAAAAGTGGAACTTCCGCTTATCTGTCTCTTTCCCCTCTCCGGTGCCACATTCTGCACCTTTCAGGGGGAAGGGGGGGGGAGCCGGTCCATGTTTTTGACAGGTACTCTGTCCCCGCCACGGCGAGGTACGACAGAGGTTTGGCCCCTCCTCCTCCCTCAAAAAACTGAGTGCAGCGTGCTTGGCGCATGCGCAGTAGGGACCCAGCCGTGAAGCCACAAGGCTTCACGGCTGGGTTCCCTTAACAGCAATGGCGGCGGTAGTACCCGTCAGCCGATGGAAACATCAGCTGCGGTGCAAACATCAGTGTTCCAGGACAAGTAAAGAGCAGCTGCAGGGGAAATCGCATTGCTCAAGCAAGGCAAGAGGAGAGGGGTGAATATTGGCTTCACACACAGACTATGGAAAAGACAGGGGGAAGGAGAGATGCAGACACGGAGGTGAGAGCAGGATGATGGAGGTACATAATCTGACCGCGCTATTGTGGATCAGCAGCCAGGTCAGTTTAAAGGAGGAAACACCAGAACAGGCAGAATCAACCAGGTATTGTAGAACATGGAAAGGGACAATTGACACTGCTGGAGCACTGTGCTATATATTGTGCATTAACCACTAAAGGACCGGCCTATTTCTGACACTTGTTGCTTACAAAACTACTTGGAACCCCCAAACAGTATTTTTTATATATATATATATATATATATATTTTTTTTTTTTTCTTTTTTTTTTTAGCAGAGACCCTAGAGAATAAAATGGAGATCGCTGCAATATTTTTTATCACACTGTATTTGCGCAGCGGTCTTCCAAACGCAATTTTGGAAACAATTTTTTTTTTATTAAAAAATAAGAAAATAGTAAAGTTAACCCAATTTTTTTATATAATGTTACACCCAGTAAATCGATACAACATGTCATGCTTCAAAATTGCACACGCTCGTGGAATGGCGACAAACATTGGTACTCACAAATTCACATCGGCGACATTTTAAAGATTTCTACATGTGGCCAGCCTAAAGTTACAGAGGATGTCTAGGGCTCAAATTATTGCTCTTGCTCCAATGATCGCGGCGATACCTCACGTGTGGTTTGAATACAGTTTACATATGTGGGTGAGACTTACGCATGCGTTTGATTCTGCATGCGAGCCAATGAGGACAGGGCGCTTTAATTTTTTTTTTTCCTATTTTATCTATTTTTAAAAAATATTTTTGATCATATTTTTTCTATTACAAGGAATGTAAACATCCCTTGTAATAGAAACAAGCATGACCGGAACTCTTTATTGTGAGATCTGGGGTGAAAAAGACCTCACAACTACACAAAAAAAAAAGTTTTCATGCTGAAAAAAAAATTGTCTCTTTAAATCAGTTGCTAGGAGACTACGTTTGACGTCGCTCCAGTCTCCCAAGACCATAGAGTCGAGTGGGGGCCATCTTGCCCTCACTCGACGTCCTGTCTGAGGAGCACAGACCGGATCGTTTTCCTGGCTGCCGACGGGTCCAGTAAGCAGGGAAAACGACCGGGAAGCAGCGGGAGGGGGCACCTCTTCTGCCACACCGTAAGGGTGATCGAGAGGTGAACCTGCCGCTGGGACCACCCTTATCTGAAAGAGGACCGCCTGCCATTTCAAAAAAATACCAGGGTTATGGCAGCTATCAAAGTACCGATGTAAAATCGACGGTGGGCAGTCGATAAGTGGTTAAAACAGGGGCATTTTCTTTTTGTTACAATCACTAACATCATTCTGCCTCAAACATCCGCACTGGCCAGTCCAATCAGGCAACCCGCATGGAGCTGAAGTTGCTACAGAGGGAGTGCAAGGGTTTAAACGAGCCAAAGCAGCTGCTGGAGGTGCACTGCTAAGGCTGGCCATAGATGGTTTGAAACCTGGCCAGCTTAGCAGAAACCGGCCGAGCTTTGAAGCATGTATTGGCAAGGCTGAATTGTACCAAGATGATATGGTACAACCAGCCTGCCAGATTTTCTTGTGATTATTGCCAGCAGCTTCTATAGCCCCTAGCAATAATCACTGTCTTACCCATGCAGTTTCTTCAGAGCCCTGTGCCATGAACAGGGACTCCAGCGTGCATGAGCAGAAGCGACGTCATTGCGGCTCAGCCAAAAGACCTGAAGCACACAAACCCCAAAGGAAGACTAGGTGAAAATCGAAGCCCTGTCAGTGGTGACAGCGCACCACTAGTACTACTAGCACATTATTACATTGCCTTGCAGAGTAAAAGTCCCTTCCACCCCCTGCGTGTTTACCACCGTTTTAAAACAAACTCTCTAAGTGTTACAAGCTTGCCATACACCAGTAGACTTTTGTTTGAATAGTTTTCAGACGGTTAGGTTCCAACTATGACAAAGGAAAATCTGAGGTTTTATAGAAATATAAACTCACTCTAATTGTAATGCAAGTGGATTTTGAAATTATATGTAGAATTTTACAGAGTGGCATGGCAAACACTTTTCAGGGTTTTTATATAAAAATTGGTTGTGTCCATAAGGCTATATTCTGCCACATTTTCTACATTTCTATAGGACTGTTTGATGAAATTCTACTGGTGTTATGGCCAGCTTTATCTTGAAGTTGAACTGGTCTCAATTTAGTTGTTCAGTAAGATCGTGGCAGAGTTTGTCAGACAGCCTTGAGTGACGGTTCACATATGCGATGCGAGTCCACTGCGGTTTCCCGCATCACATTCAAATCGCACGCAGTTCACAGTGCCATATGCGAACCGCTGGGGGTGTCAATACAAAAGTTGACACCCCCAGATCAGTTCCCATATCGCAGTGTGAACTGTCAGTTCGGACATGAATCGGATCGCATAGGTGTGACCCACCATGCAGATTCTGCTGCAGACCCAAAAAAGGGTCCTGTGCCCGAATCCGATGCAATTCTGCCATACAATCTGTATAGATGAATTTGCATCGCATGTGATTTTCAGAGCAGTGCGCTCCGAATCACATGCAATGTCTGTCATTGCACTAATGTGAACCAGGGCTAAGATGAAGAATACACAAATACTTGACCATAGCAATTCAAATAATGCACCAACAACAATATAATGGCTTCCAGGGGAGGGCTGGCAGCCTTAGGCCTGAGAGGCAAGTCCAGTCAAGTGGCCCACTGAACCACCAAATTGAAGGGTCGGGGGGGGGGGGGGGGAAACATCCTCAGCTCTGAGGGTTTTTAAGCTGGGACAGTGGGACCTGTAGTCCTTCACTGGTTGGGGGGAGCGGGGTGTGTGACATCCTGAGCTCTGAGGGGTTCATGTTGGGACCTGTAGTCCTTCCCTTTTGGGGGGTCGCATCCCCAAAAGTGAAGGACTACAAGTCCCAGCATGAACCCCTGAGATCTAAGGATGTGACCCCTTGGATCTCCCGGGTTTGTGCTGTGACCTGTAGTCCTTCACTTTTTTTGAAGGGGGGGGGGTGGAGGATGACACATCCTGAGCTATGAGGGGTTCATGCTGGGACCCGTAATCCTTCACTTTTAGGGGGTCACAGCCACTAAAAGTGGCTGAAATAGTAGCAATGGTACACCACAGTGAAATGCAGAGTTTAAAATTAGTGCAGAAACACAGTATGGGGCTAACAGTGGCAAAGAAAAATAAATGTTCCTGTGTCTGTGGTGTCACCAAAAGAAAAAAAAAAAAAAGTCCCCGTGTCAGTGGTCTCACTGAAAAAAAAAAAAAGTCCCCGTGTCAGTGGTCTCACTGGAAAAAAAAAATGCCACTGTGTCTGTGATGTCAGTGTGACTGGAAGAATGTGCAGCTATCATTGTTTGTGTTTGAGAGGCAGTGGGGGGCAATATCACCTCCTCACTCTCTGTTTTAATCTTAAAAATACTGACCCTATATGCTGCAGCCCTTGCAGGGCAGTTGTGGTCCAGGCCCATTCATGGTCTTATGCCATTTAAGTTTTGCCATGTGTACAGCTCTAAGATTGCAGCTGGGTGTTTGGGGGTGGTAAAACCATGACTCAACAACTTGCTTTTACCTCTCCCCACCTGACTGTGTGAGTGAGTCCTAAGGCCTTGTTTACACTTGTGATTGGGTGGGTGGGGGTAAAAACAGGCGGTTGAGTCATGGATTTACTGCCCCAACCTGTCACATTCAATGGGCAGTATAGTCTGCTGAATGCAACTTCTTTCAGTGCAGCCCCTGATCAGTGTATTCTGACAGCGCAGGGTTCTGCTGTCAGAAGACAATGTCCTAGCGGGGATTCCACCATCCACCCCCTTTGCCTGTCAGTGGTAATGTGATCTGAGCTTGTGCATGCGCAGCTCACACCATATTTACAGTCCACTGTGTGCCACTGTGATGCGACACCCGTGTACATGCATGGGAGTGGTGTCACCGTGGCCTGGCCATTTAAGCTTATGAAGACTAAGCACAAATGGAAGTGCTAGGGAGCCATGTTTGCAGGCAAGTTTGTCATATATGCATATATGCAGTGCACACCAGTGCGTTATGAAGTCAACATGAATTTTGTATTATTTTTATAGGGACTTTGCTGCATAGAATGCACTAGGCTGCAGGGCAGTTGGAAGAATTGAAAAGTGGACAAGGATAGAAAAGGTTATTTGGACTTGTGGAATGCCTAGATCTGACTCCTGAAACTGCATGATGGGTGTAATGCTGCATTATGTGAAAAGATAGCAGATAGACAAGAACAGCAGAAAGGATAAATAGAAGGGGGGGATTGGTGTAAGAGTGTTTGATTTACTGCAGGACTGTATCAGTATTTGGGAAGAAGAGATGTGTAGAGGAGGGAGGGAAAGTGAGGTGGAGGGGTTAAATGAACGATGTAGCAGGACTGATAAGTGAAAGTAACTTACCAGGAAGGAATGCAGAGTGGCCCAGGAGAGGAGATGGATGGGTTATTAACCTGCAGTCAGAAAAGAGATAAGGTCTAGTTGGTGTGCCTCCAGGAATCCAGACTTTGTGCAGAGGGAGAATGAGTCACTTCTGTCAGTGAGGCAGGAGAATCGGTGCTCGGCTGAAGCTCCCTAGGCGCGGAGGAGGAGGAAGATTCTTCTCCGCTCTGAATGCTGCCTCACATTCCTCCTCTAGAACATGACGTCACTGGTTGCTAGACGCCAGGCGGCAGCCAATTCTAGCAACCAGTGAAGAAGATACAGACCAGCAGTAGAACAACCAGGTCTCGGCCAGCCGGGTCCCTCTGCAATAAAGCGGAGCTGCTGCAGTAGTGGCCTTTTCTGGGGGCATCAGACTGACCCAGGGGGAAATTGCCACCCTGCCCCCCGGCCCAGTCCGCCCCTGATGGCTTCCCTTTCATAGAAGGCTCTGTCAAGTACTGAAGAGTATGCTATACATGCATGGCAAGGACAGGACACCAATATCTTCAAATTAGGACATTACAATGCATTGTGCTTTAACCCGGTCCTGCCAGCAATCACTTGATCCCAGTCACTGTTGATGATCGAAACACTATGGGATGGGCATCTGATCATGTGATCACTGACAGTCAATCCGACCAAACAGCCAAGAAACCGCCTCTGATGTGAAGATTCTCGTGAAGGGGAGGTGGGAGCTGGAAGAAAGTGATTAACGAGCACTTGGGCTGTCAATGCATAAAATAAAAAAATAAAAAATGTATAACTATATCTCTCATGCTCTAGGCACAGAGCATGTGCACCTATGCATTGTAGTGCACTGGTCTACACTGTAAATGCCCGCTGAGGTTAATTTATTGATTGGCAATGTGCCACAACAAAAGCATTCTGATTAGACAGATGGAGAGAATGGATGGCACCACAACCAGAGAATGCTTTGCATTCATTTAGAAAATGAAAAGCATTCTCTGATGTCCCTGCCGAGTTGGTAACCTCGTGTTCAGAGCAGGCGCTTGGCATGGGACCCAAAAGATAGTGGAGACCACTGGAGTACTTCAATGTTTTCCAGCTTTCGGGAACTTTTCTAGCAATTTGAGCTACATTAGCTCCTCTGTTGGATCAGACTACATGGGTCAGCCTTCACTCCACATGTGGCAATGAGCCATGACCCTGGCTTTACTTCCTTGGACCACTGCAGTCCGGGAACATTTCAAAAGAGCTGCAGTTTTTGGGTTGCTCTGCCCCAGTCGTCTAGCCATTACAATTTGGCCTTTGTCAGTCACTAAAATTATTAAGCTTGCCCATTTTTTTTCCTGCTTCCAACACATCAACTTCAGGGACAACAACATGATCATCTGTTGCCATCTTGTTATGGCCGAGTGGTGAAATATGTCCACTGAGATTTGGTGTAAAGTTTTTGTTCCAAATTAGATTTTCCAGTCAGTCAATCATGAGCAAATTACAAAACCACCCATTGCCCGAGGCTGGCTTAAGATGCTGTTTGACTTTTAGATAGGGAAAGACGTACGAGGAGTGAAATGGGGAAAGACAGGAGTCCGGCTGGGTTCACACTTATGCAAATTGTTCTTTACGGATAGTCTACAGACGGTATGGTGCCAGCCGAATGGGAAAAAAGCCAACGTGGTACCAATATTTAAAAGAGGCCGGGTAACTATAGACCGGTCAGTCTAACATCTGTAGGCTGCAAGATTTTGGAGGGAATGTTAAGGGTCTATATACAAGCCTTAAATAAAACGGTATTCGTAGTAATCAGCATGGATTCATGCAAAATCGTTCTTGCCAGACCAATCTATTAACCTTCTACGGTGAAGCGAGTTGCCATCTAGATAAAGGAAGGCCTGTGGATATGGTGTATCTGGACTTTGCAAAGGCAATTGACAGTTCCCCACAAACGTTTACTGTACAAACTAAGGTACGTAGGTATGGACCATAGGGTGAGTATCCGGATAGAGAACTGGCTCCAGGGGAGAGTCCAGAGGGTGGTGATTAATGAGGAGTACTCGGATTGGGTGGGTGTGGAAAGTGGGGTCCCCCAAGGATCTGTCCTGGGACCAATCCTGTTTAATTTATTCATAAATGATCTAGGAGGAGGGGATATCCAGCACATTCTCAGTGTTTGCGGATGATCCTAAACTAAGCAGGGCAATAACTTCTATACAGGACGTGGTAACCTTACAAGCAGACCTGAAAAAATAAACGGGGGGGGGGGGGCAACTACATGGCAGATGAGGTTGAATATTGAAAAATGTAAGGTGTGAGAAACCCAAACGCAAGCTACTCGCTAGGGGGGGAACCTCTGGGTGAATCCAAGATGGAACAGGACCTGGGGGTCCTAGTGGACAACAGGCTTGGCAGTGGCATGCAATGCCAGGCCGCTGCAAGCAAAGCCAACAGAATACTGGCATGTATAAAAAAGGTGATTCACTCCAGAAATAGAAATTATCCCACTGTACAAGACTCTGGTCCGGCCACATCTGGAGTATGCTGTCCAGTTCTGGGCACCGGTCCTCAGGAAGGATGTGCTGGAACTGGAGAGAGTCCAGAAAAGGGCAACAAAAATAATTAGGGGAATGGAGGATCTCAGCTATGAGGAAAGACTACAAGCATTGAACTTATTCTCTCTGGAGAAGAAAGGCTTGAGAGGGGATATAATATCAATGTACAAATACTGTACTGGTGACCATAGCATAAGAAACAAACTTTTCAGAGAAAGGGAATACAATAAGACACGGGCCACTCACTAAAACTAGAGGAAAAGCGGTTTAACCCTAAACTACGTAAGGGGTTCTTTACTGTCAGAGCAATAAGGATGTGGAATTCTCTTCCACAAATAGTGGTATCAGCAGGAAGGATCGATTTTTTTTTTTTTTTTTTTTAAACTATTAGATGGGCACCTTAAAGACCACAACATAAAGGGGTATACAATGTACGGTTAACAGCAAACACAAACATCATAGGATGAACTGGATGGATTGATGTCTTTTACAACCTCACTAATTATGTATTTATGGATGTGGATTCCTTGCATCCAACTCGCATGTCAGGAGCCTGTGACTGGCTCTCAATGGAGTCGGTTCACAAAGCACCAGGACGGAGTGAAAAGACAGGAGTCCTGTAGTCTTCTGGTTCATTTCAGATTTGAATTCAGCCATAAATTCAGACCTGAAACGGTCAACAGGGAAACACTGGACCCCTGCTGTGAACCCAGCATTAGAGAGCGGAGTATAAAAGAGGGCAGGAAAGGGGATATTTGCAACAGGGGGGTCTCAGGTCAGTACATAGAATGGTGGAGTCCCTTTGTATGAAAGTTCTAATATTTGCGAAAACTACATACAGGATCCAAGGTCTCCAGGGGTGGAAATAAATCTATCATTCAGCTGTAAAGTCTGATTCTCTATTCTCATAAAAAGACAATTCTGCAGTCTATTTGGTTATAAATGGACTCCCAATGAGACAGAATTAATGCTTGATCTGAGCAGTAATTCTCAATCTCCATCCTCAAATGACAAATATCCAGTCCATTTGATAATAGACAGACTTTCTTTGAGTTGATTTACTGCTAAGATTGCTAAAAGAAGAAACACAGAAGTCTCCTCTTGCAAAGGAAAATGGGTTCCGGGAGGACAGAAAGCAGTGCTATGAGAAGTTTTTAGTATCTCAATACATAGTAACTGAAAGCATGTTCGAAAAATCGAAGATTGGAAGGTCTTGAGCCATGGGCAATCTCACCAACTATGGCACATGGTGGCCTTCTCCCCTACACACTACCCACAAGGGGCAATGAGAGAGAGCTTCTGTTCCACCCAGGAAAAAAAAAAAAACATTTCAAACTCTTCCAGGGTTTGTGTGAGAATGCAGTAGGTCAGTCGGTAGTGGTGCTTAGAGGGGTATACATTTGTGAGCAATATCAGCAGCGAGATCACTTAAGTTTGCTCATGAATTTTGGAAGATGTAGGCGGCCACGTCTTACAGCACAATACATGATAAAAATAGTACAGCAGCCAGGCTTCCTCTTACTCTAATCAGAGATTTTGTTATTAGGGGTGCCAGGGATTTCAGCCTTCCAGAGTTCAAGGCATTGCACACAAGGAAAGAATGCTAGGGGTCCCAGATGGCTGCACTCTTCATTGCGGTGGTTACCCAGCATTTCTTTCCATCTGATAAGATCCATACACAGTGATGACTAAGCAGTAAGAAATATGAACTGATGTACAGTGGGGAAACTTATTTGATTCCCTGCCGATTTTGTAAGTTTGCCCACTTACAAAGAAACGAAGGGTCTATTATTTTTATCATAGGTGTATTTTAAATGAGAGGCAAAATCTCAACCAAAAATCCTGAAAACACATGATACAAATGTTATAAATTGAATTGCAGTTCAGTGAGTAAAATAAGTATTTGATACCCAGCAAAACATGACTTCATACTTGGTGGCGAAATCCTCGTTGGCAAGCACAGAGGAAAGACGTTTCTTGTAGTTGGTTACCAGGTTTGCACACATCTCAGGAGGGATTTTGGTCCACTCTGCTTTACAGATCTTCTCTAAATCCTTAAGGTTTCTTGGCCGTCTCATGGCAACTTGAAGTTTTGGCTCCCTCCATAAATTTTCTATAGGATTAAGGCAGGAATCGACAAACCCCAGGCACCAGATCGCATTGAATTAGTGGCCTGGTGCCTGGGCTATACTGCGGCAGATGTCCTCTCCCCATGCCAGACATCCCAAGTCTTGCACGAGGTGTGGGAGACTCCCGCATGCGGGCTGTGGCTCCGACACCTGCAAGTGCCATGCGATATCCCAGCTTCGGGTTGTTAGAATGGAGTCGATGCTTCCTGTATAGTTCAGGCTCCGTCCTGTCACAGGCAGAGCGATATCAAATGCACTCCGCCTGTGAGAGGAGAGATACAGGAAGCATCAGCTCTGCATGCTTCCTCCAGCGCCGCTCCTCACACTCCGTTGAGGTCTCTCAGAGGAGCCAGCAGTAACCGCCAACAGTACTGAAGTGGTCATGGTTGTTAGTGTTCCTTTAATATATCTCTCAGAAGAAATAAACCTCTGCATACTGATTGCATCCTCTAGTTGTGTTAAATTGGCGGGGGTGGGGGGGGGGGGCACGGAAGGTGGCACCTCCCTGAAATGAGTTTTTGCAGGTTGGGATGTCTGCCATGCAACCACTGCGAACTAAGGTGCCGAGGCTTTGCAGGCCTGCTGGAGCAAGAAGCAGGGGAAACCCTCAGCCCCGCCAGTGACTACTGGCGGGGCTGAGGGTTTCCCCTGCCTGCCCATCTCTTTCCAAAGAGAAGAGGTTGAAGGTGTTGCAGGCTTGATCTTGAACCCTGTCCTTACCGGTGAGTGGACAGGAAGTGTGGGGCAGCTGGTTGGAAAGGCCTCAGTTCCATTTACAACCTCACAAAAGATGAAGTTTATTATTTTTCATTCTCTCCCCATCATGCCACACAGCCAAAGGCCCCTTTCATACAGGCTGTCAGATCAGGTCCGCCTGTCCGTTTTTCAGGCGGACCAGATCGTACCCTTCAGTCTCCTCTATGGAGCGTGGATGTCCACTGACAACCGCCGCCATATGATCCTGTCCACCAAAAACAGATGGATGGTGGTCCTATTTTCCATCCGTCTGGCGTATCGAATCAGATGGCATCAGATGGAAATGTAAAGGCAGTCCATTTCCATCCGATTGCCCCCACAGAGGAGAACGTGAGTGTGTTAGTGTTCTCTCTGCATAGCGTCATCTGCCTGCTCAGCTGGAATTAGCGGAGACATACCCACTGAGCAAACGGATTCCGCTTAGCCAAGGAGCCCTTATGTGAGGGGCCTAAAATGGCATGAGTTACTGGATCTCTTATCGCCCCAACCTTGCTGCACTGTCCTTCCCTAGTGAGCCACTGCCCACCACACCATTAAGCCAAGTACAGACGGGCCGAATGCCAGGCAACATCAGCCGGTTCAATAAAAACTGGCCGCTTTTCAGCCCGTGTGTTTGGCAGGAGGTCCGAAAGAAGCGGACCATTCGGCAAAAAAAAAAAACAAAAAAAAAAAACTGGCTAACTTTTACAGCTGGCTCCTAGATTCCAAGCAAATCTGTCAAGCCCTGGATTAAGGACTGGAGACTGACTAGGCCACTCCATGACCGTAATATATATATCTCAAAAATGTTAGCTGAGCCTGTCCGTGTGCAATCCAATTAATGTTTTTAAACCAAAACTTTACTTTCAAAAACCACAAAATTGCTATTATTCAGTGACAAACTTTCTCATGTACAAAAAAAAAAAAAAAAAAAAAAAAAAGGTAGTAGTCCCAGATGACTTATTCAATTCGTGGTACTTTTCCCTTTAAATGTGCTTCTCATATTACACAGTTTTTCAACCTTCATCCTTGTGGATTTCAGTTAATACAATTGTGTGGTGACTCCCACCACCTTTCACCACTGCGCTCACCTCCAGTTTAGACCTGTTTCCAGGTCTAAAATCACCTTCCCCCTCTGGGGTTAATTCCAGGCTCCTCAGCTGTTGAATCTCTTTCCACTCTCCTCACTGAGCTGGCTTTGTATGGACTTCCTTTCCTCCACAACCCCTCAGTATAAAAGATACACTCCCATTGTGTAGTATATCGAGATTTCACATTTATTGCATAATATCCACTTACATTAAAGTTTGAGACAGTGTGCTTTAAAAAAAATATTTCAAACGGGGCAGCAGCTCCCATATGCTCTTCTATGTTCCATAAAACGGTCCTCTGTCAGCAGACTCCTCCCATGCATATCACCGCAATCACGTGACTTCAAGTTACAAACAAGCACATGAAATTCCCTCCCGCCCATATATGCGCACGTACAAACGTACAAAAAACTTGCCACCTGGAGATGCTCTATATAACAGTTATTCGCGGTTGGTCAATGGGAAGAACATTTAATTTATTGGTGATCAATCAAAAGATTATTGTGGTCAGTGCTTACTAAAGACGGCCATAGATGGTTCGAATCTCAGCAGGCTGACTGTACACAAGTCGATTTATAGGTTGACTTGGGTATAATAATTAGCATGTCAAATTTTACATGCGATTGCCAGGAGCTATAGCCACTAGCAATAATCACTATGTTGTCCCAGCAGGGATGGCTCGGGTGGCTTATATTCCACACTGGGAGAACAATAGCTCTGCAGGAGGAATCCCCCCCCCCCCCTCAATACTGACTCTGATTAGCAATTTTCTTTACCGTAAACCTAATTGAATGAAAGAAATTTTCATCTATGGCCTGTCTTAGTTTAATGACCAAATTTTCTCTTTGCTCAATGAACCCCTAGCAAGATCTTGAGTAACCTTGCTTGATAAAAGTTTGTCTAAAATACAGAGCCACCAATGACTACATTTAGCATCAAACCTCCTTTGCATATATTCAGTATGTGTGGACTCAAGGTAAATATGCTGAAGAGCAGTGCAAGTCAGTCTATGACCACATAACTAGCAGTCAGCGCAAAAGAAAAAGTGAAAGCTTAAAGGCTCGTACACACTGAGAAAAATTGGGCAAACATTTTCACCCAAAGAACTTTCGTATAATGTGTACACAGCTTTCCACAGCCAATTCAGAATTTTTGTATGGAAATTCTGGAAGGGACAATTCAGAAAAGAAAGACTGCACATACGGTAATCAGAAACAAAAAAAAGCCCTCAGTTCAATTTATCTTTTATGTGCATTTTCAAGCTTCTTTGCATGTTTTTTGGCACTTATACTTAAACTCCTCTCAAAATGTGCAAGTTTGGTGGGTGGGGGTGGTGGGGGTTGGATTGGTTTCTGCCTTTAAGAGCATATGCCTGTAAACTCTTGAAAAAGGTCATAATGTGCATGGACACATTGGCTAACATAAAAGGGGAGTTTCCAGGCAGAAAAAAAAACAACTCGAAAGCCTGTAGGAGCAGCAGCTTTAAGATGCCTAAACCTTGTATGTGGTGGCTGTATTCGTTTTTTTCCCCTTTATTTTAACCTAGTAATTGTGCAACAGTTCCTCTGAGCAGCATCGTCACACTAGGTAAAGCGAGTGTGTTAGGACTACATACCACCTTCTGCCCTTCTCCATAACAAATGGGAGTCCACAGAGATTAACATTAGGGATGCACCGAAATGAAAATTCTGGGCCGAAACCAAAAATGCAGGATGCCCTTGGCAGAAAATCGAAAATTACCTTTTCCCCCCAAATTATTTTAAAATAGATAGAACAGGGGCATACACCGAAAACAGGCAGGCGTACACCTGTAGCTGCCACCCTGTCGCAGTATAGTGGTTAATTTAATTACCAATGGCATTAGTATTATGCAGCATGAGGGGGTTAATGTATTGTCACTGATAAATTAGTGACCGACCAGTGGCAGTTAATAAACCCCTTTGTGCTGCATTAGTGCAACCAGTATCAGTGTTATTAACACTGGTTGCACTGATACTGGTTGCACTAATGCAGCACAAAGGGGTTAATTAACTGCCACTGGTCGGTCACTATTTCATCAGTGACCAGTAGTGACAATACATTAACCCCCTCATGCTGCATAATACTAATACCATTGGTAAGCTCGCCTCCGCGGTTCCCCCCCCCCCCGCCTCAGCATCCCTCACCATCCCAATGCAATCTCCTTACTTTCACTCGGCTCCTCCTGTGTCCTTCCTTTCAAAAGACACGCCTCTGGCCGGCGGCCCGCCTCCCGATGTCGTCACTACTAAGATCTATGCATGAATGAACACACATGCACAGATCGTAGTAGTGACATCACCAGGAGGCGGGCCGCCGGCCAGAGGTGGGTTTTTTGAAACCTGTTCTGCACCCGCGGCAGCCATCTTTAGTATCGGCATTTTTAACCCATTTTCAGCCGAAATGGAATAAGCCCATTTTCGGCTGAAAATTTCGGTGCATCACTAACATGTAGCAATGTTAACTGATCGAGTTCAGAAGCAGAGAGAGTAGGAAGTTATCAGCTCACAGGATTTCTGGCTGGACAGCTTTTTCTTTGCACTCGTAGAAATATTTTTTACGGGATATTTAAACAGAACAAAAAGGGATCAAATATTAGAAAACGTATAGTTTATATACAACAAGCATATCACAGAATGCATATTGTGTATCAGAAGTACAAAAATACATGACAACTTCCACAACAAGTGGAAGTCTTGTCCACTAGCATGGAAACAAAATGCAGTGCATTAGAAGGAAATGTCCAATGAAGATGCTGCACCCAGTGTGACAATAGCTCCATAACAAGTTCATTAGAGACATCTAAATCAGGACAATAATAGCACACATCCCTATCCTCCATGACGCGTGTGAAGGAGTCATACTGTCTGAGCTGTGTACTCTTTATAGATGGGGTCCATGTGACTCTGGCATGTAAAATGTTGGAGAAGTCAGTCAGCAATTGGATGAAGAGAACATTCCTCACGGTGCTCTTATCTAAGGAAAGACCGATTTGTGGGCATTTCTGGAAATCCACTTACAACCTACTGAAAGTGTTAATAAACCCACAACAGTAAAATGAATCTGTATATAGAGTAAACCATGCTTGTTATGCTCACTGTGGAACCTAAGGGGTTAACCCTCAGCATTGTGTAAAAAGGCTGTTTGATCCTGTCTTCTCTGATCCTCCCCTTCTTCCACAGTCCCTAATCCATCTGATAGAACAGAGGTTAGGGGACAAGATGCACATGCTCAGTTTGGTGTGTATTGCTAGAGAAGTTGTTTTTCCTGGGAGTGCGCATTTGATGAGCACAGGGCCAATCAGCACTGTCCAGACAGAGGTTCAGGGGTCCTGCAGCCTCACAGGACAAAGGAGAATGGAAACTCCTCCTATAAAGCTTTAAAACAGACACTGATAGAAGTCACAAGACGGTTCTAACTGGTGATAAGGTATTTATCAGTTTAGATTTACTAAAACTTCCATGTTGTGTGTGCTGTGAGAGACCACAAAGTGAATGCAGGGTCCTGGGTTTAGCAACACTAGGCACTGTGGGGAACCTAAAATACAGAACAATGACTGCCACCAAGTCATAGCCTCCTAGGTGACCAATCACAGACAATCTGTAGGCGCTACGATCACCTAGGCTTACACAATCTACCTCAACTGTTCCATCGCTGTGACTCCCCACTCATCACCTGTGCTGCCAGGATAGCAATTGGTCCTGTAACTTAGGAGTAGAGAAGCTCTGCACAGCCACTGTCCCACACAACTTTGGCACTGCACTAAGGTGTCAGCTATTCTTCTCTGCTGCAGCCCAGCTAGATCTTAGACCCAAGTACAAGAGGAAACCTAGACGTCCAGGATAATACCCTGGTCTTGGCCATTGTCACTCTAACATTAGCTGTCTGGTGCCCAGAACAAAAACAGCCCCCCCCCTCCCCCCATTTCCCAGTATACTGGGGTCCCTGTCACAAGGCTCATTGCTTCCCAACAAAACCCTACACGATCTCTTATACACACACACCTAAGCCATCCAAATAAATGTGCATTAGAAGCTACAACATATCAGGTAAAGCCCATCTCATTTCCTGGCTGGAGAATATCCAGCATTATCCAATTGTTCCCTCCCCAGCCTGTCTCTGGTCCGCCTCTTTCATTCATTGCATTTCAGTTCTTTCAAACATGGAGGCTCAGCACTACATGTGGTCATTACCTAGAAGGGTCTGCATGCAAAAACAGCCTGCCTAGAATGGCTGTTTTTGGCTCCAGATTAACATCCACCCCTTTACATTTTTTTTGGAATTCAGGTCTTTTGATCACTGAGGCTCATCACATAGGGGTATTGATACAGCAGCATGTATTCATTGTGCCAAATAGGGCACTGTTGACTTTTCCCACCAGTTATCTTGCCTTGCATAGAAAAGCACAGAGACTTGTGATGTCAGTGGGCTTAAAACAAGGTATGTAATTAAAACTGAAAAGGTTTAATTTATTCATTTCAGTGTGTGTTTTGTAACCTCAAGCAAAAAAAAAAAAATAAATAAATAAATAATAATAATAATTTGCATTGCTCTAAACGGAGGTTGATTACACCTGAGCGCTCAGGCGCTGTTACCAGAAAGAGAAAAGTTTTTTTGGCACTTTGTATTTTGGCCCTTTAGACTCCCAACTGGAGCACCTGAGTCAGCATTTTTCTTCCTCCAAACACGGCGAGTCCCCCCTCAAGAAGGCACATGTACAGTCATGCCAATGAACATCTAAATGATTCAGAGGATTGAGAGAAAGTGCTGTGGTCAGATGAGACTAAAATTTAGCTCTATAGCATTACCTCGA
The DNA here is from genome assembly GCF_965119305.1 of Pelophylax lessonae. Classification (NCBI taxonomy): domain Eukaryota; kingdom Metazoa; phylum Chordata; class Amphibia; order Anura; family Ranidae; genus Pelophylax; species Pelophylax lessonae. Next base: position 658,707,878 of record NC_138769.1, on the reverse strand, counting down.
CTCACTGTCTTTGGAGGAAGAAAAATTCTGACTATGACTTTAAGAACACCACCACTACAGTCAAGCATGGAGGTGGAAACATGATACTTTGGGGCTGTTTCTCTGCTAATGGTACAGGCTGATTTTGCCACATTGAGGGGCCAATGAAAGGGGCCATGCATTGTAAAATCTTGGATGAGAACCTTCATCCCTCAGCCAGAACACTGAAGATGGGTTGTGGATAGGTCTTGCAGCTTGACAATGACCCAAGACATACCGCCAAGGCAACAAAGGAGTGGCTCAAGAAGAAGCCCATTAAAAAAGGTCATAGAGTGGCCTAGCCAATCTCTAGACCCTAAACCTATAGAAAATTTTATGAGGGAGCTGAAACTTCGAGTTGCCAAGAGACAGCCAAGAAACCTTAAAGATTTAGAGAAGATCTGTAAAAAAATTTTTTTAAAAAAAGTGGATCAAAATCCCTCCTGAGATGTGTGCACTGCAAACCTGGTCACCAACTACAAGAACGTCTTACCTCTGTACTTGCCAACAAGGGGTTTCTCCACCAAACACCAAGTCATGTTTTCCTTGGGGATCAAATACCTATTTTACTCACACGAACTACAACTCAATTTATAGCCTGTTTTAGGTGTTTTTTTTTCTTCTTGATTTTTGGGTAATATTCTGTCTCTATCATTCAAAATAGACCTATGATAAAAAATGACAGACCCTTCATTTCTCTGTAAGTGGCCAAACTTAAAGTCTGCAGGGTATCAAATAATGGGATTTTTGAGTTACCGTAAAATCCATTTCTCTGATGTTCACTGACGGACACAGCCCCTGATATTCATAATCATTGGGTTATACTGCCCCCTACAGGAGTAGGACAGTAGGCAGAAAAATAATCTGGCTATGCCTATGGGCAGTCCCAGGGGATAAACTCCCTCTCTCTGCTATAGCCACTCAGTTTTGTTACAAGCAGTGTCAGGAGAATTTTAACTCCACAGAGGGATGGGAGCTGTGTCCACCCGGGAGTGTGTGGCCAAAGGTCATTGGAAGAAGACCACCAAATCTTATACCTTTCCCTTGATGGTACTCGAGGCCAATTTCTGTTTTGATTATCCAGAGACTGAGGAGTATTGTTCCATTTGCTCAGAATGTCCTTTTGCAGGGACCTCGTTTTGAGCTGTGCAAACAGAACTGCTTCGAAGGTAGACACTTTCAGGCCCAGCACCCACATTTAAGTCCGGAGGGATGACCAATTGTTGGACAGCAGGAGGCGAAGTGCAGCCTGCATTTTCTGGAGTTTGTCCAGAGGAAGGAGCACTCTGGCTAAAGCCTCGTACACACACACGTGTCGAAAATTGGCAGGGAATTTTCAGCCAACGTCCGATCTTCGGCTTGTTAGTATGGTGCTTCCAACAACCGACTTTTCGGACGAAAAAAATCTGGTGTGCAGACTATAAAATTTTTGTCTGCCGTCAAACACGGCCGATTTTCGTGCAGTCAGTACTGATTTCGACAAGGAAAAATCTAATGAGCAAGTCTGGGCATGCTCAGTGAAGAAAAAACACAAAGAAAAACAAACCAACACATGACATCACTTCTGAAGTAGATCTTTGTTGGGCGAGAAAATTCATGTGCAGTCTAGGCACATTCCAACCAACAAAACACAACTCTGGACAAAAGATGGACGATCGGTCGATAATCGTTGCGTGTGTACGGGGCTTAAGGCCGAGTCCAGAGTCAGGCCCAGATAGTCCAGCTTTGTCGATGGAACCAGAGCAGGCTTCTGAAAATTCAGAATCCAGCCAAACTCCCGCAGAGTTCGTATTGTGATCTGCAGGTTCTCCACCAGAGTGAGACTCCGCTCACAGGAGATCGTCCAAGTAGCCCAGTACTGCGATCCCCCATTGACATAGCAAAGCTAGCACCGGGGGGGGGTAACACTTTTGTGAAGACCCGAGGAGCAGATGCGTGACCGCCACAAACTAATAATGATCCTCTCCCACAGCAAAGTGCAGAAAACGCTGGTAAAGAGCACATATTGCAATGTGAAAGTAGGCATCCTTGATATTAATAGAGACAAGGAAATCCCAGAAGCAGGGATGCCACCACTGTTTGTATGGACTCCTTTTTGAACGTCTGTACCCACACAAAGCAGTTTAGCGCCTTGAGGTCCAGGATTGGACGCACTTTGCCTTCCTTCCTGGGAACTGAACAGGTGTGAGCAAAAACCCTAAAAATGTTCCGAAGTCAGAACCAAAATAATCACCCCCTTGAAGGAACAGGTTTTGTACTGCTCCAAACAGGCCCTGTAAGCGGCCTGGGGAAAGGTGCAAGTTGGAATGAAAAAAACCTTGCGGGGGGACAAGAGTGAAACTCGATCTTGTAGCTGGACCAAATGACTTTGTGGACCCAATTGTCTGCAAACCAGCGAAGACGTTCCCCCACCCCCGATACGAGTGAGGGCACACCTTCATGACGAAGCAGCTTGTCCACAGGTCTGGAGAAGACCGATCTTGGCTTGCCAGATCAAGTTCATTTGGATCCTCCAGAAGAGGCCCAGAAAGGCTAAGAGCCCTTGTCAGTCGACCCTGAAGGAAGAAAAGAACAAAACAAAAAAAAACCAGCCGAGAACAACGAGGTTCCTTGCCCCAAGTAACCTGCGGAAGTAAAGTACTCTCCCCCCGTGAGACCTTTATTGATGCCATCCAGGGTAGCTCCAAACAGGTGATCTCCTTTAAAAGGAAGATCAAGGCCTTTTTTGAAGTCTGATCCGCAGATCAGCACTTGAGTCAAAAGACAAGACATAAGGCATCACAGATAAACTGTAGCCCCTGGACCAGCTGGTCCGCCAGCTCACTACCGGACTCAGATCCACTGATCCAGCCGGAACGCCACAGATTCACCCCCCCCCCACTGATCCAGCCGGAACGCCACAGATTCACCCCCCCCCCACTGATCCAGCCGGAACGCCACAGATTCACCCCCCCCCCCACTGATCCAGCCGGAACGCCAACGGATTCACCCCCCCCCCCCACTGATCCAGCCGGAACGCCACAGATTCACCCCCCCCCCCACTGATCCAGCCGGAACGCCACAGATTCACCCCCCCCCCCCACTGATCCAGCCGGAACGCCACAGATTCACCCCCCCCCCCACTGATCCAGCCGGAACGCCACAGGTTCACCCCCCCCCCCACTGATCCAGCCGGAACGCCACAGATTCACCCCCCCCCCACTGATCCAGCCGGAACGCCACAGATTCACCCCCCCCCCCACTGATCCAGCCGGAACGCCACAGATTCACCCCCCCCCCCCACTGATCCAGCCGGAACGCCACAGATTCACCCCCCCCCACTGATCCAGCCGGAACGCCACAGATTCACCCCCCCCCCCACTGATCCAGCCGGAACGCCACAGATTCACCCCCCCCCCACTGATCCAGCCGGAACGCCACAGATTCACCCCCCCCCCCCACTGATCCAGCCGGAACGCCACAGATTCACCCCCCCCCCCACTGATCCAGCCGGAACGCCACAGATTCACCCCCCCCCCACTGATCCAGCCGGAACGCCACAGATTCACCCCCCCCCCACTGATCCAGCCGGAACGCCACAGATTCACCCCCCACTGATCCAGCCGGAACGCCACAGATTCACCCCCCACTGATCCAGCCGGAACGCCACAGATTCACCCCCCCACTGATCCAGCCGGAACGCCACAGATTCACCCCCCACTGATCCAGCCGGAACGCCACAGATTCACCCCCCACTGATCCAGCCGGAACGCCACAGATTCACCCCCCACTGATCCAGCCGGAACGCCACAGATTCACCCCCCACTGATCCAGCCGGAACGCCACAGATTCACCCCCCACTGATCCAGCCGGAAGGCCACAGGTTCCCCGCCCCCCCCCCCACTAATCCAGCCGGCATGCCACAGATCCCCCCCCCACCGACGGAGCCAGCTGGCATGCCGCAGATCCCACCCTCCCCCACGGAGCCAGCCGGTACGCCACAGATCCAGAGGGCCCGATTGATAGAAATAAAAACTGTCAGTGTTGCTCCAGAATAACATCAGATTCTGATCGTGTCACTTGGCTGGACGTATTAGACAGAGATGATGAAGATTACCTTAACAGAGCTGGTACTGGACAGCCTGGCACAGGAGCCCATACCCCACTGGGAGATAACCCGGCAGCAAAACGAGAGTCAGCGCTATGAAAGCCAGGCACACCAGCCATAACCCCACTGACAGCCAGGCACACCAGACCATATCTTGCTTTGAAAGCGCCAGGCACATCAGCCTTTACCCAGCTGGAAAAAGACAGCCAGGCAAACAGGCATACACCCCCTCCCCCTTCCAGGGGACAGCCAGGCACACAGGCCGGCCTACACCCCCTTCCAGGGGACAGCCAGGCACACAGGCCGGCCTACACCCCCTTCCAGGGGACAGCCAGGCACACAGGCCGGCCTACACCCCCTTCCAGGGGACAGCCAGGCACTACACCCCTTCCAGGGGACAGCCAGGCACTACACCCCTTCCAGGGGACAGCTAGGCACACAGGCCGGCCTACACCCCCTTCCAGGGGACAGCCAGGCACACAGGCCGGCCTACACCCCCTTCCAGGGGACAGCTAGGCACACAGGCCGGCCTACACCCCCTTCCAGGGGACAGCTAGGCACACAGGCCGGCCTACACCCCCTTCCAGGGGACAGCCAGGCACACAGGCCGGCCTACACCCCCTTCCCGGGGACAGCCAGGCACTACACCCCTTCCAGGGGACAGCCAGGCACTACACCCCTTCCAGGGGACAGCCAGGCACACAGGCCGGCCTACACCCCCTTCCAGGGGACAGCCAGGCACACAGGCCGGCCTACACCCCCTTCCAGGGGACAGCCAGGCACACAGGCCTACACCCCCTTCCAGGGGACAGCCAGGCACACAGGCCTACACCCCCTTCCAGGGGACAGCCAGGCACACAGGCCTACACCCCCTTCCAGGGGACAGCCAGGCACACAGGCCTACACCCCCTTCCAGGGGACAGCCAGGCACACAGGCCTACACCCCCTTCCAGGGGACAGCCAGGCACACAGGCCTACACCCCCTTCCAGGGGACAGCCAGGCACATAGGCCTACACCCCCTTCCAGGGGACAGCCAGGCACATAAGCCTACACCCCTTCCAGGGGGCAGCCAGGCAGTTGGGTAGGATAATCCCCGGCAGTGTCCTTGGTATTGGAGATCAGCCTTCCCCTCCCCCGGCCTCCTCACAGACAGCGCCCCCCTCGGATAGATGAGGCCTGGCACTGTCCCCTCAGTTCCCCGCCTGGACCCCGGTGAGGCCGGCTCAGCTTTCCCATTCCGGAGGCCGCCATGTTGGAGACCGGCAGAAGCGGCAGTCTGTCACACTCCCCTCACCTCCACATCTCGCCCCTTGTTCTTGAAGCTCTTGATCCGGTGGTTCTCTAGGCCGGCGCTCTCCGCCATGGCGGCTGTGTGAGGCTCTCGGTGATCTCTTCTCCCGTTACCGGCTGCGACACCACAAGGACCGCGCGAGCCGCACTCCCCCGCCCTGCGCGCACTCGCCTCGAGGAGGAGGGTGAGGGGGCGGAGCCGCGACGTCACTCAGAGGGTGGCTGAGGAAGCGGCTGGGTTTCTGGAATCGCGCGGCACTTGCTAGTCAGGCGCGGACAGCTCTGTCGCGTGCCCTGTCACGCCCCCAAACTCCACAGGCCGTTCCCTTTATTACAAGCCCCACAACCGTTTGAGGTGCGCGTGCTGAGTAATGTTTATTGTAAGTGTCGCGATAAAGTTCAGAGAAGGAGAAAAAAAAAGGTGTTCAGATGTGTAGCGGCGACGTTCCGCGTCACGTGATTAGGAAAGAACTCTCCAGTCGATTGAGTCACCTCCCTCTGCCGCGAGCCACTGGCCCCGCCCACCCGGGTAAGCCCTCTCTTCTTATGAGAGGGCGGAAGGCGGTGTTCCCTGTGCTGCCTGCAGGGGGTTCCGTCACTCCGCATTCCTCCTCCCCCCAGTCACACAGAATAAAATCCATTTCTTCTTATACATTATAGACGCTCTTCGGGGCCCCCCACTTATTTGTGAGTCAGCGCTGAGCTATTTATAGAAGTCATACCTGGCAACCCCGCACTGACCCCTCCCTTCCTACTCATCCCAAGAAAAAGTATGTGAACCCCCCTGGGACTGAGTAATCTGTCATAAAATGGGATCTGATCCTCATCTAAGTCACCCCAATAGACAAATAATTTCAATGTCTCCTGTCCTTACTCAACACAACAACTTACTGACTATAACTTACATATATGAGGGGGGGGGCAGGGCGGCTCTGCTACGCATGATCTGACACGTCTGGGTAGGGGGCGCCCATGTACACCGCCACCAGCCCACTACCGCTGATATTATACACAGAGGGGGCTGATCTGCGGGTGACTCCATGTCCGCTGGGACGCACCAATCGATAGGCAAAGAGCAAGAACGGCGATCTGCCCATGTACACCGCCACCAGCCCACTACCGCTGATATTATACACAGAGGGGGCTAATCTGCGGGTGACTCCATGCCCGCTGGCACGCGCCAATCTCTAGGCAAAGAGCAAGAACGGCGATCTGCCCATGTACACCGCCACCAGCCCACTACCGCTGATATTATACACAGAGGGGGCTGATCTGTGGGTGACTCCATGTCCGCTGGCACACGCCAATTGCCAGGCAAAGAGCAAGAACGGCGATCTGCCCATGTACACCGCCACCAGCCCACTACCGCTGATATTATACACAGAGGGGGCTGATCTGCGGGTGACTCCATGTCCGCTGGCACGCGCCAATTGCCAGGCAAAGAGCAAGAACGACGATCTGCCCATGTACACCGCCACCAGCCCACTACCGCTGATATTATACACAGAGGGGGCTGATCTGCGGGTGACTCCATGTCCGCTGGGACGCACCAATCGATAGGCAAAGAGCAAGAACGGCGATCTGCCCATGTACACCGCCACCAGCCCACTACCGCTGATATTATACACAGAGGGGGCTGATCTGTGGGTGACTCCATGTCCGCTGGCACACGCCAATTGCCAGGCAAAGAGCAAGAACGACGATCTGCCCATGTACACCGCCACCAGCCCACTACCGCTGATATTATACACAGAGGGGGCTGATCTGCGGGTGACTCCATGTCCGCTGGCACGCGCCAATTGCCAGGCAAAGAGCAAGAACGACGATCTGCCCATGTACACCGCCACCAGCCCACTACCGCTGATATTATACACAGAGGGGGCTGATCTGCGGGTGACTCCATGTCCGCTGGCACGCGCCAATCGCTAGGCAAAGAGCAAGAACGACGATCTGCCCATGTACACCGCCACCAGCCCACTACAGCTGATATTATACACAGAGGGGGCTAATCTGTGGGTGACTCCATGTCCGCTGGGACGCACCAATCGATAGGCAAAGAGCAAGAACGACGATCTGCCCATGTACACCGCCACCAGCCCACTACCGCTGATATTATACACAGAGGGGGCTGATCTGCGGGTGACTCCATGTCCGCTGGGACGCACCAATCGATAGGCAAAGAGCAAGAACGGCGATCTGCCCATGTACACCGCCACCAGCCCACTACCACTGATATTATACACAGAGGGGGCTAATCTGCGGGTGACTCCATGCCCGCTGGCACGCGCCAATCTCTAGGCAAAGAGCAAGAACGGCGATCTGCCCATGTACACCGCCACCAGCCCACTACCGCTGATATTATACACAGAGGGGGCTGATCTGTGGGTGACTCCATGTCCGCTGGCACACGCCAATTGCCAGGCAAAGAGCAAGAACGACGATCTGCCCATGTACACCGCCACCAGCCCACTACCGCTGATATTATACACAGAGGGGGCTGATCTGCGGGTGACTCCATGTCCGCTGGCACGCGCCAATTGCCAGGCAAAGAGCAAGAACGACGATCTGCCCATGTACACCGCCACCAGCCCACTACCACTGATATTATACACAGAGGGGGCTAATCTGCGGGTGACTCCATGCCCGCTGGCACGCGCCAATCTCTAGGCAAAGAGCAAGAACGGCGATCTGCCCATGTACACCGCCACCAGCCCACTACCGCTGATATTATACACAGAGGGGGCTGATCTGTGGGTGACTCCATGTCCGCTGGCACACGCCAATTGCCAGGCAAAGAGCAAGAACGACGATCTGCCCATGTACACCGCCACCAGCCCACTACCGCTGATATTATACACAGAGGGGGCTGATCTGCGGGTGACTCCATTTCCGCTGGCACGCGCCAATTGCCAGGCAAAGAGCAAGAACGACGATCTGCCCATGTACACCGCCACCAGCCCACTACCGCTGATATTATACACAGAGGGGGCTGATCTGCGGGTGACTCCATGTCCGCTGGCACGCGCCAATCGCTAGGCAAAGAGCAAGAACGACGATCTGCCCATGTACACCGCCACCAGCCCACTACAGCTGATATTATACACAGAGGGGGCTAATCTGTGGGTGACTCCATGTCCGCTGGGACGCGCCAATCGCTAGGCAAAAAGCAAGAACAACGATCTGCCCATGTACACCGCCACAAGCCCAATACTGCTGATATTATACACAGAGGGGGCTGATCTGCGGGTGACTCCATGTCCGCTGGCACACACCAATCGCTAGGCAAAGAGCAAGAACGACGATCTGCCCATGTACACCGCCACCAGCCCACTACCGCTGATATTATACACAGAGGGGGCTGATCTGCGGGTGACTCCATGTCCGCTGGCACGCGCCAATTGCTAGGCAAAGGGCAAGAACGACGATCTGCCCATGTACACCGCCACCAGCCCACTACAGCTGATATTATACACAGAGGGGGCTAATCTGTGGGTGACTCCATGTCCGCTGGGACGCACCAATCGATAGGCAAAGAGCAAGAACGACGATCTGCCCATGTACACTGCCACCAGCCCAATACTGCTGATATTATACAAAGAGGGGGCTGATCTGCGGGTGACTCCATGTCCACTGGCACACGCCAATCGCTAGGCAAAGAGCAAGAACGACGATCTGCCCATGTACACCGCCACCAGCCCAATACCGCTGATATTATACACAGAGGGGGCTGATCTGTGGGTGACTCCATGTCCGCTGGCACGCGCCAATCGCTAGACAAAGAGCTAGAACGACGATCTGCCCATGTACACCGCCACCAGCCCACTACCGCTGATATTATACACAGAGGGGGCTAATCTGCGGGTGACTCCATGTCCGCTGGCACGCGCCAATCGCTAGGCAAAGAGCTAGAACGACGATCTGCCCATGTACACCGCCACCAGCCCACTACCGCTGATATTATGATATTATACACAGAGGGGGCTGATCTGTGGGTGACTCCATGTCCGCTGGCACGCGCCAATCGCTAGGCAAAGAGCAAGAACGACGAGCTGCCCATGTACACCGCCACCAGCCCACTACCGCTGATATTATACACAGAGGGGGCTGATCTGCGGGTGACTCCATGTCCGCTGGCACGCGCCAATCGCTAGGCAAAGAGCAAGAACGACGATCTGCCCATGTACACCGCCACCAGCCCACAACAGCTGATATTATACACAGAGGGGGCTAATCTGTGGGTGACTCCATGTCCGCTGGGACGCACCAATCGATAGGCAAAGAGCAAGAACGACGATCTGCCCATGTACAACGCCACCAGCCCAATACTGCTGATATTATACACAGAGGGGGCTGATTTGCGGGTGACTCCATGTCCACTGGCACACGCCAATCGCTAGGCAAAGAGCAAGAACGACGATCTGCCCATGTACACCGCCACCAGCCCAATACCGCTGATATTATACACAGAGAGGGCTGATCTGTGGGTGACTCCATGTCCGCTGGCACGCGCCAATCGCTAGACAAAGAGCTAGAACGACGATCTGCCCATGTACACCGCCACCAGCCCACTAACGCTGATATTATACACAGAGGGGGCTAATCTGCGGGTGACTCCATGTCCGCTGGCACGCGCCAATCGCTAGGCAAAGAGCTAGAACGACGATCTGCCCATGTACACCGCCACCAGCCCACTACCACTGATATTATGATATTATACACAGAGGGGGCTGATCTGTGGGTGACTCCATGTCCGCTGGCACGCGCCAATCGCTAGGCAAAGAGCAAGAACGACGATCTGCCCATGTACACCGCCACCAGCCCACTACCGCTGATATTATACACAGAGGGGGCTAATCTGCGGGTGACTCCATGTCCGCTGGCACGCGCCAATCGCTAGGCAAAGAGCAAGAACGACGATCTGCCCATGTACACCGCCAACAGCCCAATACCGCTGTTATTATACACAGAGGGGGCTGATCTGCGGGTGACTCCATGTCCGCTGGCACGCGCCAATCGCTAGGCAAAGAGCAAGAACGACGATCTGCCCATGTACACCGCCACCAGCCCACTACCACTGATATTATACACAGAGGGGGCTGATCTATGGGTGACTCCATGTCCGCTGGCACGCGCCAATCGCTAGACAAAGAGCTAGAACGACGATCTGCCCATGTACACCTCCACCAGCCCACTACCGCTGATATTATACACAGAGGGGGCTAATCTGCGAGTGACTTCATGTCCGCTGGCACGCGCCAATCGCTAGGCAAAGAGCAAGAACGACGATCTGCCCATGTACACCGCCACCAGCCCACTACCGCTGATATTATACACAGAGGGGGCTGATCTGCGGGTGACCCCATGTCCGCTGGCACGCGGCAATCGCTAGGCAAAGAGCTAGAACGACAATATGCCCATGTACACCGCCACCAGCCCACTACCGCTGATATTATACACAGAGGGGGCTGATCTGTGGGTGACTCCATGTCCGCTGGCACGTGCCAATCGCTAGGCAAAGAGCAAGAACGACGATCTGCCCATGTACACCGCCACCAGCCCACTACCGCTGATATTATACACAGAGGGGGCTGATCTGCTGGTGACTCCATGTCCGCTGGCACGCGCCAATCCCTAGGCAAAGAGCAAGAACGACGATCTGCCCATGTACACCGCCACCAGCCCACTACCACTGATATTATACACAGAGGGGGCTGATCTGTGGGTGACTCCATGTCCGCTGGCACACGCCAATCGCTAGGCAAAGAGCAAGAACGACGATCTGCCCATGTACACCGCCACCAGCCCACTACCGCTGATATTATACACAGAGGGGGCTAATCTGCGGGTGACTCCATGTCCGCTGGCACGTGCCAATCGCTAGGCAAAGAGCAAGAACGCAGATCTGCTCATGTACACCGCCACCAGCCCACTACCGCTGATATTATACACAGAGGGGGCTGATCTGTGGGTGACTCCATGTCCGCTGGCACACGCCAATCGCTAGGCCAAGAGCAAGAACGACGATCTGCCCATGTACACCGCCATCAGCCCACTACCGCTGATATTATACACAGAGGGGGCTGATCTGTGGGTGGCTCCATGTCCGCTGGCACGCGCCAATCGCTAGGCAAAGAGCTAGAACGACGATCTGCCCATGTACACCGCCACCAGCCCACTACCGCTGATATTATACACAGAGGGGGCTGATCTGCGGGTGACTCCATGTCCGCTGGCACGCGCCAATCTCTAGGCAAAGAGCAAGAACGACGATCTGCTCATGTACACCGCCACCAGCCCACTACCGCTGATATTATACACAGAGGGGGCTAATCTGCGGGTGACTCCATGCCCGCTGGCACGCGCCAATCTCTAGGCAAAGAGCAAGAACGGCGATCTGCCCATGTACACCGCCACCAGCCCACTACCGCTGATATTATACACAGAGGGGGCTGATCTGTGGGTGACTCCATGTCCGCTGGCACACGCCAATTGCCAGGCAAAGAGCAAGAACGACGATCTGCCCATGTACACCGCCACCAGCCCACTACCGCTGATATTATACACAGAGGGGGCTGATCTGCGGGTGACTCCATGTCCGCTGGCACGCGCCAATCGCTAGGCAAAGAGCAAGAACGACGATCTGCCCATGTACACCGCCACCAGCCCACTACAGCTGATATTATACACAGAGGGGGCTAATCTGTGGGTGACTCCATGTCCGCTGGGACGCACCAATCGATAGGCAAAGAGCAAGAACGACGATCTGCCCATGTACACCGCCACCAGCCCAATACTGCTGATATTATACACAGAGGGGGCTGATCTGTGGGTGACTCCATGTCCGCTGGCACGCGCCAATCGCTAGGCAAAGAGCAAGAACAACGATCTGCCCATGTACACCGCAACAAGCCCAATACTGCTGATATTATACACAGAGGGGGCTGATCTGCGGGTGACTCCATGTCCGCTGGCACACGCCAATCGCTAGGCAAAGAGCAAGAACGACGATCTGCCCATGTACACCGCCACCAGCCCACTACCGCTGATATTATACACAGAGGGGGCTGATCTGCGGGTGACTCCATGTCCGCTGGCACGCGCCAATCGCTAGGCAAAGGGCAAGAACGACGATCTGCCCATGTACACCGCCACCAGCCCACTACAGCTGATATTATACACAGAGGGGGCTAATCTGTGGGTGACTCCATGTCCGCTGGCACGCGCCAATCGCTAGGCAAAGAGCTAGAACGACGATCTGCCCATGTACACCGCCACCAGCCCACTACCGCTGATATTATGATATTATACACAGAGGGGGCTGATCTGTGGGTGACTCCATGTCCGCTGGCACGCGCCAATCGCTAGGCAAAGAGCAAGAACGACGATCTGCCCATGTACACCGCCACCAGCCCACTACTGCTGATATTATACACAGAGGGGGCTGATCTGCGGGTGACTCCATGTCCGCTGGCACGCGCCAATCGCTAGGCAAAGAGCAAGAACGACGATCTGCCCATGTACACCGCCACCAGCCCACTACAGCTGATATTATACACAGAGGGGGCTAATCTGTGGGTAACTCCATGTCCGCTGGGACGCACCAATCGATAGGCAAAGAGCAAGAACGACGATCTGCCCATGTACAACGCCACCAGCCCAATACTGCTGATATTATACACAGAGGGGGCTGATCTGTGGGTGACTCCATGTCCGCTGGCACGCGCCAATCGCTAGACAAAGAGCTAGAACGACGATCTGCCCATGTACATCGCCACCAGCCCACTAACGCTGATATTATACACAGAGGGGGCTAATCTGCGGGTGACTCCATGTCCGTTGGCACGCGCCAATCGCTAGGCAAAGAGCTAGAACGACGATCTGCCCATGTACACCGCCACCAGCCCACTACCACTGATATTATGATATTATACACAGAGGGGGCTGATCTGTGGGTGACTCCATGTCCGCTGGCACGCGCCAATCGCTAGGCAAAGAGCAAGAACGACGATCTGCCCATGTACACCGCCACCAGCCCACTACCGCTGATATTATACACAGAGGGGGCTAATCTGCGGGTGACTCCATGTCCGCTGGCACACGCCAATCGCTAGGCAAAGAGCAAAAACGACGATCTGCCCATGTACACCGCCACCAGCCCAATACCGCTGTTATTATACACAGAGGGGGCTGATCTGCGGGTGACTCCATGTCCGCTGGCACGCGCCAATCGCTAGGCAAAGAGCAAGAACGACGATCTTCCCATGTACACCGCCACCAGCCCACTACCACTGATATTATACACAGAGGGGGCTGATCTGTGGGTGACTTCATGTCCGCTGGCACACGCCAATCGCTAGGCAAAGAGCAAGAACGACGATCTGCCCATGTACACCGCCACCAGCCCACTACCGCTGATATTATACACAGAGGGGGCTAATCTGCGGGTGACTCCATGTCCGCTGGCACGTGCCAATCGCTAGGCAAAGAGCAAGAACGCAGATCTGCCCATGTACACCGCCACCAGCCCACTACCGCTGATATTATACACAGAGGGGGCTGATCTGTGGGTGACTCCATGTCCGCTGGCACACGCCAATCGCTAGGCCAAGAGCAAGAACGACGATCTGCCCATGTACACCGCCATCAGCCCACTACCGCTGATATTATACACAGAGGGGGCTGATCTGTGGGTGGCTCCATGTCTGCTGGCACGCGCCAATCGCTAGGCAAAGAGCAAGAACGACGATCTGCCCATGTACACCGCCACCAGCCCAATACCGCTGATATTATACACAGAGGGGGCTGATCTGTGGGTTACTCCATGTCCGCTGGCACGCGCCAATCGCTAGGCAAAGAGCTAGAACGACGATCTGCCCATGTACACCGCCACCAGCCCACTACCGCTGATATTATACACAGAGGGGGCTAATCTGCGGGTGACTCCATGTCCGCTGGCACGCGCCAATCACTAGGCAAAGAGCTAGAACGACGATCTGCCCATGTACACCGCCACCAGCCCACTACCGCTGATATTATACACAGAGGGGGCTGATCTGTGGGTGACTCCATGTCCGCTGGCACGCACCAATCGCTAGGCAAAGAGCTAGAACGACGATCTGCCCATGTACACCGCCTTCAGCCCACTACCGCTGATATTATACACAGAGGGGGCTGATCTGCGGGTGACTCCATGTCCGCTGGCACGCGCCAATCGCTAGGCAAAGGGCAAGAACGACGATCTGCCCATGTACACTGCCACCAGCCTAATACTGCTGATATTATACACAGAGGGGGCTGATCTGCGGGTGACTCCATGTCCACTGGCACACGCCAATCGCTAGGCAAAGAGCAAGAACGACGATCTGCCCATGTACACCGCCACCAGCCCAATACCGCTGATATTATACACAGAGGGGGCTGATCTGTGGGTGACTCCATGTCCGCTGGTGCGCCAATCGCTAGACAAAGAGCTAGAACGACAATCTGCCCATGTACACCGCCACCAGCCCACTACCGCTGATATTATACACAGAGGGGGCTAATCTGCGGGTGACTCCATGTCCGCTGGCACGCGCCAATCGCTAGGCAAAGAGCTAGAACGACGATCTGCCCATGTACACCGCCACCAGCCCACTACCGCTGATATTATGATATTATACACAGAGTGGGCTGATCTGTGGGTGACTCCATGTCCGCTGGCACGCGCCAATCGCTAGGCAAAGAGCAAGAACGACGATCTGCCCATGTACACCGCCACCAGCCCACTACCGCTGATATTATACACAGAGGGGGCTGATCTGCGGGTGACTCCATGTCCGCTGGCACACGCCAATCGCTAGGCAAAGAGCAAGAACGACGATCTGCCCATGTACACCGCCACCAGCCCAATACCGCTGTTATTATACACAGAGGGGGCTGATCTGCGGGTGACTCCATGTCCGCTGGCACGCGCCAACCGCTAGGCAAAGAGCAAAAACGACGATCTGCCCATGTACACCGCCACCAGCCCACTACCACTGATATTATACACAGAGGGGGCTGATCTGTGGGTGACTCCATGTCCGCTGGCCCACCCCAATCGCTAGGCAAAGAGCAAGAATGACGATCTGCCTATGTACACCGCCACCAGCCCACTACCGCTGATATTATACACAGAGGGGGCTAATCTGCGGGTGACTCCATGTCCGCTGGCACGTGCCAATCGCTAGGTAAAGAGCAAGAACGCAGATCTGCCCATGTACACCGTCACCAGCCCACTACCGCTGATATTATACACAGAGGCGGCTAATCTGCAGGTGACTCCATGTCCGCTGGCACGCGCCAATCGCTAGGCAAAGAGCAAGAACGACGATCTGCCCATGTACACCGCCACCAGCCCACTACTGCTGATATTATACACAGAGGGGGCTGATCTGCGGGTGACTCCATGTCCGCTGGCACGCGCCAATCGCTAGGCAAAGAGCTAGAACGACAATCTGCCCATGTACACCGCCACCAGCCCACTACCGCTGATATTATACACAGAGGGGGCTGATCTGTGGGTGACTCCATGTCCGCTGGCACGCGCCAATCGCTAGGCAAAGAGCAAGAACGACGATCTGCCCATGTACACCGCCACCAGCCCACTACCGCTGATATTATACACAGAGGGGGCTAATCTGCGGGTGACTCCATGTCCGCTGGCACACGCCAATCGCTAGGCAAAGAGCAAAAACGACGATCTGCCCATGTACACCGCCACCAGCCCAATACCGCTGTTATTATACACAGAGGGGGCTGATCTGCGGGTGACTCCATGTCCGCTGACACGCGCCAATCGCTAGGCAAAGAGCAAGAACGACGATCTGCCCATGTACACCGCCACCAGCCCACTACCACTGATATTATACACAGAGGGGGCTGATCTGTGGGTGACTCCATGTCCGCTGGCACACGCCAATCGCTAGGCAAAGAGCAAGAACGACGATCTGCCCATGTACACCGCCACCAGCCCACTACCGCTGATATTATACACAGAGGGGGCTAATCTGCGGGTGACTCCATGTCCGCTGGCACGTGCCAATCGCTAGGCAAAGAGCAAGAACGCAGATCTGCCCATGTACACCGCCACCAGCCCACTACCGCTGATATTATACACAGAGGGGGCTGATCTGTGGGTGACTCCATGTCCGCTGGCACACACCAATCACTAGGCAAAGAGCAAGAACGACGATCTGCCCATGTACACCGCTACCAGCCCACTACCGTTGATATTATACACAGAGGGGGCTAATCTGCAGGTGACTCCATGTCCGCTGGCACGCGCCAATCGCTAGGCAAAGAGCAAGAACGACGATCTGCCCATGTACTCCGCCACCAGCCCACTACCGCTGATATTATACACAGAGGGGGCTGATCTGCGGGTGACTCCATGTCCGCTGGCACGCGCCAATCGCTAGGCAAAGAGCAAGAACGACGATCTGCCCATGTACACCGCCACCAGCCCAATACCGCTGATATTATACACAGAGGGGGCTGATCTGTGGGTGACTCCATGTCCGCTGG
Organism: Pelophylax lessonae; assembly: GCF_965119305.1. NCBI lineage: Eukaryota > Metazoa > Chordata > Amphibia > Anura > Ranidae > Pelophylax > Pelophylax lessonae. The sequence goes on along the minus strand of NC_138769.1, from coordinate 658,690,938 downwards.
CACGCGCCAATCGCTAGGCAAAGAGCTAGAACGACGATCTGCCCATGTACACCGCCACCAGCCCACTACCGCTGATATTATACACAGAGGGGGCTAATCTGCGGGTGACTCCATGTCCGCTGGCACACGCCAATCGCTAGGCAAAGAGCAAAAACGACGATCTGCCCATGTACACCGCCACCAGCCCAATACCGCTGTTATTATACACAGAGGGGGCTGATCTGCGGGTGACTCCATGTCCGCTGGCACGCGCCAATCGCTAGGCAAAGAGCAAGAACGACGATCTTCCCATGTACACCGCCACCAGCCCACTACCACTGATATTATACACAGAGGGGGCTGATCTGTGGGTGACTCCATGTCCGCTGGCACACGCCAATCGCTAGGCAAAGAGCAAGAACGACGATCTGCCCATGTACACCGCCACCAGCCCACTACCGCTGATATTATACACAGAGGGGGCTAATCTGCGGGTGACTCCATGTCCGCTGGCACGTGCCAATCGCTAGGCAAAGAGCAAGAACGCAGATCTGCCCATGTACACCGCCACCAGCCCACTACCGCTGATATTATACACAGAGGGGGCTGATCTGTGGGTGACTCCATGTCCGCTGGCACACGCCAATCGCTAGGCCAAGAGCAAGAACGACGATCTGCCCATGTACACCGCCATCAGCCCACTACCGCTGATATTATACACAGAGGGGGCTGATCTGTGGGTGGCTCCATGTCTGCTGGCACGCGCCAATCGCTAGGCAAAGAGCAAGAACGACGATCTGCCCATGTACACCGCCACCAGCCCAATACCGCTGATATTATACACAGAGGGGGCTGATCTGTGGGTTACTCCATGTCCGCTGGCACGCGCCAATCGCTAGGCAAAGAGCTAGAACGACGATCTGCCCATGTACACCGCCACCAGCCCACTACCGCTGATATTATACACAGAGGGGGCTAATCTGCGGGTGACTCCATGTCCGCTGGCACGCGCCAATCACTAGGCAAAGAGCTAGAACGACGATCTGCCCATGTACACCGCCACCAGCCCACTACCGCTGATATTATACACAGAGGGGGCTGATCTGTGGGTGACTCCATGTCCGCTGGCACGCACCAATCGCTAGGCAAAGAGCTAGAACGACGATCTGCCCATGTACACCGCCACCAGCCCACTACCGCTGATATTATACACAGAGGGGGCTGATCTGCGGGTGACTCCATGTCCGCTGGCACGCGCCAATCGCTAGGCAAAGAGCAAGAACGACGATCTGCCCATGTACACTGCCACCAGCCTAATACCGCTGATATTATACACAGAGGGGGCTGATCTGCGGGTGACTCCATGTCCACTGGCACACGCCAATCGCTAGGCAAAGAGCAAGAACGACGATCTGCCCATGTACACCGCCACCAGCCCAATACCGCTGATATTATACACAGAGGGGGCTGATCTGTGGGTGACTCCATGTCCGCTGGTGCGCCAATCGCTAGACAAAGAGCTAGAACGACGATCTGCCCATGTACACCGCCACCAGCCCACTACCGCTGATATTATACACAGAGGGGGCTAATCTGCGGGTGACTCCATGTCCGCTGGCACGCGCCAATCGCTAGGCAAAGAGCTAGAACGACGATCTGCCCATGTACACCGCCACCAGCCCACTACCGCTGATATTATGATATTATACACAGAGTGGGCTGATCTGTGGGTGACTCCATGTCCGCTGGCACGCGCCAATCGCTAGGCAAAGAGCAAGAACGACGATCTGCCCATGTACACCGCCACCAGCCCACTACCGCTGATATTATACACAGAGGGGGCTGATCTGCGGGTGACTCCATGTCCGCTGGCACACGCCAATCGCTAGGCAAAGAGCAAAAACGACGATCTGCCCATGTACACCGCCACCAGCCCACTACCACTGATATTATACACAGAGGGGGCTGATCTGTGGGTGACTCCATGTCCGCTGGCACACGCCAATCGCTAGGCAAAGAGCAAGAATGACGATCTGCCTATGTACACCGCCACCAGCCCACTACCGCTGATATTATACACAGAGGGGGCTAATCTGCGGGTGACTCCATGTCCGCTGGCACGTGCCAATCGCTAGGCAAAGAGCAAGAACGCAGATCTGCCCATGTACACCGTCACCAGCCCACTACCGCTGATATTATACACAGAGGCGGCTAATCTGCAGGTGACTCCATGTCCGCTGGCACGCGCCAATCGCTAGGCAAAGAGCAAGAACGACGATCTGCCCATGTACACCGCCACCAGCCCACTACTGCTGATATTATACACAGAGGGGGCTGATCTGCGGGTGACTCCATGTCCGCTGGCACGCGCCAATCGCTAGGCAAAGAGCTAGAACGACAATCTGCCCATGTACACCGCCACCAGCCCACTACCGCTGATATTATACACAGAGGGGGCTGATCTGTGGGTGACTCCATGTCCGCTGGCACGCGCCAATCGCTAGGCAAAGAGCAAGAACGACGATCTGCCCATGTACACCGCCACCAGCCCACTACCGCTGATATTATACACAGAGGGGGCTAATCTGCGGGTGACTCCATGTCCGCTGGCACACGCCAATCGCTAGGCAAAGAGCAAAAACGACGATCTGCCCATGTACACCGCCACCAGCCCAATACCGCTGTTATTATACACAGAGGGGGCTGATCTGCGGGTGACTCCATGTCCGCTGACACGCGCCAATCGCTAGGCAAAGAGCAAGAACGACGATCTGCCCATGTACACCGCCACCAGCCCACTACCACTGATATTATACACAGAGGGGGCTGATCTGTGGGTGACTCCATGTCCGCTGGCACACGCCAATCGCTAGGCAAAGAGCAAGAACGACGATCTGCCCATGTACACCGCCACCAGCCCACTACCGCTGATATTATACACAGAGGGGGCTAATCTGCGGGTGACTCCATGTCCGCTGGCACGTGCCAATCGCTAGGCAAAAAGCAAGAACGCAGATCTGCCCATGTACACCGCCACCAGCCCACTACCGCTGATATTATACACAGAGGGGGCTGATCTGTGGGTGACTCCATGTCCGCTGGCACACGCCAATCGCTAGGCAAAGAGCAAGAACGACGATCTGCCCATGTACACCGCTACCAGCCCACTACCGTTGATATTATACACAGAGGGGGCTAATCTGCAGGTGACTCCATGTCCGCTGGCACGCGCCAATCGCTAGGCAAAGAGCAAGAACGACGATCTGCCCATGTACTCCGCCACCAGCCCACTACCGCTGATATTATACACAGAGGGGGCTGATCTGCGGGTGACTCCATGTCCGCTGGCACGCGCCAATCGCTAGGCAAAGAGCAAGAACGACGATCTGCCCATGTACACCGCCACCAGCCCAATACCGCTGATATTATACACAGAGGGGGCTGATCTGTGGGTGACTCCATGTCCGCTGGCACGCGCCAATCGCTAGGCAAAGAGCTAGAACGACGATCTGCCCATGTACACCGCCACCAGCCCACTACCGCTGATATTATACACAGAGGGGGCTAATCTGCAGGTGACTCCATGTCCGCTGGCACGCGCCAATCGCTAGGCAAAGAGCAAGAACGACGATCTGCCCATGTACACCGCCACCAGCCCACTACCGCTGATATTATACACAGAGGGGGCTAATCTGCGGGTGACTCCATGTCCGCTGGCACACGCCAATCGCTAGGCAAAGAGCAAAAACGACGATCTGCCCATGTACACCGCTACCAGCCCACTACCGCTGTTATTATACACAGAGGGGGCTGATCTGCGGGTGACTCCATGTCCGCTGACACGCGCCATTCGCTAGGCAAAGAGCAAGAACGACGATCTGCCCATGTACACCGCCACCAGCCCACTACCACTGATATTATACAAAGAGGGGGCTGATCTGTGGGTGACTCCATGTCCGCTGGCACACGCCAATCGCTAGGCAAAGAGCAAGAACGACGATCTGCCCATGTACACCGCCACAAGCCCACTACCGCTGATATTATACACAGAGGGGGCTAATCTGCGGGTGACTCCATGTCCGCTGGCACGTGCCAATCGCTAGGCAAAGAGCAAGAACGCAGATCTGCCCATGTACACCGCCACCAGCCCACTACCGCTGATATTATACACAGAGGGGGCTGATCTGCGGGTGACTCCATGTCCGCTGGCACGCGCCAATCGCTAGGCAAAGAGCTAGAACGACAATCTGCCCATGTACACCGCCACCAGCCCACTACCGCTGATATTATACACAGAGGGGGCTGATCTGTGGGTGACTCCATGTCCGCTGGCACGCGCCAATCGCTAGGCAAAGAGCAAGAACGACGATCTGCCCATGTACACCGCCACCAGCCCACTACCGCTGATATTATACACAGAGGGGGCTAATCTGCAGGTGACTCCATGTCCGCTGGAACGCGCCAATCGCTAGGCAAAGAGCAAGAACGACGATCTGCCCATGTACTCTACCACCAGCCCACTACCGCTGATATTATACACAGAGGGGGCTGATCTGCGGGTGACTCCATGTCCGCTGGCACGCGCCAATCGCTAGGCAAAGAGCAAGAACGACGATCTGCCCATGTACACCGCCACCAGCCCAATACCGCTGATATTATACACAGAGGGGGCTGATCTGTGGGTGACTCCATGTCCGCTGGCACGCGCCAATCGCTAGGCAAAGAGCTAGAACGACGATCTGCCCATGTACACCGCCACCAGCCCACTACCGCTGATATTATACACAGAGGGGGCTAATCTGCAGGTGACTCCATGTCCGCTGGCACGCGCCAATCGCTAGGCAAAGAGCAAGAACGACGATCTGCCCATGTACACCGCCACCAGCTGTAAGAGACGCTCAGTGCGCGTGCCCAGGCACACGGGAAGCAATGTGCGAATGCGCATGCGCCAATGCGCGAACACGCCAATGCGCCAATGCGCGGACGCGCGAACGTGCGTACGCAACGTGCGCACGCAATTGGCGCCAAACGGCCTATTTATACCAGGCGGTGACAGGAGCACATTGCTGAGTGGTCTTTCAGCTTGTGTTCCTGTTTACCTGTGCCCTGACCTGCTTGTGGATTTCCCGTTACACCGACCCGGCTTGCCTTTTGACTCTCCTTGGATTCCTGCCTGCCTTGTGACCTCAGCCTGTCTTTGACCCTGCCTTGCCTTATGCCTTTGTACCTTGCTGCCAGACTGTGTACCGACTTCGGCTTGTATCCTGACTCCGCTTCTGCCTCACGTTCCTGTACCCGTGCTGTCCGGCTGTTGACAACCCCTTGGCTTGTGTTCCGATTACGCTCCTGCCTTCTCATCCAGCATCACCGAGTTCCAGTTTCAGGTGTTCATCCGGTGATCCACAGCCATCAGTCTTCTGCCAAGACATCACCTGCTATACCGGCCCCCGTGCCACTCTGTGTCCTACACTGCCTGTCATCTCTATCAGGGGTGTTGGACAAGAGGTGCAAGAGAAGCCCCCTCTACAGCTTGGTCTCCACCAGGTACGTGATAGTACCACTCAGCCAGATGTCGGAGACCGAGAGAGGGGCTTCACCTCTAGAGGCAGTATGCCAGCAACTTGCTTCGCTTACCCAAGCAGTCAAATCCTTGCAAGAGGGTTACTTCCAATTAGAGGGTCGCATCCAATCCATGGCTTCTACCCCGGCAACCCCGGCACCTGGGACCTCCATGCCCGAACGGGCTCTATCCACACCTTCAGTGGTTTTGCCACCACCGGAACCTCGGGTACCTGCTCCAGAACGATTTTCGGGTGACCGACACAAATTCCGGGCTTTCAGGAATTCTTGTGAGCTATACTTTGCCCTGCAGCCACGGACTTTCTCACTTGAATCCACCAAGGTGGGGTTCGTAATCTCTCTACTTCTCGGAGAGCCGCAATCCTGGGCCCACCGTCTCCTGGAACAAAATGATATAGCCTTGAACACCATCTCATCATTTTTCGAAGCGATGGCGCAGCTTTATGACGACCCCCAGCGATCTGTTACAGCCGAAGCAACCCTACATACATTACAACAAGGCCGCCGCCCTGCTGAGGACTATGTCGCCGAATTCCGCAGATGGGCTTCCGATACAGGCTGGAATGATGCAGCCTTACGGCATCAATTCCGTCTCGGCCTATCAGAGGGCCTTAAGGATGAACATGCCAGAGTGGGTACGCCTGATTCTCTTGATGACCTTATTAGTCTTACTATCCAGCTTGACCGCAGGCTCAGGGAGCGGAGAGTGGAAAGAGCTGGAAGTTCCAGACCTACCTGGATGTTGCCTCAAGTGCCGTCACCTCCGGCTTTTCGTCCACCTGTCGCTTTCCCCACAACCTCCAGTGTGGAGCCCATGCAACTCGGACTTTTACGTTCTCCACTAACCACTGAGGAGAGATTGCGAAGACGCCGAAACAACTTATGCCTCTATTGTGGGGAAGCCGGACATTACCTTCAGACCTGCCCGGTGCGGCCTAGTAAGTCTCAGTTTGCTTTTCCTTCTTACCTTGCAAACAGTTCTGGGAAGGATCTGTCCACTCACATTACTCTACCTCTCTCACTACAGATTCTCGGAAAGACCATCCAAGTCCCAGTCATTATTGACTCCGGCGCTTGCAGCTGCTTCATGGACAGTGACTTTGCTCAGCGTCATCAGATCCCTCTGCAAGCGAAAACCCGTCAGTTATCTATCCATCTAGCTGACGGATCCCATCTCAAGTCCGGGCCTATAACCCAAGAAACCTGCCCATTACTGGCTATCTCTAATAAAGGCCACCGAGAATACTTGTGCTTGGATATTATCCCATCTCCTCTGTTCCCTATCATTCTCGGTATCCCATGGCTACAAGCACACAATCCTCAGATAAACTGGAAGTCAGGAGAAGTGGCATTTCCATCCACCTATTGTCAACAAAACTGCTTCCAGCCCAGTCCAGGGAAACCTGCATCACTTTTGGGCCTGCAACCTGATCCCTCTGCATCCCAACTTGTGCCTGCAGCTTACCATAAGTTCTTGGAAGTCTTTGATAAACAGAAAGCAGACATCCTACCACCTCACCGGTCGTATGACTGCCCAATTGAACTTTTACCAGGTGCTGAGATACCGTTTGGGCGTATCTTCCCCCTCTCTGAACTAGAACTTGAGGCATTACGCCTTTACATCGACGAAAACCTGAAAAAAGGCTTCATCCGGCCCTCTACGTCCCCCGCAGGGGCTGGTATTTTCTTCGTTGAAAAGAAGGATCATTCTCTACGCCCCTGTGTTGATTATCGGGAGTTGAACAAGGTTACTGTCAAAAACAGATACCCCCTGCCCTTAGTTCCTGAACTTTTCCAACGTTTCAGGGCAGCCACGGTATTCACAAAACTTGACCTACGTGGAGCATACAACCTAGTACGGATCCGTGAGGGCGACGAGTGGAAGACCGCCTTTCGCACAAGATTCGGCCACTTCGAGTACCTTGTCATGCCCTTTGGATTGTGCAATGCTCCAGCTACTTTTCAGCATTTCGTGAACAATATTTTCAGAGACTTCCTTGATTTGTTTATGATTGTCTACCTTGACGATATTCTTATCTTTTCAGGTTCCATTGAAATGCACCGTGAACATGTCAAGAAGGTTCTCGGCCGCCTAAGAGACCATGGATTATACGCAAAGGCTGAGAAATGCGAGTTCGAAAAGGAATCAATCCAATTCTTGGGACTCGTCATTTCCACTTCTGGGATCTCCATGGACCCCCAAAAGGTCAAATCGATCCTCGAATGGCCCACTCCCACAGACAGGAAGAGCACACAAAGGTTCATTGGCTTCGCTAATTTTTACCGCAAGTTTATCAAGAACTTCTCCGCCATTATGCTTCCAGTCACCCAGCTAACAAGGCAAGGCACCCGTTTCCAATGGACACCGGCAGCACAAGCTGCGTTTGACCAGTTGAAGATTCTATTCACTACTGCACCTATCTTACGACACCCAAATCCCGCTCTGCCCTATGTTCTCGAGGTGGATGCTTCAGAAAATGCCATAGGTGCCATCCTGTCACAGCGTTCAGGTACGAAATCTCTTCTTCATCCTGTTGCCTTCTTTTCCAGGAAACTCAGCCCAGCAGAAAGGAACTACGATGTTGGAGACCGGGAATTACTGGCCATCAAGGCGGCCTTGGAGGAATGGCGCTACCTATTAGAAGGAGCATCTCACCCTATCCTGATCTTTACCGACCACAAAAATCTGGAGTACCTCCGAACAGCTAAGAGACTGAAACCACGACAAGCCAGGTGGGCACTGTTCTTTTCTCGTTTTACCTTCCATATCACCTACAGGCCAGGCTCCAAGAATGGCAAACCTGATGCACTTTCCCGCATGTACCCAGAGGACGAAGAGTGTCACCCAGTAGACACAATCCTGCCATCCCAAAGTTTTCTACTTTTGCAAGCGGATCTGTTAACGCAGCTGAAGCAGGCGTCCACAAGGGATGTTTTACCATCAGGTATGTGCCTTCAGGAAGAAGAAGGTCTGTTTTTCTATAACCAAAAAGTGTTTGTACCTCCAGGTCTACGTGCCAAGATCCTCGGCCTGTGCCATGATCACCCCTTAGCAGGGCACTTTGGGATATCTAAAACGGTTGACCTGGTACAACGGTCCTTTTGGTGGCCTGGTCTGAGGTCCGACTGCCGTAATTATGTTAGCACCTGTACAATCTGCATCCGGAACAAGAATGACAAGGCCAAAGCCTGGGGTTTGCTAAGACCTTTGCCCATTCCCAAGAGGCCTTGGGAAATGATAAACATGGACTTTATCGTTGAGCTCCCTCCTTCTGAAGGATTCACGACCATCTTTGTGGTGGTCGACAGACTAACAAAGATGGCCCACTTTATCCCTATGTTGGGAACTCCCTCAGCAATGGAAACTGCCCAAACCTTCATCAAGGAAGTGGTTCGGCTCCACGGGGTTCCTAGTAATATCACTTCAGACCGAGGGGTGCAATTTACTTCGAGGTTCTGGAGAGGCCTTTGCAAAACATTAAAAATTGACACATACTTTTCCTCAGCTTATCACCCGCAAGCAAACGGGCAAACGGAGCGTACAAACCAGACCCTGGAGCAGTACCTCCGGTGTTTTTCATCTTTCTCACAAGACGACTGGGCATCACTTTTACCCCTAGCAGAGTTTGCATATAATAACGCAGTGCATTCAGCCACGGGTCAAGCCCCGTTTTTTTGCAAACTATGGGTACTTCCCAGCCTTTATGCCTGACGTAATACCTGATTCCTCGGTTCCCGCAGTCCAGGAAAAAGCTACATTTTTGCAAACCAACAACAAATTATTGCAAGATGCCATTGTCAGAGCACAGCAAGACAACAAAAAATTTTTTGATAGGAAGAGGAGGGGAGATCTAAACCTCAGACCGGGAGACAAGGTTTGGTTATCCTCTATCAATCTAAAACTGTCATGTCCGTCTAAGAAACTGGGGCCTAGATATATCGGTCCATTCTCTATTAAGAGACAAATCAATCCTGCTGCCTATGAACTTTCACTCCCGGAAACATACAGAATTCATCCTGTTTTCCATGTGTCCCTACTGAAGCCTACCAGACCCAATCCATTTCCTGACCGAGAGTCGGATCCACCTCCGCCTGAAACTATTGATGGCAACGAGGAATACGAGGTTGAAGCAATATTAGACTGTAGGAAAAGAGGAGGTACTGTCCAGTACCTGATTAAATGGAAGGGCTATGGCCCGGAAGAAAATTCTTGGGAACCAGAAGCCAACCTCCATGCTACGGATCTAATTCAAACCTTTTTTCAGCTTCATCCTGAGAAGATGTTGCAGATGGGCATCCGGAGGCCGCCCATTGGGGGGGGGCAATGTAAGAGACGCTCAGTGCGCGTGCCCAGGCACACGGGAAGCAATGTGCGAATGCGCATGCGCCAATGCGCGAACACGCCAATGCGCCAATGCGCGAACGCGCCAATGCGCGGACGCGCGAACGTGCGTACGCAACGTGCGCACGCAATTGGCGCCAAACGGCCTATTTATACCAGGCGGTGACAGGAGCACATTGCTGAGTGGTCTTTCAGCTTGTGTTCCTGTTTACCTGTGCCCTGACCTGCTTGTGGATTTCCCGTTACACCGACCCGGCTTGCCTTTTGACTCTCCTTGGATTCCTGCCTGCCTTGTGACCTCAGCCTGTCTTTGACCCTGCCTTGCCTTATGCCTTTGTACCTTGCTGCCAGACTGTGTACCGACTTCGGCTTGTATCCTGACTCCGCTTCTGCCTCACGTTCCTGTACCCGTGCTGTCCGGCTGTTGACAACCCCTTGGCTTGTGTTCCGATTACGCTCCTGCCTTCTCATCCAGCATCACCGAGTTCCAGTTTCAGGTGTTCATCCGGTGATCCACAGCCATCAGTCTTCTGCCAAGACATCACCTGCTATACCGGCCCCCGTGCCACTCTGTGTCCTACACCGCCTGTCATCTCTATCAGGGGTGTTGGACAAGAGGTGCAAGAGAAGCCCCCTCTACAGCTTGGTCTCCACCAGGTACGTGATACCAGCCCACTACCGCTGATATTATACACAGAGGGGGCTAATCTGCGGGTGACTCCATGTCCGCTGGCACACGCCAATCGCTAGGCAAAGAGCAAAAACGACGATCTGCCCATGTACACCGCCACCAGCCCAATACCGCTGTTATTATACACAGAGGGGGCTGATCTGCGGGTGACTCCATGTCCGCTGACACGCGCCAATCGCTAGGCAAAGAGCAAGAACGACGATCTGCCCATGTACACCGCCACCAGCCCACTACCACTGATATTATACACAGAGGGGGCTGATCTGTGGGTGACTCCATGTCCGCTGGCACACGCCAATCGCTAGGCAAAGAGCAAGAATGACGATCTGCCATGTACACCGCCACCAGCCCACTACCGCTGATATTATACACAGAGGGGGCTAATCTGCGGGTGACTCCATGTCCGCTGGCACGTGCCAATCGCTAGGCAAAGAGCAAGAACGCAGATCTGCCCATGTACACCGCCACCAGCCCACTACCGCTGATATTATACACAGAGGGGGGTAATCTGTGGGTGACTCCATGTCCGCTGGCACACGCCAATCGCTAGGCAAAGAGCAAGAACAACGATCTGCCCATGTACACCGCTACCAGCCCACTACCGTTGATATTATACACAGAGGGGGCTAATCTGCAGGTGACTCCATGTCCGCTGGCACGCGCCAATCGCTAGGCAAAGAGCAAGAACGACAATCTGCCCATGTACTCCGCCACCAGCCCACTACCGCTGATATTATACACAGAGGGGGCTGATCTGCGGGTGACTCCATGTCTGCTGGCACGCGCCAATCGCTAGGCAAAGAGCAAGAACGCAGATCTGCCCATGTACACCGCCACCAGCCCACTACCGCTGATATTATACACAGAGGGGGGTAATCTGTGGGTGACTCCATGTCCGCTGGCACACGCCAATCGCTAGGCAAAGAGCAAGAACGACGATCTGCCCATGTACACCGCTACCAGCCCACTACCGTTGATATTATACACAGAGGGGGCTAATCTGCAGGTGACTCCATGTCCGCTGGCACGCGCCAATCGCTAGGCAAAGAGCAAGAACGACAATCTGCCCATGTACTCCGCCACCAGCCCACTACCGCTGATATTATACACAGAGGGGGCTGATCTGCGGGTGACTCCATGTCTGCTGGCACGCGCCAATCGCTAGGCAAAGAGCAAGAACGAGGATCTGCCCATGTACACCGCCACCAGCCCAATACCGCTGATATTATACACAGAGGGGGCTGATCTGTGGGTGACTCCATGTCCGCTGGCACCCGCCAATCGCTAGGCAAAGAGCTAGAACGACGATCTGCCCATGTACACCGCCACCAGCCCACTACCGCTGATATTATACACAGAGGGGGCTAATCTGCAGGTGACTCCATGTCCGCTGGCACGCGCCAATCGCTAGGCAAAGAGCTAGAACGACGATCTGCCCATGTACACCGCCACCAGCCCACTACCGCTGATATTATACACAGAGGGGGCTGATCTGTGGGTGACTCCATGTCCGCTGGCACGTGCCAATCGCTAGGCAAAGAGCAAGAACGACGATCTGCCCATGTACACCGCCACCAGCCCACTACCGCTGATATTATACACAGAGGGGGCTGATCTGTGGGTGACTCCATGTCCGCTGGCACACGCCAATCGCTAGGCAAAGAGCAAGAACGACGATCTGCCCATGTACACCGCCACCAGCCCACTACCGCTGATATTATACACAGAGGGGGCTAATCTGCGGGTGACTCCATGTCCGCTGGCACGTGCCAATCGCTAGGCAAAGAGCAAGAACGACGATCTGCCCATGTACACCGCCACCAGCCCACTACCGCTGATATTATACACAGAGGGGGCTAATCTGCAGGTGACTGCATGTCCGCTGGCACGCGCCAATCGCTAGGCAAAGAGCAAGAACGACGATCTGCCCATGTACACCGCCACCAGCCCACTACCGCTGATATTATACACAGAGGGGGCTGATCTGCGGGTGACTCCATGTCCGCTGGCACGCGCCAATCGCTAGGCAAAGAGCAAGAACGACGATCTGCCCATGTACACCGCCACCAGCCCACTACAGCTGATATTATACACAGAGGGGGCTAATCTTTGGGTGACTCCATGTCCGCTGGCACGCACCAATCGCTAGGCAAAGAGCAAGAACGACGATCTGCCCATGTACAGCGCCACCAGCCCACTACCACTGATATTATACACAGAGGGGGCTGATCTGCGGGTCACTCCATATCAGCTGGCACACGCCAATCGCTAGGCAAAGAGCAAGAATCTGCCCATGTACACCACCACCAGCCCACTACCGCTGATATACACAGAGGGGGCTGATCTGTGGGTGACTCCATGTCCGCTGGCACACGCCAATCGCTAGGCAAAGAGCAAGGACGACGATCTGCCCATGTACACCGCCACCAGCCCACTACCGCTGATATTATACACAGAGGGGGCTGATCTGTGGGTGACTCCATGTCCGCTGGCACGCGCCAATCGCTAGGCAAAGAGCAAGAACGACGATCTGCCCATGTACACCGCCACCAGCCCAATACCGCTGTTATTATACACAGAGGGGGCTGATCTGCGGGTGACTCCATGTCCGCTGGCACACGCCAATCGCTAGGCAAAGAGCAAGAACGACGATCTGCCCATGTACACCGCCATCAGCCCACTACCGCTGATATTATACACAGAGGGGGCTGATCTGTGGGTGACTCCATGTCTGCTGGCACGCGCCAGTCGCTAGGCAAAGAGCAAGAACGAAGATCTGCCCATGTACATCGCCACCAGCCCACTACCGCTGATATTATACACAGAGGGGGCTGATCTGTGGGTGACTCCATGTCCGCTGGGACGTACCAATCGCTAGGCAAAGAGCAAGAACGACGATCTGCCCATGTACACCGCCACCAGCCCACTATAGTGTATATCCCAGTTTCCATACCTTATAAGTTTTACGCAAACCAATCAATACACGCTTATTGGGATTTTATTTTACCAAAAATATGTAGCAGAATACATATTGGGCTAAATTGATGCACCAATAACCATCAACAAGTGTGTACCCAATCAAACTGCTCCTATATCTGCTGGTTACACTTTTTTGGCCCTATTTTAAACTCTGATTGAGTACCAATGGTGCTCTGTTTTATATCTATACTTGGTTTGGCTTGCACCTTACCTTAATTATTTATTTAATTCATGATGCCTCTTATATTATCAGGCTCCTGTCCCTTGAGCTACGCAATGATGGACGGATATTTGGATACCCTCCGGCCCTGTTACAAGATGCTCAATCTTCTGCTGATCTTTTGTAAGCTGAAACTGTAAGAGCCGGTTCACATACAGGCGACCCGACTTGCCGGGGCGACCTGTGAAGTCGCGGTGCACAGCGCGCACCGCGACCTCGGAGAGACATGCACGGACTTCATATCATTGAAGTCAATGCAGGTCGCTCCAGGTCGCCCCAAAGTAGTACAGGACCCTTTTTCTAAGTCGGAGCGACTTGTGTCGCTCCTATTAGAACGGGTCCTGTGCTAATCTATGGCAGGCGACCCACGGCGACTTGTCAGGCGACCAAGTCGCCTGACAAGTCGCCCCAGTGTGAACCGGCTCTCAAACTAATAATTTAAAGCTATATGCAATTACTTTTGGCTATGTATGTTTTTTAATATATCTGTGTTTTTTTTATATATGGATATCACTTTATAGAACCTACTACTATCTCTGTCTACCAGAAGCCCCTGAAGAAGACTCTAAATCAGTTTATCACATATGAACTTTTCATCATCTGCAATGATGATGAAAGAGACAGAGGGGATATGATAGAAACTTTTAAATACATAAAGGGAATCAACTCGGTAAAGGAGGAGAGCATATTTAAAAGAAGAAAAACTACCACAAGAGGACACAGTTTTAAATTAGAGGGGCAAAGGTTTAAAAGTAATATGAGGAAGTATTACTTTACTGAGAGAGTAGTGGATGCATGGAATAACCTTCCTGCAGAAGTGGTAGCTGCAAATACAGTGAAGGAGTTTAAGCATGCATGGGATAGGCATAAGGCTATCCTTCATATAAGATAGGGTCAGGGACTACTCATAGGATTCAGATATATTGGGCAGACTAGATGGGCCAAATGGTTCTTATCTGCCGACACATTCTATGTTTCTATGTTTAATTTTTGCATTATTGCAATTTTGCACATTTTTTGGGACTTTGCGATTTTATGCGATTAATATCCATTATTATTGTTTCCACATCTGGTTCATTTATTTATTTATTGGATATTAATAGGCACTTTAAGTGATCCTTACTTTCACTTCATTATCTATTGATACTTTCACCTGCACCTGATTCTGTTATGCAGATAACTACTCTGCAACCTAAAGTTGCAGCTTTTCACCGTTTTATTATATAGCAACTTGGAAGTTGCATTTCATCATTTTCCTTTATTTATTTATTTATTTTCTTCCAATTGTATGGGTATTGATCACTCCAATTTTATTACCACTTTAGTATTTTATATTGCAAAAAGAGGATCACTACTTTTACCCATCACTTGTAGCACTTTCTCAAATTTATCCTTATTTAGGATTGAGCACAAGAGCACTTGATTGATCACTGCCGTGGCACTTTATACATCATTTTATTGCTGTATTATCTTGCATAGAGTATTATTGCTTTTATCCATTATGTAGATGCTTATACTTATCCATCAGTGATTTATTTATGGTCCACCTTTTTAGATATCTAGCGCTGATTCTCTCCTCTTTTATAATTAGTTTAGTATGTGGTGACACTACTGAATTAGCTGCAGATTTCTGGTGTTCCAATATATTACAACTGTTCCTCATTATTTCTACATTTCTTTACCCTATCGGTAGCGCATAGGTCTATTTGTTTATATTCTGTTCATGTAGCGTGGCTTTGATGCGACTTTACACTCTCTGGCACTCAAGTAGCATCAAAGTAGTACAGGAGACTTTATGTGTCCAAAGTCGCATGTTGGGGTTAAATGTTAGAGTAAGGGCTATGGTGGAAGGTTAGAGTTAAATGTTAAGGTTAAAGGTAATGATTAGGGTTAGCGGTAATCGTTAGCGTTCTTGCGTGACGTAAGTGCCTGAGATGGATAGTAGAGAAGGGCAGGCAGGATTAAAGCAATAAACATTCCGCCCACACAAGGAGCGGCAGTAAAAGGCTCTAGCCCTGGGGATTCTTCTTGAACCAATGCAGAATGCAGGAAACTGCCAGGGGAAGGTAAAAGGGGATATTTAATTCCAGATTGTGTGATTAGCCCAATAATAGCCTGCCAGAACAGTTAAAATCTGCACCAGCAGCTTCCCTGTACAGCTCTGCCTGAGGAAACTGTTTCTGTATTGTAGATTACTAGTCCCTGTACTGTGCTCTGCTGATCCCCACCTGTGCCTAGCAGACCCCCTGTACTGTGCCCTGCTGACCCTCTCCTGTGCCTAGCTGACCCCCTGTACTGTGCCCTGCTGACCCTCTCCTGTGCCTAGCTGACTCCCTGTACTGTGCCCTTCTGACCCTCTCCTGTGCCTAGCTGATCCCCTGTACTGTGCCCTGCTGACCCTCTCCTGTGCCTAGCAGACCACATGTACTGTGCCCTGCTGAACCTCTCATGTGCCTAGCTGACCCTCTGTACTGTGCCCTGCTGACCCCCTGTACTGTGCCTAGCTGATCCCCTTTACTGTGCCCTGCTGACCCTCTCTTGTGCCTAGCTGATCCCCTGTACTGTGCCTTGCTGACCCTCTCCTGTGCCTAGCTGACCCCCTGTACTGTGCCCTGCTGACCCTCTCCTGTGCCTAGCTGACCCTCTCCTGTGCCTAGCAGACCACCTATACTATGCCCTGCTGACCCTCTCCTGTGCCTAGCAGACCACCTATACTGTGCCCTGCTGACCCTCTCCTGTGCCTAGCTGACCCTCTGTACTATGCCCTGCTGACCCTCTCCTGTGCCTAGCTGACCCCCTGTACTGTGCCTTGCTGACCCTCTCCTGTGCCTAGCTGACCCCCTCTCCTGTGCCCTGCTGACACCCCCCCCCCCCTGTACTTGGCCCTGCTTGAAAGTACTAATACAGTATATATTTAATTCTATTAACTTTTTATACTTTAATTCTAGAGGTTCAGTGCGTAAATTTGGGCAGGCTGGTAGGGGCCCCAGTGCAATACCTTCCCAGGGGCCAATGATACTATTAGGACGGGCCTGGATGGCAATCAACCACCCTGACATTATCCTGTAGGATATTTTGGAAACTTGGGAATTCATTTTCCCTTTGATGATGGTAATTGGGCCAGGGCCTTAGGCAGCGAAGCAAGCCCAAATAATGTTGTTCCCTCCACCATACAAAAAGCTGTGCCCTTTTTGCGCCATACATAGCTTTATGTGTTCTTTCTGGACAATTCAATGTTTGTTCCATCAGTCCACAAAACATTTTCCCAGTAGCGTTATAGTTGCCAAGAAGCTCTTTTAGAAATTTCAGGTGCAACTTTTTTGGGGAAATCAGCAGCTTTCTCCATTATGTTCTACCATGGACACCCTGCCTGTTCAAAGACTTACATATGGTAGACTTATGAACAGAAATGTTTGCCAGTTCCAGTGATGTCTTCAAGCTTTTAACTGTTACCCGTGGGTTCTTCTTTACCTCATTGAGGGTTGTGCCTTAGGAGTTATCTTGGCTGGATGCCCACTTCTAGGAAGAGCAGTCAAAGTTCTAAACTGTCTCCATTTATAAACAATTTGTGTAACTTGACTGATGGATGCCTAAACACTTTGAGATTGCTTTTTATCCCTTTCCAGCCTTATGCAGATTAACTACTCTTCATCGTATGTCTTTAGAGTGCTACTTTTTGTGAGGCATGGTTCACATCAGCTGATGCTTCTTATGAACAGCAATCTTAAAATGTTTGGTTGTCTTTTATCAATCAAAGTACCTCTAAACCACAAAGATGATCTGCATCAAAAATTGTTGCTCTTAAAAAATGTTCATATTTATTCAGAAACCAGAGTGTACAAATGCAGATAAGATTAGTTAAACGCGTCAACTGATCTTATCTGCTTTTGTACACTCTGGTTTCTGAATAAATATGAACATTTTTTAAGAGAAACAATTGGTAGTGCGGATCATCTTTATGGATTAACTTCTCAGACAAATGACCAGTGCCATCTTAAGAGCCTTATAGGCCCCTGGGCAATGCAGTGCACTGGGGCCCCCTGCCCACACAATCACCCACAATCATGCAGCAGCCCAGCTTTCCGGACCCTGACAGCTTCCGGAGGAGGTGAGCGAGGACATGCATTCATCATTGCAAGAGAGCACAACTACCTGGAGTATATACATTACAGGGACCAATATATACTACAAAAGAGTACAACTACCTGGAGTATATACCTTACTATATACATATTACAGGGACCAATATATACTACAAGAGTCTCTTGTAGTATATAGGATTCCCTGTAATATGTATATAGTAAGGTATATACTCCAGGTAGTTGTACTCTCTTGTAGTATATATTGGTCCCTGTAATATGTATATAGTAAGGTATATACCCCAGGTAGTAGTTGTACTCTCTTGTAGTATATAGTGTTCCCTGTAATATGTATATTATATACATATTACAGGGAACACTATATACTACAAGAGAGTACAACTACCTGGAGGATATACCTTACTATATACATATTACAGGGACCAATATATACTACAAGAGTCTCTTGTAGTATATAGTGTTCCATGTAATATGTATATAGTAAGGTATATACTCCAGGTAGTTGTACTCTTTTGTAGTATATATTGGTCCCTGTAATGTATATACTCCAGGTAGTTGTGCTCTCTTGCTCTCTTGCAAGGTATATACTCCAGGTAGTTGTCACTTGTCTTGTAGTATATATTGGTCCCTGTAATATGTATATAGTAAGGTATATATCCTCTCCAGGTAGTAGTTGTACTCTCTTGTAATATAGTGTTCCCTGCAATATGTATATAGACTATATACACATTACAGGGAACACTATATACTACAAGAGAGTACAACTACTTACCTGGAGGATAATATATACCATACTATATACATATAGGCCAGGGACCAATATATAGTAGGTAGTATTTCCTCCAGCCAGGACAGGTAGTAGTTGTCTGACTCTGTCTCTTGTGTCACTGTCACATCGATTAGATCCCCATCATACATTGCCATCATCATCACATCAGACATCATGCCATGAGAATGAATATAAATATAATTTAATCAGCCTGGCAGGCTGTGGCAGCCTTACCTTACACGGCTGCACATGGGAGGAGAGGAGGTGGGTGGAGGCGGAGGCGGAGCCAGTCTTCTTCTAGGGTCGACTCGAGCCTCGAGACGGACGGAGCCGGAGGAGAGGAGTGAGGAGGAGAGCCGACGAGGAGGAGGATCCTCCTCCGAGTCCTCCGCTGCGGCAGCGGCGCTGTGCATCCTGGGTCTGCTCTGCTGCTCACGTCACTGGTTGCTAGATGCCAATCGGGCTGGCCTTAGCAACCAGTGTGTGCAGTGCAGACTCAAGCCACCCACGGCCGCCGCCGGACTCCGGAGGGGAGGAAGCAAAAAGGGGGGGGCCCGGGCGGGCCGGCAGACAATGGAACGGGGGGGCCCTAGACCATCAGGGAGTGGGAGGACATGCCACCAATCCATCGATCCATGTGGGGCCCCTGAGCAAGTGGGGCCCCCGGGCAACCGCCGGGTATGCCCAGTGGAAAAGACGGCCCTGCAAATGACTGTGAATCAAGCACCGTGAGCTCCATTAATATTATATTGTATGGGTAGAAGCACAGAATTCTTTGCTTGCAATACTTAGCTCTAAACCATACCTCTAAACTAATTTCATTAATTTGACTTCAGGTGTGCAAACTGCTGACACCAATTAGGATTTGTTGAAGTAATTCGTCTACTATGGGATCACTTACTTTTTCAACCAACACTGTAAAAGTTGAATAGGTGTGCTCAATAAAGATATGAGAAATTAGAATTTTGTGTTATCAGCTTGAGCACATTGGGGCTGATTTACTAAAACTGGAGATTTTCAAAATCTGGTGCAGCTGTGCATAGAAACCAGTCAGCTTCCAGGTACTTTTGTCAAGGCTTAATTGAAAAAAAACAAAGTTAGAAGCTGATTGGCTACCATGCACAGCTGCACCAGATTTCACACTCTCTAGTTTTGGTAAATCTCCCCCATTGTGTTTGTCTATTGGTGTGACTTAGATGAGAAATGGATCTCATTTAATGGCAAATTACTGCAGAAAAACAGTTAATTTGAAGCGTTTCACATACTTTTGCTTGTCACTGTATAAAAAAAAAAAAGAAAATACAGTCCTCTGCTCTGATATTCATTATTCACGATGGGAACTGGTACCTAAAACCCCTATTGAAGAAGTATTACCCACTTGACATCCGGAAGATTTACCCCCTTCATGACCAGGCCATTTTATGCAATACGGCACTGTGTTACTTTAACTGACAATTGTGTGGTCATGTGACGCTGTACCTAAATAAAATTGATGTCCCTTTTTTTCCCACAAATAGAGCTTTCTTTTGGTGGTATTTTATCACCTCTGCAGTTTTTATTTTTTGTGTTATAAACAAAAAAAGACCAACAATTTTGAAAAAAAAAACAATATTTTTTACTTTTTGCTATAAAACATATCCAATAAAAAATTCAAAAAAATCGAATTTCTTCTTTAATTTAGGCCAATATGGATTCTGTTACATATTTTTGGTAAAAATAAAATCCCAATAAGCGTATATATTGATTGGTTTGCGCAAAAGTTATAGCGTCTAAAAACTATGGGATATTATTTCTTTTTTTTTACTAGTAATGGCAGCGATCAGCGACTTATAGCAGGACTGGGATATTGTGCTGGGCAATTTGGACACCAACTGCAAAAGCCATTGTTTCTATTTTTTAGGGACTGGTTAATGACTGGAATAGTACTTGGATTGGCGTAGGGCCAATGTGGTGCCTATATTTAAAAAGGGATCAAAGTCTTTACCAAGTAACTATCAGAGTTGTATAAAGTACTCAAAACCCATACTTGAGTAGAAGTGAAAGTGCTCGATCAAAAAGTGACTTGAGTAGAAGTACTAAAGTATTCAACATTTTTTGTACTCAAGTACTGAAAGTAACAGTACAAGTACTGTGTTATGTAGTTATTAAAGAAAGAAGTCAAAAGTTTGGACATCATATTTTTTTTTTTATTATTTCAAATGCAGCTTTTATTTATGCATACAGTAGCATTTATGTTCGGTATGCGCTGATAATACACATGTTTTGAGCTTCATGAAACCTGCCATCTACTGTTCTGGCAGTGGTAATTTTTATAATTGTAACTAGTTACTATGCAGAACAAAAAAAAAATACTGGAGTAGAAGTATTGAAATCATTGAAAAAATGTAGTGAAGTAAAAGTGGAAGTAGGAGAAAAAAGTTATACTCTAGGAAAGTACAGATACCGCCTTTCGGTACTTAAGTACAGTAGTGAAGTAGTTCTACTTAGTTACTATACATCTCTGGTAACTATAGACCTGTTAGTTTAACTTCTATAGTCGGGAAAATACTGGAGAGTTTAATCAAAGACCACGTAGATGAGTTCTTGTTGGAAAAAAAACTGTATTTTAAGTAACAGACAGCATGGATTCATGAAAGACAGAAGTTGTCAAACAAACCTGATTTCTTTTTATGAGGAGTAAGAGCAGTAAAAACATGGAATAGACTCCCTCCAAAGGTGGTTCTGGCCAGCTCAGTAGATTGCTTTAAAAAAAAAAGGCCTGGATTTTTTCCTTTATGAGGAGGTAAGTAAAACATAGAAACATAGAAACATAGAATGTGTCGGCAGATAAGAACCATTTGGCCCATCTAGTCTGCCCAATATATCTGAATCCTATGAATAGTCCTTGGCCCTATCTTATATGAAGGATAGCCTTATGCCTATCCCATGCATGCTTAAACTCCTTCACTGTATTTGCAGCTACCACTTCTGCAGGAAGGTTATTCCATGCATCCACTACTCTCTCAGTAAAGTAATACTTCCTCATATTACTTTTAAACCTTTGCCCCTCTAGTTTAAAACGGTGTCCTCTTGTGGTAGTATTTCTTCTTTTAAATATGCTCTCCTCCTTTACCGAGTTGATTCCCTTTATGTATTTAAAGGTTTCTATCATATCCCCTCTGTCTCTTCTTTCTTCCAAGCTATACATGTTAAGGTCCTTTAACCTTTCCTGGTAAGTTTTTTCCTGTAATCCATGTACTAGTTTAGTAGCTCTTCTCTGAACTCTCTCTAGAGTATCTATATCCTTCTGGAGATATGGCCTCCAGTACTGCGCACAATACTCCAAGTGAGGTCTCACCAGTGTTCTGTACAGCGGCATAAGCACTTCTCTCTTTCTACTGCTTATACCTCTCCCTATACATCCAAGCATTCTGCTGGCATTTCGTGCTGCTCTATTACATTGTCCTCCCACCTTTAAGTCTTCCGAAATAATTACTCCTAAATCCCTTTCCTCAGATACTGAGGTCAGGACTGTGTCAAATATTCTATATTCTGCCCTTGGGTTTTTACGCCCCAGGTGCATTATCTTGCACTTATCCACATTAAATTTCAGTTGCCAGAGTTCTGACCATTCTTCTAGTTTTCCTAAATCCTTTTCCATTTGGCATTTCCCTCCAGGAACATCAACCCTGTTACATATCTTTGTGTCATCAGCAAAAAGACAAACCTTACCATCGAGGCCTTTTGCAATATCACTTATGAAGATATTAAACAAAATTGGTCCCAGTACAGATCCCTGAGGTACCCCACTGGTAACATGACCTTGTTCTGAATGTTCTCCATTGACTACAACCCTCTGTTGTCTGTCACTCAGCCACTGCCTAATCCACTCAACAATATGGGAGTCCATGTTCAATGACTGTAGTTTATTGATAAGTCTTCTATGTGGGACAGTGTCAAAAGCCTTACTAAAATCTAGATATGCAATGTCTACTGCACCTCCACCGTCTATTATTTTAGTCACCCAGTCAAAAAAATCTATAAGATTTGTTTGACATGATCTCCCTGAAGTAAACCCATGTTGTTTTTCATCTTGCAATCCATGGGATTTAAGATGTTCCACAATTCTATCCTTTAATAGGGTTTCCATTAATTTGCCTACTATTGATGTCAGACTCACTGGTCTATAGTTGCTCGATTCCTCCCTACTACCTTTTTTGTGAATGGGCACGACATTTGCCAATTTCCAATCTTCCGGGACGACTCCTGTTACTAATGATTGGTTAAATAAATCTGTTAATGGTTTTGCCAGCTCACCACTAAGCTCTTTTAATAATTTTGGGTGTATCTCATCAGGACCCTGTGACTTATTTGTCTTCACTTTAGACAGCAATCTTAGAACGTCTTCCTCTGTAAAGACACATGCATCAAACGATTCATTAGTCATCCTTTCAAGTGGAGGTCCTTCTCCTTCTTTTTCTTCTGTAAAAACTGAACAGAAGTATTCATTAAGGCAGTCGGCTAGCCCTTTATTCTCTTCTACATACCTTCCGTCCTTTGTTTTTAATTTAGTTATTCCTTGTTTTAATTTCCTTTTTTCGTTTATATATCTGAAGAATGTCTTATCCCCCTTTTTCATAGACTGAGCTAGTTTTTCTTCTGCCTGCGCTTTAGAAGTTCTTATAACTTGCTTGGCCTTTTTCTGCCTAATCTTGTAGATTTCCTTATCTTCATTGCTCTGGGTTTTTTTATAATTACAAAATGCTAGCTTTTTATTTTTAATGATTTGGGCCACTTCTGCTGAGTACCACAGTGGTCTCTTCCTTTTTTTGCTTTTACTGACAAGTCTAATGCAATTTTCTGTTGCCTTCAATAGTGCGCCTTTTAAGTAGTCCCATTTCTCCTGGACTCCATGTAATCCGTTCCAGTCTGATAAGGACTCATTTATGACTAATTTCATTTTTGAAAAGTCTGTTTTTCTAAAATCTAAAACTTTTGTTTTTGTGTGGTGTGATTCTTTCACAGTTCTTATATTAAACCACACTGACTGGTGATCACTAGATCCCAAGGTTTCGCCTACAATGACATCATATACCGAATCCCCATTTGTGAATACCAAATCCAAAATGGCCTCCCTCCGGGTTGGCTCCTCAACCACTTGTTGCAGAGACAACCCCAGTAGGGAATTTAGAATATCTGTACTCCTGGTAGAACTTGCTATTTTGGTTTTCCAGTTTATATCTGGAAGATTGAAATCTCCCATAATGATAACTTCTCCTTTCATTGTCATTTTAGCTATTTCTTCAACTAGTAGATCATCTAGTTCTTTAACTTGACCAGGTGGTCTATATATCACACCTACACGAGTTACTGCATGATTAGCAAACTGCAACGTAACCCAAACTGACTCTATGTTGGCCTCACCAACTTGTATTAGGTTAGATTTAATGCTATCTTTCACATACAGGGCCACTCCTCCTCCTTTCTTGCCTTCTCTGTCTCTTCTGTATAAAGAGTATCCTGGTATGGTTATGTCCCAGTCATTTCTTTCATTAAACCATGTTTCCGTAACAGCCACTAAATCTACATTCTCAGATGCCATTATTGACCCAAGTTCATTGATTTTTTTACCTAAACTGCGAGCATTTGTAGACAGGACTCTGAGCTTATCATTTCTTAACCTCTGTGCTTCTGACCTGTTCTGGCATTGTTTCGGGGGGCAATTGGACTCTTGTATTTTCACTCTTTTGCCCCCCCTTCCTAGTTTAAATACTCTTTTGCAAATTCTTGGAGTTGTTCACTAAGTATATTTGTTCCTTTGAGAGAAAGATGCAAACCATCTTTTTTGTACAGTTCCTTTCTATTCCAAGTAGAGCTATCATAAGAAACAAAGCCAAATCCTTGCTCTTGACACCATTTACTAAGCCATATGTTGAACTCCTTTATGCGCCTCTGCCTATCATTCTGAACATTATGCACAGGCAGAACTTCAGAAAATGAGATGGTGGATGCAAAATCCTGTATGTCATTTCCAAGTGTGATAAAAGATTTTTTCACCTCTGACACTTCATTGCAAGCCAGGTCATTTGTCCCTAGATGGACAAGAACGTCCACGTCCCCTTCCTGCTTTGCTTGCTTAACAATATTAATAATACGTCTTCTATCTCGCCTAGCAGTAGCACCAGGGAGACATCTCACAAAACCATTTTCTTTAAGCTCCACACTTCTTATGATTGAATCACCCAGCAACAGCTGCTTCCTTTGAGACTTCACTTTATCTTTTTTGTCCTTGGCTGAAGTCTTGCATACATTAGACATAGGAGTCGATGGTTTCTCACCCTCTGTGCTTGAGTCCATATCCATGTTGTCCTTACATTCTGAGAGTGCTGCAAATGAATTTTGGAGAACCACCGACTGTGGGACATGTCTTCTATCCACCACTCTAAGTCTTCCAGAACCTGCAGTAACCCATCTGCCATTTCTGGGGGTCCTCTGTGGCAGTGGCATTGCAGCAGTCCCAGCTGGAGTTTGTTTAACAGATAATTTAAATATCTCTGATTTCAAAAATGCAATTTCCTGCTGCAGTAAGGAGAATTGCCTACAGATCTGACAGCATCCGAATCTCCAAAGAGTGGAACATGAAATAAATGCACAACAATTCCTGCACTGAACCAAGTCTGCCATTTTAAAGAGGAGAGAAAAAAAAAAATAAATAAATAAATTTGTAAATTTAAGTCAAACAAATCTTACCTTTTCTTTCTTTTTCCACCTTCCAGCCTACCTCCTGACTATCTCCTGCAATATCTCTTCACTGTACTTAAAATGTTGTACTTGCAATGGTGTACTTGCAGCTAATGAAATTAGGCCAGCTAATTAGTATTTCTCTATATATACACACTCCTTCACAGCTCCTCCCACAGCAACAATTGTAACACCTTAATGGGCTAGTCTCATTAGCAAATGCAAATAGCAAACACCTGACCAAATTCCTTTCCCCTTCTCAAGCAATGGTCAGCAAAACACACAGATGAGTCAGTTGCAAACTCCAAGCCAATCTCTTTCAGTATCTCTTCAATCAATTCAATTTCCTGCAATATCTCTTCACTGTACTTAAAATGTTGTACTTGCAATGGTGTACTTGCAGCTAATGGTGGGGTGGCTGTGGATGTAGTATACTTGGATTTTTCAAAAGTGTTTGACAAAGTTCCCCATACACAGCTAACGTGTAAGGTAAAGTCTACAGGCTTGGAAAGATCAGTTTGTAAATGGATAGAAAACCGGCTAATAGAGAGTAGTGGTTAATGATTCTTACTCTGAATGGTCTAAGGCTCTCAGTGGTGTACTCCAAGGTTCAGTGTTGGAACCATAACTTTTTATTATCGTTATAAATAATATAGGATCTGGGATCAAAAGTACTGTTAAATATTTATTCCAAATTCATAATTCGGCACTTATTGGAATTATATTATATTCACAGCAAGCTTGCAAAATATATGTGATTTTATGATTAATCATAGTATTAATACAGTATGTGTGAATGACCTTGATCCGGTGATTAACAATGGAGTTCTTCATCTGAGCTGAGACAGTAAAATGTCAGATAATTCTGGAGTATGTAGCTAGTTGGAAGATGACATATAAGGTATCTGCCGGGATAGTATGTCATGGGAGTCAAGAATAGGATTCATGTGTAATACTAGGAATAGCATATATTAGTTTAAATAATGTTAGTTAAGGACTAAAGTAATCCCAGTCATAATTAATCGTATTTGTATGTATTTACTTAAAGTTATACAAGTCGTATAAGTTGGTTATATATGTTACTTATTGTGTAAGATAAATGATGGTTATTTAACATGACATCAGCCACACTAGACGTTACAAGAATAGGGTGTTACATGTGGGCTTGTCAATCAAAGTAGTTCAAGACTAATCAGCTTTTTGGTCATATACATATTAGGAATTATGACTTTATGGGCTTAGTACCTCCTCTTGTATAGTATAACTGACGTTAGCAGAAGTTATGATGCCATACAAGGCTTGGAGTGTGGAAAGATGATGACGTCTACATGTAAGATAAATTGCCACGCGATTCGGACACTCACACACAGACTAGGACACACAGACACACAGACTAGCGAAGATCACACACATTACTTCTGCTCTACACAAATCTATTGATAGTCCTTTTTTACAACCTAAGCAGGTGTTTTGCTCTCTGAAACCTAGCAACGTCATTTCCTGCTTCAAAACTAGACATTTGACACGGAAGAAGGACACACACAGAGGAACACACATGGCTATATTGCCATGAATTCACGCTGAACACATCTTTTCCATGAATTATTATTTTATTCTTCATATTTTTACCTACACTGAACTGAACTGAACTGTCATACCTTTTACATTGTATTGTTGATGCCAAGTGTGTTTGAATAAAATCACACTTTGTTTTTAAAGTCAGTCTGGCTATCAATGCTACTCACATCGAAACGCCTAAAGAGATTAAATATAGAGATATATTCTATATTTTACATTTGGCAAGCCAGCCATAGTCGTTATCATCCCCAATACCTGTCAAAGGGGGGAGACTTACACGATTTCATGATTGCCAAGTCTCGGGGAATCAACGATCAAAGAACCTAGATTCAAGGCGTTTGATTCATCAGATGTGGACAAGACGTCCAGTGATTGAGCCGACTGAAGACGAGAAAATCTTCTGATCACGGTGAGTAAACAATTATGGAATTTATTGATGACTTAGCTAGAGAAAGCAAGCTAGCATTTAAAGATGTGTCTTTTTATCCAAATGACAGTCATTTATGGGAATATATGTACAATGAATGTTTACAGGCCAATACAAAGATTGACAAATCCAGGTTTATTATGAACAAGTTACGAAAAAAGATAAATAATGTGTTACAGTTAGTAAGAATATTTAATAAGATGGTTATTACTATACCTGCCAAAAATGTTTGCACATTAAATCAGACAGAGACTAACAATGTACAGAACACAGGAATACATGACAATTTGTCCCAAGACTCTTTTAACTGTCCAAACTGTGAAATTCTTTGTAATTGCATAGAGGATCTTGAAAAACAAATAGAATGTATACGGTTAACAAAGTCTCCTGTTACTGATGACCAAGGTCAGGAGAGACATAGTGACGCAATGGACAGATTGCAACAATTGTTACTATGCACGACTGGTGAAGAAGTACCGTCCATAGAAATGTTAGAATTATTACAAACTACTATAGACGAAGACCCGTTTGAATTTAAGATTAAATTTTGCAAAGCATATAAAATGATTTTGGGTGTAGACGATGACAACGACACTGGATTGATACATTCATTTGTGAAAAAGTTCAATTACCTTGACCCAACTTCATTAGTCATAGCACAGGAACGACAAAATTTGAACGATATAGTAAGCTTCATTGATAAAGTTAGGAGACAATTGAAACAGAGCAATCTCACATATGAGGTAGCTATGATTCAATGTGACGACAATAGTCTGACTGGAGACATGTCAGATACTACAGATCTCAGCGAGAATGACGACGACAGCTGTAGGCAAGTGAGACAAGGAGAGTCTATCACATGTTTTTATTGTCATAAAGTTGGCCATATGAAAAAACATTGTTGTAAGCTTAAGAGAGACTCACAAGACACGGAGAATGAAAAAGCAGCTTTTGAAAAACCTGCTTTATTATGTCAAGATATATTTTTGACTGAATTGCCTTATGCCACCGAAGTCAAACAGATCAGTAATTTAACTGTTCACAGCAGTTCAGACAACATGGCAAAAGGAGCTGTCACTGACAGAGATGGTTTATTGCCATTGCCAAAATTAGAATCACATCGATCTTCAATTTCTCTACCATTAGAATATGTTGCACCAATTATATTGGATGAGAATGGTAGACCACATATACAAGCTTTTCTGAATGGTAAAAAACTGAATTTTCTCATTGATAGCGGAGCTGAGATTAGTCTTACCAGAGAAAACATACCTGTGAAACCAAATTCTCCTATATGTCATATTATGGGTTTTAAAAATACAAGTAATTCCACTGCTAGACAGGTGTCTAATGTAACATTTGAAGTGCCCGGACAAGTTAAAACTAACATTGACATTTGGTTTTGTCACGGTGCAGAGAATATACTTGGCAGTGATGTAATCAACAAACAAAAGTGGGTGATTGATTTGGCTAATAAAAGTATTTGGAAAGATCCATCTAGGCCCAAATCAGTGCTAATTGATCCCTCTGTGTACAGTAATGTTGGTTCCATTACTGATATGTCCTCAGAACAAAAATGGCCTAATACTGATGGCAATTGTGCTTTAACGGAAGTGGTACAAAGTTTTCCATGTTTGTGGTCAAAGTTCAAAAATGACATAGGAACTTTGAAAAATACTGAACTTAATATTGAAGGAAAAGATCCAGAACTTCATAATCAGTATGAGTTACCACTAGAATCAATTGGTCCACTTTCTGCCATTATTCAAGAGTTTGAACAACTAGGAATTGTAAAGAAAGCACAATCAGTGGTAAATAATAGTATTTGGCCTATCAAAAAAACTGATAATTCATATTCTTTATCAGTTGACCTAACGACATTGAACAAACATGTCACAAATAACACGGTCATTCCTGATAAATCCAACCTAAAGCTAAATTTGAATATCAAAGCTAAAGTGTTTTCGGTATTAGAAATCTCTAACAGTCATTTTTCAATCCCTTTAACTAAAAGTTGTCAATATAAACTTGCGTTCACATTCAACAAAGAGAGTTATACGTTCACTCGATTAATACCTGGCCTAGGTATTGGTGATGGTGTAGTTCATGAAACTATAGCAAAAATATTGTCAACATTTTCAAGGCCAGAATGTATTTTTCAGCATGTGGATACGATTCTGCTGAGTACTGAAAAAATTGATGAACATATTGCTCTTTTGTCTGAGTTGTTTACGTTGTTACAACTTGCAGGTCTAAAATTAAACACGGCAAAAGTTCAGCTGATGAAAAGTCAGGTGAAATACCTTCACATGCAAATTAGTCAAGGAAAGAGACAGTTGTTGCAAGAAACAATTAGAGATATTACTTCTATCCCGACTCCAACAACTCAAAAGGCATTGCATCAATTTTTGAATAAAATAAATAATTGTAGAGAATTTGTAAACAGTTTCGCAGAGAAAGCTAATCCACTATATAATCTTTTGAGGAATAAAGGTAATGTAGTTGACCAATGGGGTCCAAATGAGAAATATGCGTTTGACGTGTTGAAAAAACATTTGCAAAATGCTCCAATGTTAAGTACAATTGAGGTTTGTTCTGAAGTACCTTTTGTTTTGAAAACTCATGTATCTGAAAATGCAATCTCAGTAAAGTTGTCTCAACTAAAAGATGGTAAGGAGAAAATAATTGCCTATTTCTCCAGAGTTTTATCATTTTTGGAAAAAACTTTTGAGTCAGATGTAAAGCAACTGCTAAGTGTTTACTATGCAATTAAAGCTACAGAGAGCATAGTGAAATCAAACAAGATAATTTTAGAGACATCTGATTGTTCACTAAAAGATATTTTTGAGAAAGATGGAGTATATCGAGAAATGTATCCTCAATGGATTAGAACATTTTCATCTAAAAACATTCAGATAGGTGTAACAAGACATTTTAAGGTAAACACACAAGCACATGTTTACACAGCTGTATCTGGGAAGTCTTTACCTCGTGTTTCCAGCATAAGAGCTGAGAAAAATATTGAGCCAGTACTTGTTACTGCAGAACAGTCTAACACTAGCATAAGTGCTTCAACACAGAAAACAGTTACGCATATTTCTAACTTTATAGAGATGAGAACAAAGGCATAGTCCATTGTCATCTCTGGGGTGATACAAAACCTTTCTTTGTTTGTGAAAACAAGATTTTGTGTCATGACCAAAAGGAGATGTTGCGTTCTGTCACACCTAAAAAACTTCATAGGATATTTGTATTATAGTTTAGGACATGAGTACAGTACATTTCATACAGAAGTTTTTCTTGAAGAAACATATAAAGTATTATTTCACATATAGTTTTACAAATTCATGAAACTTTTGTCCCATAATGTTTTAACATTTGTTGGAAAAAGAAAAAAAGGGTAAAAGAATAATGTAAATTGTTTATGCCAAAGCAATGATACTGCATTTATTTTACAGAATGGCATTTAAAACCAAATAAATATGGAGGATAATAAGCTCTTAAGAAGCACAAAGATAATATCAAGAAATTCAAAGTTGAAGAGGAGATCTTTTCGAGAAGAAAATTGGACGAACGATTTATACTTCATATTTATGACTGTTTTATCTTAAAACACAAGGTTTTCCTAACAGAACTTTAAGAAGAACATATTTCATAAACATTACATGAAGAAAGGATTCATCAGAAGAAACTTTATCTATTACAGATAAAAATAAGGACTGAAACATTATTTTTTCACATATACATTTTTTGATTATCCAATTATTTTGAAACTAATGTTCATATTAAGTTAAGAGTATCATTATTATTATTTTTATTTTATTTTTCTTTATTCATATATTGAATATTTTTAGGTTAAAACTTCACTATCATTCTAGTAAATAGAACATCCTTTGTTAATAAGTTAAGAAAATATATCACTCTTAAAAAAGAAGAAAATTAGGAAGTTATGACAAGTATATTTCCAAAGAGCTAAAATATTATTTAAGCACAAATATGGAAATATAATATTACATAGCGTAATTATTATTATTATTACCATTATTATTCATTATTTGATATCGGTTATCATTATGTTATACAGATTTAAAAATCTACATAATTATTTTAGAAATTTGAATAGATAGATCCAAGAGGAACTAAAGTAAGGAGAAAAGAGTTTAGAAGGAGAATTATTTCTGGCTGGTTCAGTTCTGAAGAATATTGTGTTCGATCATTTGATACAAGGTTGTGTAAATGAGATACGAATGTTTTGTGTGGATTTATTATTTTGGTATGATTAATCATAATTCAGGGGGAATTGTTAAATATTTATTCCAAATTCATAATTCGGCACTTATTGGAATTATATTATATTCACAGCAAGCTTGCAAAATATATGTGATTTTATGATTAATCATAGTATTAATACAGTATGTGTGAATGACCTTGATCCGGTGATTAACAATGGAGTTCTTCATCTGAGCTGAGACAGTAAAATGTCAGATAATTCTGGAGTATGTAGCTAGTTGGAAGATGACATATAAGGTATCTGCCGGGATAGTATGTCATGGGAGTCAAGAATAGGATTCATGTGTAATACTAGGAATAGCATATATTAGTTTAAATAATGTTAGTTAAGGACTAAAGTAATCCCAGTCATAATTAATCGTATTTGTATGTATTTACTTAAAGTTATACAAGTCGTATAAGTTGGTTATATATGTTACTTATTGTGTAAGATAAATGATGGTTATTTAACATGACATCAGCCACACTAGACGTTACAAGAATAGGGTGTTACATGTGGGCTTGTCAATCAAAGTAGTTCAAGACTAATCAGCTTTTTGGTCATATACATATTAGGAATTATGACTTTATGGGCTTAGTACCTCCTCTTGTATAGTATAACTGACGTTAGCAGAAGTTATGATGCCATACAAGGCTTGGAGTGTGGAAAGATGATGACGTCTACATGTAAGATAAATTGCCACGCGATTCGGACACTCACACACAGACTAGGACACACAGACACACAGACTAGCGAAGATCACACACATTACTTCTGCTCTACACAAATCTATTGATAGTCCTTTTTTACAACCTAAGCAGGTGTTTTGCTCTCTGAAACCTAGCAACGTCATTTCCTGCTTCAAAACTAGACATTTGACACGGAAGAAGGACACACACAGAGGAACACACATGGCTATATTGCCATGAATTCACGCTGAACACATCTTTTCCATGAATTATTATTTTATTCTTCATATTTTTACCTACACTGAACTGAACTGAACTGTCATACCTTTTACATTGTATTGTTGATGCCAAGTGTGTTTGAATAAAATCACACTTTGTTTTTAAAGTCAGTCTGGCTATCAATGCTACTCACATCGAAACGCCTAAAGAGATTAAATATAGAGATATATTCTATATTTTACAAGTACCATTTCAGTCTTTGCAGATGACACCAAGCTATGCAGTGAAATAACGTCCTTAAAGGATGCCTCCAACTTACAAGCTGACCTGAATGCACTGTTTCATTGGGCAACTATGTGGCAAATGAGGTTTAATGTTGATAAATGTAAAGTTATGCACTTGGGGGCTAAGAATATGCATGCATCATACATACTAGGGGGGGTACAACTGTGGGAATCAATGGTGGAGAAGGACCTGGGGGTTTTGGTAGATCATAAGCTTAATAATAGCATGCAATGCCAAGCTGCAGTTTCCAAAGCAAGCAAAATCCTTTCTTGTAATAAGAGAGTCATGGACTCCAGAGAGAGAGATATATTTTTGCCCCTGTACAAACCATTAGTAAGACCTCACTTGGAATATTGTCAGGGAATCCCTGTGAAACGTCTGGGGCGTGGCCGTGCACAGGCTATTCCCAGAAGAATGACTAATGGGCGTGGCGCCAGACGGGCTATTTAAAGGAAGTTCAATCCTGTTTCCTGTGCTGACTGATCTTCAGCTGTTTCCTGTGACCTAATGATACCTGTGTGCTTCCCTGTTGCTGACCTGGCTTGTTCTGAACTTGGATTTGGATTCTGCTTCTCTGCTAAACCTGACCCGGCTCCATCCCTGACTTTGGCTCTGCTTACGATTTGGTACCCTGCTGCACCGCCTGTTGATGAACCTGGCTTTCCTACTACTCTGACTCTATCTCAAACCTTGTCTCTCAGAGCTACCCGAATGCTTGCTTGGCTATCTGCTGCACCTGTTCCATACATCATTGCATGTTCCAGTTTCCGGGATCCGGACAAGCAGCCTATCCTGATCCATCAACAACCACAGGCACTCGTGTCTCTTCTGCCCTTTGACACCCTCTGTCTCACCTTCAGTGGGGTCTGGGCCGGAGATATAAGAGAGGCCGACCTTGTCAACTCAGACTCCTCCCAGGTACGTGACAAATATGCAGTTTACTTTTGGGCACCAGTTCACAAAAAGGATATCAGGGAACTGGAAAAAGTGCAGAGAAGGGCAACCAAACTGATAAGAGGCATGGAGGAGCTCAGCTATGAGGAAAGATTAGAGGAACTGAATTTATTTTGTCTTGAGAAGAGGAGATTAGGGGGGATATGATCAACATGTACAAATACATAAGGGGTCCATATAGTGAACTTGGTGTTGTTATTCATTTTAAAGTAATCACAGAGGACAAGAGGGCACTACGTCTAGAGGAAAAGAGATATCATCTCCAAATATGGAAAGGTTTCTTCACAGTAAGAGCAGTAAAAACGTGGAATAGACTCCCTGAAAGATTGTATTAACATGCCTTATGATATTTCAGATATATATTTCAGTTTATGCTCATTCTACGATGAAGTGTGGCCCCCTGCAATTACAGATTTAACGAGCTAAGACTGACAACCATTCATCCAGCTTGGACAGCAGACAGCTGTATTTTGCATATAGATGAAAAGACATTGACATGTTCAACACTTTTCCATTCATTCATTCAGACACTTAACGAGTTAAGGCTTAGCATTTAGATTACAAGACATTTTGCATAGAGACTGACACCACCCATAAACAATTGACAATTGCTTACATTAACACATGACAACTGAGTGCAGACGGGGCGACTCTCACAGGACACAAATTCAGATACGGGAACACCTCATATTGACACAAATGCATGGCGAAAGCAAAGGCCCTTTTATGTACTATTCTGTCTGATATGTGCTATTGACTGATGAATTGTAAACCAGTTGAAGCAGTTTTTTCCCGCTTAAATGTGCTTTAAATAAGAGCTACACTTGCAATAAAATTAGTTGTGACTGCACTAAGTTTGAGTGCTGTGTGTCGTCATAACTCCCGGCTGGATGGAGGGGAAATTCATTATCTATTGGGGGGTTAGCAACTGAAGGGCTGTAATATCATCGTGATTGCCTCCTGACGAGAATTGAGCTAACAGTTTTGGTGTCAGAAAGTGAGATCTGCCAAAAACACAGTATGGGGTAAGTAATTATATTTTTTATTATTATTATTACTACCCTATACTGTCAGAGCAGATAAACGGTACCCAGTTAACCGCTAATTTTAGCACCTCTCGGGAATCTGAAATTCCCAAAGATGGGGTCTGATACTCCAGCGCCTGAAGCGCCAAAGATAAGATGGGGTCTGATACTCCAGGGTTTGGAACCCGGTTACAAAGCAGTACTGTGTGTGATAGTGAATTCTCCCTCCTAAAAAAACCTTGTATATATTTGTATAGACACTTAAGTGTATTTAGTCGTTATATAAGATTGCATGCCATTGTATAGATGTATGTGGAGATTGTATGTGATATTAAGCTGAGCCTGAAGGTATACACTTGGCCACCAAGGATAGTTAACAGCAAACCATGAAGTCGGGTGTATATAAATCTGATTATTAAGACGCAGGAAACCACATAAATTGGAAAACTAGGTTTTTCTAATAAAGTATAAATACTGACCTCACTACCCCTATATATATATATATATATATATATATATATATATATATATATATATATAAACCTTCAAACTCAGCTGATCTCACTTTGTATTCTGAGCTTAGATAATGGGAAATTCTCAAGGTAATCCCGAAAAAAATGATGAAATTTACGTTTGGGAAATTGTATGAAAATTGTATCGTGTATGGGCAACCTTAGATCCATGAATCGTTATGTTGTGTTCGTTTTAACACTGTTCCTAAAGGTGCTGTATCAGCAAAGCATTTCATAACATTGAATGAATGTTGGTTGCATAATAATTTGTTTTGTGTTTATTACTTATGTTTTAAAGGGATGTGATTTTGCCATACTATACTGGTCATGGCAGCTTTTAGAAGCAAGGAAATATATATTTGGTGTGTAAAGTGTGACCTTAACCACTTGCCGACCGCCGCACGACGGCGGCGGTCAGCCCCTCACAGGCAAAGTGACGTAGGTCTACGTCGCTCGCCTGTGAGGGTTTAGGGAGCGAGCGCGCGCCGCCGGAGGCGCGCTCCCGCTCCCGCGTGGTCACGGACCCCCCCGCGCGTGTGACCGGCGGACCCGATCGCCGCCGGCCACTCTGCGATCGGCGGGGGAGAGGGAGAAAGTCAGGCAGCTTGTGTAAACAAGCTGCCTGTCATTCTCCTCTCTGTATGAGAGATGATCACATGGATCTACTATGTAGATCCATTGATCACTCTGCATACAGTTGAAGCCACAGCCAATCACAGTTAGAATCACGCCCCTAGGGACACACACAGCCCCTCCCTCTCAAATAAAGTTAACCCCTTCACTACCAGTGTATTTTTACAGTAACAGTGCATATATATAGCACTGATTACTGTAGAAATGTCACTGGTAACCCCAAAAGTGTCAAAAATGTCAGTCAAGGGTCCGATCTGTCCGCCGCAATGTCGCAGTACCGCAAAAAAAATCGCAGATCGCCGCCATTACGCGTTAAAAAAAAAAACAACAAAAATGACAAAAATCTTTCCCTTTGTTAGTAAACGCAATAACTTTTGCGCAAACCAATCAAAATACGCTTTTTGCGATTTTTTTTACCAAACATAGGTAGCATAAAACAAATTGGCCGAAAATATTAAAAAATTTTGATTTTTACATTTTTTTTTGGGGGAATTTCATATAAAAAAAAGGGAAAAATATTGCTATTTTTGCAAAATTGACGCTCTTTTTTTGTTTATAGCGCGTGATCAAAAAATTGCACAGGTGATCAAATACCGCCAAAAGAAAGCTCTGTTTGTGGGAAAAAAAGGACGCCAAATTCGTTTAGGTACAGCGTCGCACGACCGCACAATTGTCCGTTAAAGTCACGCAGTGCCGAATCGCAAAATAGCCTCTGGTCGTTTAGCAGCCAAATCCTCCGGGGCTTAAGTGGTTAAGGACTAAAATTGTATTTCTATCCTTAAAAATCGTAAGCAATTTTGAACTTTCATCATTAAGGTTTTGTGTCACCGACTTTTCTTTCTTTATCACTGACTTTTTAAAATATATATTTTCTCATGCCTTTTTAGCAAACAAACCCCCCCCCCTCCCCCCTCTCCTGTCTGTGACACAGGTAACTGCAAAGGGACTGTAAATAGTTGTATTGTCATACAAATTTAACTATCAGTTTTGCTTTGTAGAGAAAACAAGTTTTGAGGAATGTTCTGAATTGCTGAAGAATGGGTGACGTATGGGTTCTTGTATTCAAATGAGAAATTACTAATGTTTTGAGCTGCTCATTTTTTTTAACCATGGTGAACAATAATAATTTTTTTCTTTAAGTTTATGGTATACCATAATAATATAAAAAAAATATATATATATAGAAATCCACGTGGTAATAATTACTTTGACGTCAACAATTTTTTGGTATTAGAGAAGTGCACTGTTAGGAAGGGAAATGTTTGACATGCTTACTGTATGCTAAATTCCTCTAACCGTTGGTTTATTTTTAGGAGGAAAAGTAAAATGTTTTGTTACTAAACCTTTCTTGATGCTTATTCCTCAGATAACTTTAATTTGAGATTTTCAGAACGACCAAGCACAGCCTTCAACGACAACCAACCTTATGGGAGTATTGTTTCCATATTGTTTTTTTTCTGATTGATTAGACTGTTTTTTTGGGTTTTAGAAAGTTTTTATTTATTGGGTGTCAGATATTTGATGTGTTCTAATTTGACATATATGAGCTGTGGCATAAATGAGGTGCTATGCTTTAGATAATTAAGCATCTCTGGTCCTTTTTTTTTTTTTGTAGAGTTTTCTTTTGGTATATTGGTACATACTTTTGTATTCTGGTGCTAAACACTAATTTTTGCATCCATGATCTAATTTATGCACTTATGCTTTTACTACCTTTTCTCTTGACAAGATTATTGGTATGGGATAACGTGCTCAGGCAGATAATGTAGTACTACTCTTATATTATAATCTTGGATAAAAATGAAATTTTACAGATTTGTGTACATATACCATATGTAACTCTGGAAACTAGTGAGCTGATTGTCATTTATATGTCACAGCACGTTATCAGATGTGCAGTATGTGAAATCTGTATTGTTAAATAATAAAATAGAAAGCGGTCACTTAAAAAAAAAAAAAAATAGGATGGAAGTGGATGGCTTGTTGATAGTATGCTCAGAATTAAAATGAATTTATGCCAGCGTTACTACTTTGATAAAATTTTAAAGGTAACCTCCTGCGGTGAATTCAATTAGTTGATCTTTTTTCATCCTAAAGGTGACCCATTGCCCAGGTTTTGCATATGAATGGTCCTTGAAGTCAGATTTTGTGTCTCCAAGGCTATTTGGTTTCAATTTCCTGTTCAGGTGTCACCAAGCAAACTGTGCAATCTCTTATAAATTTATGTTTGCATGAGTACTGACTTCTAGCTGTTTTGTGTGTCTCTATGTGTCCATGTACACAAGACAGCTTGAATTTCACTCCCTGTTGTTCAGTGATCACAGTATCTTAGCCATGCAAGGGATACTCAGTTCTAGGTAGCTGCCTGCTTGGGTGAGTCAGAGGACTGCAATTTAACCCATCTCCACCTTTGGAGGAATACAAGGCAGTTCAACCCCTCCAAGGGCCCTCACCATTGTCGCATGCGTAGACATGCTGTGTTCTCCCAAAACAGTGCCATTAAGTCAGAATGACTTCAGACCCGTCTCAACCCCATGAGATTATTCTCATATCTAGAGATTTTGCAAGAGGAAAATGTGGCAGAATAAATTAATTGAAAAAATTAAACAGTGATTATGGTGATATCTCGCTCTCGTTTCCTTTGCCAACAGGTGCACCAACCCACCCATTCAAGCCTGGAGACAGAATCCTGGTGAAGGCC
This sequence comes from Pelophylax lessonae, assembly GCF_965119305.1. Classification (NCBI taxonomy): domain Eukaryota; kingdom Metazoa; phylum Chordata; class Amphibia; order Anura; family Ranidae; genus Pelophylax; species Pelophylax lessonae. Next base: position 658,652,265 of record NC_138769.1, on the reverse strand, counting down.
CCTCCATAAGCTGACGTCGCTAGACCGACCCTACGGACCTCCTGCAACAGTTCAAGCAGTGACCAGAACAGCGGTACTGACAGACGACTCCCCGGTTTGGATCCACGCATCGCGACAGACGGAAGCCCCACCCCTGGACCAGACGAATGACTGGAGATTGTGACAACGAGCACCAGACAAATTCCAGCTGGATCTAGACAGACGCATTGGTACAATGCCAGCGGACACCTCTACTCCTGGAAGACGTCGCATTCCTGCGACAGTGGTACGCTTTGTAGCAAGCTGAGCACTAGTAGTCAATGTCTGGTTACTTGCAACATGTGCTCACCACCCGAGAACCTCTCCTCATTTTGCCCTTGCTCACCCCAGGAAAAGAGAGAGACACGAGACATTCATGTCTCCACTTTACAGTCGAAGTCAAGCCGATTGGACACAAAGGACATTGTTTTTTTCGTTATAGCCGCCAGGGACTTGGTCTGACCGCTCTGAAACGAGGGTTGAAAGGGAATTTTTTTCCTCTCATTAAACGGGAGGTTTATTTTTTGCCCTTTCCTGGAAAAGGCCTTAGGACATGTATTGCAATAATATGGAGTTTGGATTTTTCAGGCCATGGATTCTTGCAAGCTATGGCCCTCCCCATTGAACATGTCTGTTTTGATTTGATAGAATTCTAAGAAGTTATATCCCTATGTGCACACAACCAAGTCACCAGCCTACATACACCTTGGAATATAATGTCACCTGTTTTGTGCTATTCAGAGACTCTAAGTGATCCCACCGTTATGAATAAAGCTGGGATCAAAGGTTGGGTTGAAAGATTGTATTAATATGCCTTATGATATTTCAGATATATATTTCAGTTTATGCTCATTCTACGATGAAGTGTGGCCCCCTGCAATTACAGATTTAACGAGCTAAGACTGACAACCATTCATCCAGCTTGGACAGCAGACAGCTGTATTTTGCATATAGATGAAAAGACATTGACATGTTCAACACTTTTCCATTCATTCATTCAGACACTTAACGAGTTAAGGCTTAGCATTTAGATTACAAGACATTTTGCATAGAGACTGACACCACCCATAAACAATTGACAATTGCTTACATTAACACATGACAACTGAGTGCAGACGGGGCGACTCTCACAGGACACAAATTCAGATACGGGAACACCTCATATTGACACAAATGCATGGCGAAAGCAAAGGCCCTTTTATGTACTATTCTGTCTGATATGTGCTATTGACTGATGAATTGTAAACCAGTTGAAGCAGTTTTTTCCCGCTTAAATGTGCTTTAAATAAGAGCTACACTTGCAATAAAATTAGTTGTGACTGCACTAAGTTTGAGTGCTGTGTGTCGTCATAACTCCCGGCTGGATGGAGGGGAAATTCATTATCTATTGGGGGGTTCGCAACTGAAGGGCTGTAATATCATCGTGATTGCCTCCTGACGAGAATTGAGCTAACACTCCCTCCAAAGGTGGTTCTGGCCAGCTCAGTAGATTGCTTTAAAAAAAAAAGGCCTGGATTTTTTCCTTTATGAGGAGGTAAGTAAAACCTTGGACAGAGGGGTGGCTGTGGACGTAGTATACTTGGATTTTTCAAAAGTGTTTGACAAAGTTCCCCATACACAGCTAACGTGTAAGGTAAAGTCTACAGGCTTGGAAAGATCAGTTTGTAAATGGATAGAAAACCGGCTAATAGAGAGCAGTGGTTAATGATTCTTACTCTGAATGGTCTAAGGCTCTCAGTGGTGTACTCCAAGGTTCAGTGTTGGGACCATAACTTTTTATTATCGTTATAAATAATATAGGATCTGGGATCAAAAGTACCATTTCAGTCTTTGCAGATGACACCAAGCTATGCAGTGAAATAACGTCCTTAAAGGATGCCTCCAACTTACAAGCTGACCTGAATGCACTGTTTCATTGGGCAAAAATGTAGTTTAATGTTGATAAATGTAAAGTTATGCACTTGGGGGCTAAGAATATGCATGCATCATACATACTAGGGGGAGTACAACTGGGGGAATCAATGGTGGAGAAGGACCTGGGGGTTTTGGTAGATCATAAGCTTAATAATAGCATGCAATGCCAAGCTGCAGTTTCCAAAGCAAGCAAAATCCTTTCTTGTAATAAGAGAGTCATGGACTCCAGAGAGAGAGATATATTTTTGCCCCTGTACAAACCATTAGTAAGACCTCACTTGGAATATTGTCAGGGAATCCCTGTGAAACGTCTGGGGCGTGGCCGTGCACAGGCTATTCCCAGAAGAATGACTAATGGGCGTGGCGCCAGACGGGCTATTTAAAGGAAGTTCAATCCTGTTTCCTGTGCTGACTGATCTTCAGCTGTTTCCTGTGACCTGATGATACCTGTATGCTTCCCTGTTGCTTACCTGGCTTGTTCTGAACTTGGACTTGGATTCTGCTTCTCTGCTAAACCTGACCCGGCTCCATCCCTGACTTTGGCTCTGCTTACGATTTGGTACCCTGCTGCACTGCCTGTTGATGAACCTGGCTTTCCTACTACTCTGACTCTGTCTCAAACAGAGATGTATAGTAACGAAGTAGAACTACTTAAGTACTGTACTTAAGTACCGAAATGCGGTATCTGTACTTTCCTAGAGTAGAATTTTTTTCTCCTACTTCTACTTTTACTTCACTACATTTTTTCGATGATTTCAATACTTCTACTCAAGTATTTTTTTTTTGTGCTGTATAGTTACTCGTTACTTTTAAAAAAATTACCACTGCCAGAACAGTAGATGGCAGGTTGCATAAAGCTCAAAAAAATGTGTATAATGTCATTTGTAAATCAGCGCATACGAAAATAAAGGCTGTGTATAATAAAAGCTGCTATACCAAATCTTTCCAATAAAAAGAAAATATGAAACAAAGAAATAAATGGTGCTACAGCGCTTAAAGTGCATCAAGAAACTACTAACAAACACAGGTTAATCATTTGAATAAATCATTTGAAATAATAAAAACAATATGATGTTCATACTTTTGACTTCTTTCTTTAATAACTACATAACACAGTACTTGTACTTCTACTTTCAGTACTTGAGTAGAAATTTTTTTTCAAAACTACTGGTACTTTTTACTTTTAGTACTTAAGTAGCAAATTTTTTGAAAAAACTACTTGCAATACTTAAGTAAAAAAAATGTTGAATACTTTAGTACTTCTACTTAAGTAACTTTTTCTGCGAGCACTTCCACTTCTACTCAAGTAATTTTTTGATCGAGCACTTGTACTTTTACTCAAGTAGAAATTTCGAGTACTTTATACAAGTCTGGTCTCAAACCTTGTCTCTCAGAGCTACCCGAATGCTTGCCTGGCTATCTGCTGCACCTGTTCCATACATCATTGCATGTTCCAGTTTCCGGGATCCGGACAAGCAGCCTATCCTGATCCATCAACAACCACAGGCACTCGTGTCTCTCCTGCCCTTTGACACCCTCTGTCTCACCTTCAGTGGGGTCTGGGCCGGAGATATAAGAGAGGCCGACCTTGTCAACTCAGACTCCTCCCAGGTACGTGACAAATATGCAGTTTACTTTTGGGCACCAGTTCACAAAAAGGATATCAGGGAACTGGAAAAAGTGCAGAGAAGGGCAACCAAACTGATAAGAGGCATGGAGGAGCTCAGCTATGAGGAAAGATTAGAGGAACTGAATTTATTCTGTCTTGAGAAGAGGAGATTAGGGGGGATATGATCAACATGTACAAATACATAAGGGGTCCATATAGTGAACTTGGTGTTGTTATTCATTTTAAAGTAATCACAGAGGACAAGAGGGCACTACGTCTAGAGGAAAAGAGATATCATCTCCAAATACGGAAAGGTTTCTTCACAGTAAGAGCAGTAAAAACGTGGAATAGACTCCCTCCAAAGGTGGTTCTTGCCAGCTCAGTAGATTGCTTTAAAAAAAAGGGCTGGATTCTTTCCTAGGTGTACATAATATAAATGGGTGCTAATATATATAGTAAAGTTGATACAGGGAATGTCTGATTGCCTCTCAGGGGATCAGGAAGGAGTTATTTCCACCTGCTGTAGCAAATTGGATCATGCTTTGCTGGGGTTTTTGGCCTTCCTCTGGATCAACTGTGGGTATGGGATTGTGTATATGGGATTGTATGTTTTTTTATTTTTTTATTTTATTGGTTGAACTAGATGGACTTGTGTCTTTTTTCAACCTAACTATGTAACTATATATGACACTTTCGGGTGACCAGTGACATTATTATAGTTATCAGTGCTAAAAAAATATGCACGGTTACTGTACTAATGACACTGGCTGGGAAGGGGTTAACAAGAGGGTCGATCAAAGGGTTAAATGTGTCTCCAGCCTGTGTTTCTCTAAACTGTGGGAGGTGCTTTTTCTAGGGAAAGGCAATAAACCATGTCCCTGCTCTGCAGGAACACAGGATCCATGCCTTCCCTACTGACAGAACGGCAGTCTGCCTTGTTTACATAAGCAGACCTCCATTCTGCCACTTTGCTGAATCACTGGCGTATGCCGGCGGACACTGAGTACTCGGTACCCGCCGCTGGGCTCCCGCTGTTTGCGATCACAGCGTGAATTAGCCACTGGCGGCACGCATCCTACCTGCAGAGATGTAAGAGATGTATAGTAACGAAGTAGAACTACTTCACTACTGTACTTAAAGCGGAGTTCCACCCATTTTTAATAGGTTGGAATACATAGATCTATGTAATCCCCTTTAAAACGGCTTTTACCAATGGAAACTTTTTTTTTTTTTGCTAGTAAATACCTTAATTTCTGCTTTATTCCTCCTCTCCTCACTTCCGGGTCAGATCGGCGATGACGTCATTCGGCGATTAGCAGTGTCTGCTGGGATGTATTCTATTCCAGAAATCTCGCAGTAGCTGAACTGTACTGAGCCGTGCCTGCCCCGCCTCCGCCCCGCCTCCTCTCGTTGAGTTGTATTGTATGAATGTATTAAGGCCATTCTCTGCCCCGCCTCCGCCCCGCCTCCTCTCATTGAGTTGTATTGTATGAATGTATTAAGGCTGTTCTCTGCCCCGCCTCCGCCCCGCCTCCTCTCATTGAGTTGTATTGTATGAATGTATTAAGGCCGTACTCTGCCCCGCCTCCGCCCCGCCTCGGGGCGGAGGCGGGGCAGAGAACGGCCTTAATACATTGCATACAATACAACTCAATGAGAGGAGGCGGGGCGGAGGCGGGGCGGAGGCGGGGCAGAGAACAGCCTTAATACATTCATACAATACAACTCAATGAGAGAAAAAGGGGCGGAGGCGGGGCAGGCACGGCTCATTACAGTTCAGCTACTGCGAGATTTCTGGAATAGAATACATCCCAGCAGACACTGCGAATCGCCGAATGACGTCATCGCCGATCGGACCCGGAAGTAAGGAGAGGAGGAATAAAGCAGAAATTAAGGTATTTACTAGCAAAAAAAAAAAGTTTCCATTGGTAAAAGCCGTTTTAAAGGGGATTACATAGATCTAAAGTTCCAAAAATGGGTGGAACTCCACTTTAAGTACTAAAAGGCGGTATCTGTATTTTACCAGAGTATAATTTTTTTCTCCTACTTCCACTTTTACTTCAGTACATATTTTCGATGAGTTTAATACTTTTACTCCGATTTCTTTTTTTATGTGCTGCATAGTTACTCGTTACAATTATAAAAATGTTACGAATCATTCCATTCCAAACCCGCACCGCCGCTGACTTTTTTTACTCGAGTCTCACTGTCTCTGAGACTCACAAGTCATGACCAATCCCCGACCTGATGGCTCAGGGGCAGAGCCTCGCCGCCTCTGCCCTCCCTCGGCTCGGCCTGAGTCCCGCCTCCCGCTCGGCTCTCAAGTGAAGTGGTGGTGGTGAGAGAGGAGAGACACCTGCCTGCGGAGTGATCTCTCTGGGCCCTGGCTGGGGGAGGGACTGTGAGTTACTAGAGTCTAGACTACTAGACTGTCTCTGGGCACTGTGCAGCACGGCCGCCCAGCGCGGGAGAACTGGATGGAGGTAGGAATATATTCTTCTTTCAGCAGGGGGGACTGGACTGGGGACTGTGGAGAGAGAGGCTGGAGGACTCGAGACAGCCTAAGGTAGGAGAAGAAAGAACTGTCTTGAAGTCAAGTCACTAAGGGGATCGGATCTATTCAATGGGGGGGAGGGACTTGCCATGGTCTGCCCTACTCTAAGGGGGATCTATAATGGGAGGGGGACCCTGGCCTGCTCTAAGGGGGCTCTATAATGGGAGGGGGACACTGGCCTGCTCTAAGGGGGATCTATAATGGGAGGGGGATCCTGGCCTGCTCTAAGGCGGGTCTATAATGGGAGGGGGACCCTGGCCTGCTCTAAGGGGGATCTATAATGGGAGGGGGATCCTGGCCTGCTCTAAGGCGGGTCTATAATGGGAGGGGGACCCTGGCCTACTCTAATGGGGATCTAACTTTCTTTAATAACTACATAACACAATACTTATACTTTTACTTTCAGTACTTGAGTATTAAATTTTAAAATAAACTGCTTGCAATACTTAAGTACAAAAAATGTTGAATACTTTAGTACTTCTACTTAAGTGTGGTGCTTAAAGAGCACTTCAAATTCTACTCAAGTCACTTTTTTGATAGAGCACTTGTACTTTTACTCAAGTCTGGGTCTCTAGTACTTTATACATCTCTGCCTACCCGGAAGAGCCACTTCATGTATATACACGTGATCCAGTGCACAGGAGCCGCCCTGTAGCAGTAAAACTGCTATGGGGTGGACCTGAAGTGGTAAAAAGGGACAGTTAACCTTCTTTAGTTACTGGGGCATGTGGAAGTTATCCGGCAGCTGCACAGGCACCAGCCCAGTATGTAAAAGCCACTGACATAGGAGTTAATTTACTAAAACTCAAGGGTGCTAAATCTGGTGCAGCTCAGCATAGAGACCAAGCAGTTTTTAGGTTGGTTGGTTGATTGGCTACCATGCACAGCTGCACCGAATTTTCCACTCTCCAGTTTTAGTAAATAAACCCCATAGTTTCTATGTTGGTGGCAGTTCAAATGTTAAATGTATAGTCTACCTTCTGCAGAAAAAAAATTATGTATATACCCACACTGACCAATAAAAAAAAAAAAATGTGCATTTGTTATTTCCTTTTGCATTGGAGCCTGCAACGGTCGTTGCTGAACATGGCACATTACCTCTTTTATTGCCACCGACATACAGTTTAACACACTTACAATGGCTGAGTGTGTATAATCTAACCGTTCTCTGTCTCTTTCATCTGACAGCCAAATTCCTTTGTAGTAAAAAAAAAAAACAAAAAAAAAAAAATGAAGTTACACCCGAGCAATTTAACCCCCCCCCCCCAAAAAAATTTTTTTGAGGCCTACTCCACCCCCCCCCCCCCAGGGTATATCTAGCAGAACGCCTTATCACCTTATTTCAAATGCCCTGAAGAGTGATGGGAGTTGCATTGCTCTTCAGAGGGCATTTTGTAGGTGGTGTAAACAAGGCCTTAAGGAGATATCAATGGACTATAAGTAACTGAAAATCCATACCTTAGCATGGACCTGCAGCTGGAGGAAGAATGAATCACTTGTGCTCCAATGAGAACTATTGCTCTAGTCTAGTGGCAGATGAGACTTGTAGTTTTTTCTTTCACAGATCTCTGTGAATAAGGGATGTAGCTGTGCAGGAGGAGAAGCCCTGGATACTTTAGGTGGGGAGGCAGTTAAGCCTAGTACACACGCAACGATTATCGGCCGACTGATCGTCCGTCTTTTGTCCACAGTGGTGTTTTGTTGGTTGGAATGTGCCTAGACTGCACACGAATTTTCTCGCCCAACAAAATTCTACTTCAGAAGTGATGTAATGTGTTGGTTTGCTTTCTTTGTGTTCTTTCTTCTCTGAGCATGCCCAGTCTTGCTCATTAGATTTTTCCCTGTCGAAATCTGTACTGACTGCACGAAAATCTACGTGTTTTGACGGCGGACAAAAATTTTATAGCCTGCACACCAGATTTTTTTCGGCCGAAAAGTTGGAGTCGGTTGTCGGAAGCATCATACTAACAAGCCGAAAATCGGCAGATAGGTCGTCGGACGAAAATTCCCTGCCGATTTTCGACGCGTGTGTACGAGGCTTTAGGGGGGGTGGGGCGCTGCAGACCATGTTTTTTTGCTACACCCTAATTATAGGTGAAACATGGTCAGCAAGGTGGACTTCTCTTTTACAATTGGGACAATCTGTCTTAAAGTTGCTTTTACCACCTCCTTCCCAACCCTATTCTGACACTTCAGATACTGCTGTTGGTTCCCATATTGGTGGCATTGTGGTGGCAGTTCACACTGCATTTGTCACAACAATCACTCTCAGTCTTCTGCCATTTAGATTGTCGTCCCAAAGACTGGAAATTCTCTGCATAGGATGAGGCCGTGTAATCATCTTAATACTCATCTGCTGCTTTTCTTCTGCTATCACAGATCCCGGAAGCCAAGGCTCAGGCTGAATTCTGTGTGACTTTTTAGTAGTCTGTGTTTTCCCTCCAATGTCCCTGTTTCTCAGGATGTTATTAATGATCCATAGGGAATTAGTGTCAACAAGGCCATCCTATTGTTCTGCCCTAGAAGGCCCTGATCCTCAGTTCACTTGTAGACATTATCAGCCTCCACCTGTGGCCTCGTCCCTGCAGATTTGACGATGGTGTTTTATCTGGAATACTTCAATTTGATTTTCTATAGAATGAGAAGAAAAGGCTATGTAGGCTCAGCTTATGATCCAAGGTGGTTGACATATTGGTGAACACAAGAGGTTGACCAGTGCTATATACTTTAGAATTTTTATTTTTGCTGTAGGGATGTTTTTTGAACCATTGGTTCTAACAGGCAACCGTTTTGGAATTTCTCCAGTCATCAATAAATAAGGTTTAGTTTCAGCACTAAGGCTGGGTTCACATATATGCGAACTGGATGCGGGTTTCCCTGCATCTAATTAGCATGGCAGGAGAGTGTCAGCAGCTCTCAATGGAGCCGGTTCATACAGCTCCAGGGTGGCCGGGGTCCACATTTGGAAAGGGTCCTGTTCATTTTTGGTTTTGATTCAGGTGTGAATTCTGCCAAAATTTCAGACCTGATTTGCACCTGAATCGGTGAACAGGGACGCACAAGAACCCCTGCTGTGAGCTGCGGCCGCAGCATGTGTGAACCCAGCCCAAAGGCTATAACTGGTTACAGGTCTGGATATTTGTCATCTCTTATGTGAAAGTAATAAAAAAAAAAAAAAAAACATAAAAAGTTATTTTAAAAAGTGTTTTAAAATAATATACTGAACAAAAACACTTACCAAGGACATACACATATCAAGTAGCATTGTGTGTACCGTAGTGACCTTACCTCCATTTCTGGGGTCCCCTGCTAGTGCTGTCCGCTCTTCCTCTCTTACAAGTAGCCCCTCAACAAACTGTGTGCTGAGGGGGCACTCTTGGTGGTGCGGCTCCTGAGCCAGGCTCTGTGTGTCCATAGAAACACACAGTGTAGTCCCACCCTACCATCCCTGGATTTGACTAACAGCAGTAGGAGCCAACAGCTTTGTGTTCTGTGAGAAAAGAAATAGAGAGCAATGCTGCCGCAGACGGGCACATCGCTGGATAGAGAGAGGACTCAGGTAAGAAATTATAGATGTAAGGAGCAAGGAGTAAGACATTTTTATAATGCAAGGAATGCATTAGGGTAAAAAAAATGTCTTGGCTTTAGAACAACTTTAAAGTGGAGTTCCGGCCACAAAATCGACATAGTCTATTTTGGGCCATCCGCTTGCTTCTAGTCACCTGAAAAAGAAATGGATAATTACGATTTCTTTTATTTTTTTTTACTTACCTTGTTATTGCAGAAAAATATACTCACCTTTCTTCCACTTCCTCCCTCTGCCCGCGTCGTCGCTTCCTCTTTGCATTGATTCCTGGGAGCTGAACGTCATCGCTCCCAGGAATCAATGCGCCTGCACCGGCCCCACTCGTCACTTCCGGTGCGGCGCTTCATTCCCTGCTAAACAGCTTCTGGGCATGGCTTTTGTCTCCCCAATAAAAAAAAAAAGAATTCTCAGCATCCGACACCTGGTGTTTCCCCCCCTCCCGAGCCAGCCATCACTAGTGTCCCTGCAGCTTTGAAGCTACACACTGGTGATGTAGTAGCTTCTTGGCCTTTTGGCTAAGATCAAGTGTAGGATCTGTTCTTATTTTTAAGGGAAAGAACCCTGACTCCCTTTTGCCAATCGGGTAGTCAGATAGTATTTCCCTTATGTAATAAGGTGGGTAAAGTGGGAGGGCCTTTTCCTCCAGGTCGATTCTGGCCAAGAGCACCAGGCTTGTCCCCAATTATAGGCAGGGCTCTCCCTAAGCTCTCTAAGTTCTGATGCCTTCCTGGTAGGGATGGGGCTGTACTGGTCTGGCTGAGGGCTGGGCTGTGAAAGTGTATGTGCCCCTGGGGTGGCAGTGCAGGGGTGCCATAATACTGCCTGTGTATAGGGTTCACTTTGAGTTTATTGGCACCAAGGCCACTGCACCATCACACTTTTTTTGCACCTGCCTCTAGGGCCAGGCCTTTAGGCTGGGACCAGAGGAATTTTTATTTCCTGGCTGAAGGACCTGCCATGTAATTTCACCATGGCACTTTGCATTTATCCCTTTTCCTTGTACATTATGCACTTTCCTCCCAGCACGATTAGTAGGGTGTAGGTCCTCAGGTCTGCCCTGAAAGTCTTGGGAGGGAGAGTACATTGCCTTCTGGCCTTGTACTCCCCCCTCTCATGTGATCTCCCTTCCAAGGAGCCCTACCCAGTACTTGGGGTTGGCATGTTTTGGCAGGCCTTCCAAAGAACAGGACCCATCTGGTTTCTGCGAGGGGGGTCAGTAAATACCCCAGTCCCTGTCAGGAGCCATGCGCCCTGAGGGATCAGAGCAAGGCTCCTTTCTCTTCAGAGGAAGACCATGTGTATACCCTGGGCACTTTTTTTTGTTCTCACTTTTATGTGTGCACTATTTTTTTGCACCGGGTATTACGTTTTCCAGTGTGTTTCACGACACCATGGGACTAAAAAAAAAAAAAAAACTGGTGATGTAGTAGCTTTCAGAGGAGCCACAGCGCCATCAGCTAAAAAACACCCAGAAGTGTCAGGTGGAAAAGGTTCTGCTATGGGGAGAAATTCTGCAGGAGCAAAGATCTAAGGGCGGTGGGACCAGTAAGCATTAATGCTATTCTTTTTGCCGTTTTTTTTTTTTTGTGGCTGCAGAGTCACTTTAAAACACCTGCTTATTTACACCTTCCAGAGTCTAAGTCAATTTTAGTAGCACTTGATAATCCACCTGGCATGCGTAGGTCTTACAGCTACCACTGCTTTCCCCTGTGAGGTTAAAATCAGTTCGGAAATGGAAGCAGAACATGCCAAGTTGATGTGCTGCCAAGCCCTTGGCAAAAAGCTATGCAGTTAGATGGGGGGGGGAAAATGGAATGCTAAAATCAGACATGCAGAGGATGTAATACACACTGAAGTCTTCCTAATGTGTACAAAAATGGACAATTAAAACTTCACTGTAAGGGTTTTATGACAGAATGGATGCCACATCATTTGATGGAAATTAAAACAGTCAACCTACAGAGGGCTGAATTCAAAGACACCCGAAAATCAAAGTGAGAAAATTATTAAGTAGGCTAGTCTATTCTGCTGAAATTTCATTGCAGCAACTCAAAATGGTACTCAGTAGTTTGTATGGGGGGCATGCTCCTAATGAGACGATGGATGGTGTCCTGGGGTATTTCCTCCCAGATCTGGACCAGGTCATCACTGAGTTCCTGAACAGACTAAAGTGCAACCCGGCGGCATCGGATGGACCGAAACATATTGTCCCAGAGGTGTTCTATACACTCGCCACATGAGGCCGGGCATTGTCGTGCACCAGGAGGATCCCAGAACCCACTGCACCAGCATAGGGTCTGTCAATAGGTCCAAGGATTTCATTTTGTAGGGCTCTGGCAGTGCTCATCCTGTTCTTCCTTGCACAAAGGAGCAGATACCAGTCCTGTTAATGGGTTAAGGACCTTCTATGGTCCTATCCAGCTCTCCTAGAGTAACTGCCTGCCTCTTGGAATCTCCTCCATGCTCTTGAGACTGTACTGGGAGACACAGCAAACCTTCTGCCAATGGCACCTATTGATGTGCCATCTTGAAGGAGTTGGACTGCCTGTGAAAGCTCTATAGGGTCCAGGTAGCGCCTCATGCTACCAGTAGTGACACTGACCCTAGCCAAATGCAAAACTAGTGAAAAACAGTCAGAAAAGAGAATGAGGGGAAAACAAGTCAATGGCCTCGCACTGTAAAACCACTCCTGTTTTGGAGGTCGTCTCATTTTTGCCCATCTGGTGCCCCTCTTTTTAATTTCTTTTTTTTTTTTCCTGTTGTTAATTTCATTAACACCAAAGCAGCTGAAACTGATTAACAACCCCCTCTGCTACTTAACTGAACAGATCAATATCCCAGGAGTTTACTTGACTTGATGCTATACTCTGATAAAAAGTGTTCCTTTAATTTTTTTTAGCAGTGTATAGAAAAACACGTTACGTTAAGGCAGACCATTTATTTGAACTGCAACAAAAACGCACAAAAAAATAAAGCGCACAATAGTTCTTTAGCATATGTTTTGTAGTGCTGCAACGCGAGGCATTGGAAAGTTGCTTCGAGTTGCCATTTAGAATGAATGGCACTGCAACACCCCAGCGCACATAACATGTTTTACTGCAATAAAACAGTGTGAATCTGAGCACTAGCACATTATGAAAGACTTGCCTAAAAAACAAATCCCTCCAGTGGCGTGCTGTCACCGATGACAGAGCTTCCATCTTCATCTGGTCTTCCAGGTTCGTGCACTCCGGCAGGTTGAATGTGCATAGGCACCATGATTGCAGCACAGTGATATGAATGGACGACACACTCGAATATGCCATCCATTCAGAATGCAATGCACATGCACCAGTGACATCAAGGCATTACCTGCATTAGAGTAAACCACCCATCTCTCTCAATCTCTCCCAAAAATGGTTGGGCAAGGTACGAATATTAGTGGGCGGCGATTTCCTGGTTGACATAAAGATTAGTTTGGTCCACAATCAAATTTTAAAGGCTTTCGGTAAAAAAAAAAAAAAATGAAAAAAGAAAAATCAAGGGGCATTGCTAAGTTCATGGTTTCCACCTAAACCCTGGGCTGTGAATGGGGGGATAACGGGTGCTGTTGAATCTGGTGGCAGCCAATCAGGGCAAGCACCTCTGGAAGCACCTATGGGCTCTTACGGGCCTGTGCACTTCTGGCACTCGCCACTTCACCATGAGATACTGCAGCGCCGTGTATAAAAGGTCAGGCTGTACTAGGCTGCTGGTGCCAGTCTAAAAGGTACTGCAGCACTAATATTTGTACCCTGCTGCATATGAGCATACATCTGTGGTTCTAGCACTTCAGTTACCTGGAGATGGGTAGGCCTGATCTTAGCAGGGACCTCTTCTCCATCGATTGAATTACCTGTCAAGGTGCCAGTGCTTTCAACAGGTTCGTATTTTGAGGCAAATTCGGTCAATGAGGCTTCCCCTTTGCTCTCATCTGACATGCTCAGAATCCTGTAGGCCTCTTCATTAGAGTACAATTTTAGAGACCTTTTGGGCACTAAATTTACAGGTACCTAGTGCAACTCATTGGAAAAAAAGCCCATGACTGTAAGGGACTGATTTTGTGCTATAAATAAAATGTATCTACTAGTACTAGCAGAGATCAGGCCTGATCTTGCTTGATCTTGCTAACACTGCGGTTTAGTGTACAATGTATCAAAGGTAGCAGTGGTCAGAAATAATTCTGACCTAACCCACATCTTCAGTCTCTCCCTCTCTTCTGGCATCCTCCCCAACTCTCTAAAACATGCACTAGTGCACCAACCAAATTTTAACAAACTACGCCCTATTTCCTTGCTCCCCTTTCTATCCAAACTCCTTGAACGTCTGGTCTACAACCGACTGTGCGACCACCTTGCCGAGAATAGCCTTCTTGTTGGTTTTCGGCCTCAACACTCCACAGAAACTGCTCTCCTAAAACTAACAAACGATCTACTAATGGCCAAAACCAATGGACACTATTCTGTACCCTACTCCTTGACCTTTCTGCTGCCTTTGATGCGGTTGACCACCCACTCCTCCTCAAAATCTCCACACCTTTGGTCTTCGTAACTGTACTCTTCACTGGTTCTCTTCCTACTTATCCAACCGCACCTTTAGCGTTACTTACAATACTACTTCCTCTTCCTTTCTCTGTTGGGATTCCCCAAGGTTCTGTTCTTGGACCTCTCCTATTTTCAATCTACACCTCCTCTCTGGGTCAGCTGATAGACTTCCATGGCTTCCAATACCAACTCTACGCTGACGATACCTTAATCTATTTATCCACCCCTCAGCTCACTCCCTCAGTCTCCTCATGTATCACTAATTTACTATCAGATATATCAGTCTGGATATCACACCACTTCCTCAAACTCAATCTATCCAAAACTGAACTTATAATTTTTCCTCCACCCCGTGCCCCTTCTTCCGATCTCTCTGTCAATATCGATGGCACAACTATCAGCCCATCCCTGCATGCCAAGGTCCTAGGTGTTGTTTTGGACTCTGAACTCTCCTTCAAGCCCCACATCCAAGCACTGTCCAAATCTTGCTGCCTCAATCTCCGCAACATCTACAAAATACGCCCCTTTCTAACCAATGACACAGCAAAGCTCCTAGTTCACCCCCTGGTCATCTTGCGCCTCGACTATTGCAATTCCCTTCTCATTGGCTTACCTCTACATAGGCTATCCCCCCTTCAATCCATCATGAATGCTGCTGCCAGACTCATCCTCCTTACCAATCGCTCAGTGTCTGCTACTCCTCTCTGTCAATCCCTCCACTGCCTTCCGCTCACTCAACTAAATAAATTCAAAATACTAAGAACATCTTACAAAGCCACCCATAGTTTAGCCCCCAGCTACATCACTAGCCTAGTCTCAAAATACCAACCTAATCACTCTATTCGTTCCTCTCAAAACCTCCTGCTCTCTAGCTCCCTCGTCACCTCCTCCCATACTCACCTCCAGGACTTTTCCAGAGCCTCTCCAATCCTATGAACTCCTTACCCTTATCTGTCCAATTATCTCCTATTCTATTAGCTCTTAGACGATCCCTGAAAACCCTCCTCTTCAGAGGAGCCTATCCTACCCACACCTAACAACTATATTTCCATTTTCTCCATCAGCTCACCCCCGACAGTTATTGCCTTTTGTTTCACTTGACCCTCCCTTCTAGATTGTAAGCTCCAACGAGCAGGGCCCTCCAATTCCTCCTGTATTGAATTGTATTGTAACTGTACTGTCTTCCCTCATATTGTAAAGAGCTGTGAAAACTGTTGGCGCTATATAAATCCTGTATAATAATCAGAAATAATTCTGATACTGCACTTTTTTGGGTGGGGGGAGGGGTACGCAGGGGCTAAATGCAAGTGCTGGCAGTAACCGGGGCTGATCCTGATAATACTGTGTTTTTTGGGACATTATACTGAAGACAGCAGTACAGCTCTGTGCATGATCAAGATATTGATCTGTACAGACGTTATATTAGTTATGGCAGTGATCAGCGACATAGTGTGACTGCGATAGTGTGCGGGCAATCTAACACTAACGGAGTCTAACGCTATCTGATGTCGCTAGTGACATTAACACAGTGATCAATGATAAATGCTATACACTGACACTGTACTAATGGCACTGGTTGTGTGATAGGAGTGATCAAAGGGTTAACGGAGGGTGATCAAAGGGTTAGATTTGCCTAACTAAGGTGTGTGAGTGCAAACGTGCTGCTTAAAACTCACTGATCTTTTCTTTTCTTCCTGACCTGCAAAGGATTCAGGAAGAGAAGAACCAAGATCCCGTTTTCTATTTACAAAACAGACACAGGACTGTGCTGTGATTGGCTACAGCCGATCAGCAGGTCCCAGCCGAGAATCATTGGTCAGGACCTGCTGCAAAAACTTGGATTGAGAGTAACTTGGTCTGCGAGTGTTTTACAAGACGAGCAAATTTTTTTATAAATAAATGAGAAGAGAGGCGCCTCTAAGTGTAGCAATATGGTTACATTTAATTCCATGCATTAAGATACAAAGCCTTCTATGTGCAGTAGCCCCCCTAAGCCCCTCTAATACTTACCTGAGCCCATCTCTATCCAGCGATGTTGCAGGAGTGTCTTGGCTGTCCGAGACTCCGGATTGGATTTGACGGCAGCGTGGTGCCATTTTCTGTCAAATTCAGTGAGCCAATCAGGAGAGAGATGGGGCGGGCCGCGGTTCCATGTCTGAATGGACACAGGGAGCTGCAGCTCGGGTGTCCCCATAGCAAGCTGCTTGCTGTGGGGGCACTCAACAGGAGGGAGGGGCCAGGAGAGCCAAAGAGGAACCCGAAAAGGAGGATCCAGGCCACTCTGTACAAAACCATTATACAGAGCAGGTAAGTATAACATTTATTTTTACCCCCAAAAAAACAAGACTTTACAATCACTTTAATGAAGGTACAACATTTAGCAAATCACATGGTTGATGAATAAAACAGGCACATCTAAGTATGCAGGCATGCGGAGTAAAACTGTCCACATAGACCTTCCTATGCACCGCTGGCTCTCACCACTGTCAGTCTGCATTCATGACCGGGAAGACTACCCTGCAGTAGAGCGATCTGAATGCAAGGCATAAAGCACTCGTGGAGCGCAGCGTGGAAGGGATGAAGTCAAGGTGGCTGTGCGGGGGACGGTCTATGTTAACAGCTTTACCCCGGATGCCAGCATACTTACAGTAGATGTGCCTGTTTTAATCACCAACCATCTGAGTTGCTAAATGTTGAACCTTCATTAAATGTAACCATATTGCTACACTTAGAGGCGCCTCTCATCTCTTTTATAATCTGTAGCTCTTGCTGGATTCTGCTTTAAGCATTCCCAATTTTTTTTTACTGTATTTTGTATTGCTATAATTGTTTTGATATGAATAAATTGTTGTGGAATGAATCATCTGAGTTTCTATTATTTCTTATGGGAAAATTCGCTTTGATATACAAGTGTTTTAGATTACAAGCACATTTCCGGAACAAATTATGCTCACAAGCCAAGGTTTTACTGTATACGTGACTTGAGCCTGTGCATGCTTGCTCCCCTGCCGCAGTATATCTGCGGGAGCAGGGCAGCAAGTCGTTAAACCTGTAGGTATAATTTTAAACTTCCTATATGTAATATTAATATTGTAAGTGAGATAATAAGTATTCCATGCGCAACACAGGAAAGGCAGTGAGAGGTTAGAGTACTGAATGTATGGCTTGGCTAAAGACCTGGTGTAAGAGGGAAACATTTGGGTTTCCAGAGCACTGGCTTGACTTTTTATTGGGGTATAACCCTAATGCTAAAGATGTTTTGCTAAATAGAAGGAGGTCTGCTGTGCTCCTACCTCCTCTACCCTCGAAATTCAAATCACGAATGGCCCTGCTAGCATCACCAGGCCGGAAAAATTAATTAACCTATCAGTCTGAGCAGTGACTGCCCTCATAGACCATCCTCTGCACCACTGGCTCTCACCACTGCCAGTCTGCAATCAGGACCGGCAGCACTGTAATAAGGCAGCTAACAGTGGAGATTCCTAAATTGTTAGCATGGATTGGGGGAAACAAGACATGTAGGGCTTACCCTACACTGCAAGTGGTTGGCTAAGGCCTGCATTCTTGACTGCCCAGCTAAGTATAAACTGGAAAAAACACCAAAACCCATACTTCCCTTTTAAAAAATAAACGATTTGTCTGGTTTTCAATTTTAAACCAAGCCTCCCTTATATTTTTTTATTGGGCATTGTGCACAGGTGGCAAAAATTTTGTTTAAAAGGTCTTCTCTATAAAATTGCTAAATATTCCTAATTTAACCTCAAAACAAAAGGACTGAAAATGTCACATAGGTTTATATCGCGGTTGATTTATATAGACTGGAGAATAGGGAACTTGAGACAAAAAAAAGAGTTGCAACAATATTTCATGATATGCTTTCCCCAGATAGCGATGAAACTTGATAGTTGCCGTGGGTAACCAACGTGTATTTATTCCAATTTTTGTTAAATTATACTCTGCAGAAGTACCAGTAACCAGCTGCTGACATTTGAGAAGAGGCAAAAACCTGGAAGGAATAATATTTTAATATGCTGATTATTTGTATGTTTTCCAGGATACAGGATGATAAATTCATGCTTATATGGTAAAACAGTGCCACTTTGAACTGTATGAAATGCTTTTTTTTTTTTTTCCAAATGGCATCCTTAAACCGGAGTCCTGGCCAAATCTTTTTTCTTTTTTAGCAAAAAATACCCCAAGAATAGTCAGGGCTAGTGCATTTAAACAATGATATCCTCTAAACTGTCCCCTGTTTAGTGTACATGCAGCATGAATTACTTAACTTGTGAAGTGGTCGGTGTGGGCAGCTGAAGCCGCATTGTCCCTCTTCCTGGCTTTCACGAGTCCCAGAATGCTATACCCTCGTCACTTCCAGGGCAGGCGCATCATCCCACAGCTGGTTCAGCGTCATTGCGCATGCCCAGAAGCTGTTCTCCATCCATCGGCAGAGAATGACGCGCCTGCACCAGAAGTGACGAGGGACACCGGTGCAGGCGCATTGATTCCTGGGATTGATGACACTCATCTCCCAGGAGTCAATGCAAAGCAGGAAATGACGTTGGCCGCATAAGGAGGAAGTGCAGCGATTTTTCATTAAAAATAAGGTAAACGAACCAAAAAAAAAAAAAATCCAATTAGTTTTTAGAATGTGATAATCTTATGTGTGATGGGAAGTTTATAATGTGGCCGGAATTTCGCTTTAAGCACTTTACCACCGGAGGATTTTGCTGTCTTCCGTCCAGGCCACTTTTTGCGATTCGGCGCTGTGCGACTTAAACTGACAATTGCGCGGTCGTGCAACGCCTTACCCAAACGAAATTTACGTCCTTTTTTTCCCACAAACAGAGCTTTCTTTTGGTGGTATTTGATCACCTGTGCGATTTTTACTTTTTGCGCTATAAACAAAAAAAGAGCGTTTATTTTGAAAAAATAACAATATTTTTCACATTTTTTTATATGAAATTCCCCCCCAAAAAAATGTAAAAATCAAATTTTTTTTAAATTTTTGGCCAATTTGTTTTCTGCTACATATGTTTAGTAAAAAAAATCGCAATAAGCGTATTTTGATTGGTTTGCGCAAAAGTTATTGCGTTTACTAACAAAGGGAAAGATTTCTGTAATTTTTGGTGTTTTTTTTTTTAACGCGTAATGGCGGTGATCTGCGATTTTTTTTTTTGCGGGACTGCGACATTGCGGTGGACAGATCGGACCCTTGACTGACATTTTTGACACTTTTGGGGGTACCAGTGACATTTCTACAGTAATCAGTGCTATATATATGCACTGTTACTGTAAAAATGACACTGGCAGGGAAGGGGTTAATTTTATTGGAGAGGGAGGGGTTAATGTATGCCTGGTGCTTACTGACGTGTGGGGGGGGAGGTGACTGTGTGACAGAAGGACAGATCGGATGTCCAGCTATGCTGAACACTCCGATCTGTCAGTCCCTGTCACTATGGAGATCCGCCCGCTGTGTTTACACACAGCGGGCGGATCTCCAGACTCGATCCCCGACGATCGGGGCAGAGCAGCGGCAATCGCCGCTGCTCCTCCGCTGGCCCGACTCCCGCTGTGAATGAACACAGCGGGAGCGAGCCTCCGGCGGCGCGCGAGCGCCGCCCACAAGGGGCGGAGTCCAGCGACGTAGGTCTACGTCGCTGGACGGGATCGCGGCACTTTGCCGCAGTAGCCTCCATGTGAGCGGAGGTAAAGTGGTTAATTAAAAACACAAGTAGCCACTTGGCACCCTATACATCTTACCCAAACATACATCTGATAAAATTCCAATAAACGGATAGAACAATTAAATTTTCTATTATATGGAGGATCCACTATAAAATTTGTCACTCTCTGAAAAACAATACAGATATTTTAACATAAAGAGTCACTGATTTCTGGTAAATTCTTTTTGGATTCTGGAGTAAGTTTATTTAGACATTTTTTAGAAATACAGATGTAAGCAATAAAGTACAGTAATTGGTGGAAGATAGGGCTGTACCATAAGCAAACTATGTGAAGAGCTGTGCACTCTGCAGTTTATGTAATTGTATGTACACTAAACAGAATGCCATGCACATCCCAACTCATATTTCCCCAAATTGAGATAATAGGGATGGAATACCTAAACATAAAATAGTATACAGTGCTTTGCGAAAGTATTCGCCCCCCTTGAACTTTTCGACCTTTTGCCACATTTCAGGCTTCAAACATAAAGATATAAAACGAAACAAGTGGGACACAATCATGAAGTGGAATGAAATTTATTGGATATTTCAAACTTTTTTAACAAATAAAAAACTGAAAAATTGGGCGTGCAAAATTATTCAGCCCCCTTAAGTTAATACTTTGTAGCGCCACCTTTTTCTGCGATTACAGCTGTAAGTCGCTTGGGGTATGTCTCTATCAGTTTTGCACATCAAAAGACAAATTTTTGCCCATTCCTCCTTGCAAAACAGCTCGAGCTCAGTGATGTTGGATGTAGAGCGTTTGTGAACAGCAGTTTTCAGTTCTTTCCACAGATTCTCGATTGGATTCAGGTCTGGACTTTGACTTGGCCATTCTAACACCCGGATATGTTTATTTGTGAACCATTCCATTGTAGATTTTGCTTTATGTTTTGGATCATTGTCTTGTTGGAAGACAAATCTCCGTCCCAGTCTCAGGTCTTTTGCAGACTCCATCAGGTTTTCTTCCAGAATGGTCCTGTATTTGGCTCCATCCATCTTCCCATCAATTTTAACCATCTTCCCTGTCCCTGCTGAAGAAAAGCAGGCCCAAATCATGATGCTGCCACCACCATGTTTGACAGTGGGGATGGTGTGTTCAGGGTGATGAGCTGTGTTGCTTTTACGCCAAACATAACATTTTGCATTGTTGCCAAAAAGTTCGATTTTGGTTTCATCTGACCAGAGCACCTTCTTCCACATGTTTGGTGTGTCTCCCAGGTGGCTTGTGGCAAACTTTAAACGACACTTTTTATGGATATCTTTAAGAAATGGCTTTCTTCTTGCCACTCTTCCATAAAGGCCAGATTTGTGCAGTATACGACTGATTGTTGTCCTATGGACAGAGTCTCCCACCTCAGCTGTAGATCTCTGCAGTTCATCCAGAGTGATCATGGGCCTCTTGGCTGCATCTCTGATCAGTCTTCTCCTTGTATGAGCTGAAAGTTTAGAGGGACGGCCAGGTCTTCGTAGATTTGCAGTGGTCTGATACTCCTTCCATTTCAATATTATCCCTTGCACAGTGCTTCTTGGGATGTTTAAAGCTTGGGAAATCTTTTTGTATCCAAATCCGGCTTTAAACTTCTCCACAACAGTATCTCGGACCTGCCTGGTGTGTTCCTTGTTCTTCATGATGCTCTCTGCGCTTTAAACGGACCTCTGAGACTATCACAGTGCAGGTGCATTTATACGGAGACTTGATAACACACAGGTGCATTCTATTTATCAGCATTAGTCATTTAGGTCAACATTGGATCATTCAGAGCTCCTCACTGAACTTCTGGAGAGAGTTTGCTGCACTGAAAGTAAAGGGGCTGAATAATTTTGCACGCCCAATTTTTCAGTTTTTTTATTTGTTAACAAAGTTTGAAATATCAATACATTTTGTTCCACTTCATGATTGTGTCCCACTTGTTGATTCTTCACAAAAAATGCCAGTTTTATATCTCTATGTTTGAAGCCTGAAATGTGGCAAAAGGTTGCAAAGTTCAAGGGGGCCGAATACTTTCGCAAGGCACTGTAATTAGCACTTCTAATAAAGTGTATATGTACTGATTTAATGCTGTTATTCTGCCCCCCAACACTTTGGAGCAGACACTTTTAGGGGATATTATAACTCCTTTACGACCGCCCGCAGCAGATGTACTGCGGCAGGCAGCCGCTCCTGGGCGAATCGCTGTACATGTACGGCGCTCGCTCTCGGGAGTCTAGGGGGTGATCGTGCGCCACCCTCCCCCCCCCCCCCATTCGTCAGTGGGGAAGCTGATACATGTGTCAGGTGGCTCTGATTGCCATCTGACACCCGTGATCGCTCCCTGCTGAGAGAGGAGGACGGTCGGCTGTTGTAAACACAGCTGTCCGTCCTCCCTGGGATGATCACAGAGCCCATGTGATCCTCCTATATAGGATCACATTTCTCTATGGTCATCTCAGAAGCCACGCCCACCATAGTTAGAATCACTCCCCTAGGGTCACATTTAACCCCTTGATCACCTATACTGTTAACCCCTTCACTGCCAGTGTCATTATTACAGTAACAGTGCATATTTTTAGCACTGATTACTGTAGTAATGTCACTGGTACCACCAAAAGTGTCAAAAATGTCAGTCAGGGGTCTGACCTGTCCGCCGCAATGTCACAGTCCCACAAAAAAAAAAACGCAGATCGCCGCCATTACTAGTAAAAAATAAACAAACAATAAAAATGACATAAATCTTTCCCTTTGTTAGTAGACGCGATAACTTTTGCGCAAACCAATCAAAATACGCTTATTGCAATTTTTTTTTTTACCAAAAATATGTAGCAGAAAACAAATTGGCCTAAAAATGTTAAAAAAAATGTGATTTTTAAATTTTTGTTTTTGGGAATGTCCTATAGCAGAATATGAAAAATATTGTTTTTTTTTTTCAAAAGTGTCGCTTTTTTTTTTGTTTATAGCGCAAAAAATAAAAATAAAAAAATCGCACAGGTGATCAAATACCACCAAAATAAAGCTCTGTTTGTGTGAAAAAAGGACGTAAATTTTGTTTGGGTACAGCGTCGCACGACCGCGCAATTGTCTGTTAAAATAACGCAGTGCCGAATCGCAAAATAGGGCCTGGTCAGGAAGGGGGTAAAATCTTCCGGGGCTGAAGTGGTTAAAGGATCTCCTTATGTACCTATGTGAAGTATATGTAAAGCCAACATTTTTACCACTGGATATGGGGTTATTACCAGAACAGGAACAGAGGGGAGTTCTATAAATATAATTACTGCGCTCCTGGGGTATGACGGGTAATCAAAATATTAAAGATAAGCACAGAGATGAAAATCCATATAACTGAAACTCTTCAAAATAAATCACATATGAATGCTCACATTTCAAACACAGAAATAAATGAGCTGCAATGTATAAATAACACTCTATCAAAAGTGCTTATGTGCAAAAAAACAGGTCTCCGTGCCACCATACAAAATATTAGATATAAATAAAGTGCATAGGTACTAAAAAGTGCAAATTACACAGTATGTGCAAATAGCAATAAAGAAAAAAAATGTGACAAAGTGCACCATAAATTGCTGGGTGTCCCAACAGTATAAAAATTCAGTGGTTATTCAAAACATATGGTGTAAACAATAGTGCTGAGTGTCCAAACATTATAGTGGTAATTCTCCAAATATATTTCCTTAAAGCGGAGTTCCGGCCTCAAAATCGATAAAACCGATTTTGGGCCATCCGCTTGCTAAGGGGAACCTGAAAAAGAAATGGATACTGACAATTTTTTTTTTGGTCACTTACCTTATTATAGAGGAAAATATACTCACCTTCCTTCCACTTCCTCCCTCTGCGCCGTCACTTCCGGTTTGCGATGATTCCTGGGAGCTGTGCATCATTGCTCCCAGGAATCAATGCGTCTGCACCGGCCCCGCTCGTCACTTCCGGTACAGGCGCGGCATTCACTGCTTAACAGCTTCTGGACATGCCCAGAAGCTGTGCAGGGATGCCGCGTCTGCACCGGAAGTGATGAGCGGGGCCGGTGCAGTGCATTCTGGGACTCCGACGTCAGGAAGAGGACACAAAGAGGGATGCTGTGGCTTCAGCTGCCCACACCTGAGATGGCAGCGCTGGAGAAGAAATTTTCTAGGTAAGTATTTCTTCTTACAGGTAAGTGCGACCCGGGACAGTACAGAGGCTGTCCATTATGGAATGTACTAGCCCTGACTGTCCCGGAGGTATTTTTAGCTCAAATTGATCCCCGAGGCCGGAACTCCGCTTTAAAGAATGAAATCCTTAATTGTTGCGTTACAATTTACCTTTATACCTTTAAATCAGTGATCAGAGGGGAGTTCTGCTATTGGGCACACGTGTTCTGGTGACAACTGTCTAAAAGAGCACCTTCCTCACTTAAAAAAGACGTTCACTTCCTGGTGTGTCTATATTACAGGAAGTAAAGGAAATCTCACAGTTTGTTACCATTTCCTCCTCTAAAAAAGTTTTGGCTAAACATTAAAGTAATTGTAAAGGTACATTTAAAAAAAAAAAAAAAAAAAACAAAAAAAAAAAACACACATGTCCGTACTTACCTGCTCTGTCCATGGAATTGTACACAGTGGCCATGAACCTCCTATGGCCCCTCCTCTCTATCCAGTGCCCTCCTGAGCCCCACTGCTGTGTCCATTGACACAGAGAGCAGGACTCGGCCCTGCTGCCTTTTCACTGGCTTTGATTGACAGCACTAGCAACCAATAGCTCTCGGTGCCCCAGCAATGACAGTGACACCCGAAAGTCAGGGGAGAGAAGAGCTGCAGTCCAGCACAGCACTGGATCAAATGAGGGCTCAGGGGGGGATGCTGATGCCTAAACATTTTTTACCTTAAAGCGGAGTTCCGGCCTCGGAAACTATTTTTTACTAAAAATACCCCCGGGACAGTCAGGGCTAGTACATTCCACAATGGATAGCCTCTGAACTGTCCCAGGTCGCACTTACCTTTTAGAAGAAATACTTACCTTGAAAATTTCTTCTCCAGCGCTGCCATCTCGGATGTGGGCAGCTAAAGCCAGCGCATCCTCTTCTGCATCCTCTTCCGTGTCCTCTTCGGTCCCACAATGCACTGCACTGGCCCAGCTCATCACTTTCGGGGCAGGCGCGTCATCCCTGCACAGCTTCTGGGCATGCCCAGAAGCTGTTTAGCAGGGAATGACGTGCCTGTACCGGAAGTGACGAGCGGGGCCGATGCAGGCACATTGATTCCTGGAAGCGATGACATTCAGCTCCCAGGAATCAATGCAAGCAGGAAGTGACGGCGCGAGCCGCGGCCGCAGAGGGAGGAAGTAGAAAAAAGGCGAGTATATTTTCTTCAATAACAAGGTAAGTAAACAAAAAATAAATTAATAAATCGGGACTATCCATTTCTTTTACAGGTGACACTGAGCAAGCGGATGGCCCAAAGTCGTTTTTGAGGCCGGAACTCCGCTTTAATGCAAAGAATGCATTGAAGTGATTGTAAAGTCTTGTTTTTAAAAAAAATAAAATAAAAAACATATTATACCCACCTCCTCTTTGCAGAGCTGCCCAGACCCTCCTCTTTTTGAGTCCCTCCCTCCTGCTCCTCCCTCCTATCGAGTGCCCCCACAGCAAGCAGCTTGCTACAGGGGGCACCCGAGCTGAGCTGCAGTTCGGTGTGTGTCCATTCAGGCACAGAGCTGCCGTTCGGCCCCACCCCCTCTCTCTCCTGATTGACAGCTGCATAAGCCAACGGTGTCGCGGTTGTATCTCAGCCAGTCAGGAGGGCGAATCCTGGATGGCCGAGGGACTCAGGTAAGAATAAGCGGGTGCCGCTACACACAGAAGGCTTTCTACCTTAATGCATAGAATGCATTAAGATAAAAAAACCTTCCAGTCTTTAAGGTAAAAAATGTTTAGGCTTTAGAACCACTTTTTCACTCAAAATATCTTAAAAGTAGATTTATAGGCAAAGCCCTTTTTCTTTGTTCGTTTTGGATAGAGCAGGGGAGGGTATAACCATCAGATTATTTACCCACGTCTGTGTCCCGTTGCAGAGATTTCCCTTCACTTTCTGTCCCATAGCCAGGCAGGAAGTGAGAGGAAATCTCTGTAAATTAAGGAAATTCTTTGGAGACCCCCCAGGTCACCAGAACTAGTGTCACCATTGGAAGATTTCCCCTCTATTACTTTTCTGGGGACAACCCAAAATCTGGGTTTTCTTTTACTTTCACTTTCAATGATAATGGTAAACAGGACAAACAGAGAAGGTGAATTTCCTAAATGGGGACACAAATCTCTGAGTACAGTAGACAACATGACCGCGGTTTCCATGTCTTGAGCGTACTTAATGTGGTTGTAAACCTCAGACATGACATATGAAAGCATATCCCTCTAGAGTGTGTACTTGTTGCAATTAAGAGCACTAAGTGTAATTTTTGTCTGCTGCTTTGTTCCTCTGCTATCAGCATGAATTACGTCTGATAAGTTTTCCTGACACCAAGAGAAAAAAGGTGACTGGAGAGGGACCTCCAGCTGATTGACAGCCTCAGCTCTGTTCCTGTGTGAAGTTTGTCCCTTCCCTCCAATCAGCCGTCAGAAGTCTCCTCACTGAGCTTTGCAAAGTGTAACTTCAGCTCTGTCTTCTTTTTTCTGAACGCTCAGACAAGCTTTAGAAAATCTGCACTTTGAACGGCTGCATGTACAACGAATGTAAAAGGATTTGCTTTATCTCTGTGCATCACCTGAGCATAGTCACTTTCCTGGGTATACAGTGCCTTGAAAAAGTATTCATACTCCTTGACATTTTCCACATTTTGTCATGTTATAACCAAAAATGTAAATGTATTTTATTGGGATTTTATGTGATAGCCCAACACAATGTGGCACATAATTGTGAAGTGGAAGGAAAATGATAAATGGTTTTCAAAATGTTCTACAAATAAATATTTGAAAAGTGTGGTGTGAATTTGTATTCAGCCCCCTGAGTCAATACTTTGTAGAACCACCTTTCACTGCAATTACAGCTGCATGTCTTTTTGGGTATGTCTTTACCAGCTTTGCACCTCTAGAGAGTGAAATGTTTGCCCATTCTTCTCTGCAAAATAGCACAAGCTCAGTCAGATTGGATGGAGAGCGTCAGTGAAAAGCAATTTTCAAGTCTTGCCACAGATTCTCAATTGGATTTAGGTCTGGACTTTAGCCCCGTACACGCGTACTGATCGTCGGCCGAACGATCGGTCGTCTTTTGTCCAGGGCTGTCATGTCTGCTGAAAACTGCAAAAGACTGCACACGAATTTTGTCGGCCAACAACAGCCGACTGCAGAAGTGATGTCATGTGATGGTTAACTTTCCTTGTCTTTTTTTCTTTTCTGAGCATGCCCAGTCTTGCTAATCTGCTGTCTGTCGGCCGAAATCTGTACTGACTGGCGAACAATCGGCCGTTCTGGTGACGGCCAACAAAAATTTTAAAGTCTGCACGACAGATTCTGTTCGGCCGAAAATGCGCTGTCGGCTGTCGGAAGCATCATACTAACAAGCCTACAATCGGCCGAATATTTACGGCCGACAATCGGTACGTGTGTACGGGGCTTTTGACTGGGTCATTCTAACACAAAGCGGAGTTCCGGCCTCAAATACCTTTAACTAAAAATACCCCTATAATATGGACCGACACCCCCTGGCGCATGATAGCCCCCTGGGAGAGGGATGTGGGGTCTTTTGAGGACGAGCAATTGGAAGAGGCCCTTTAGGCGGTTCAGTTAAGTTCGCTAAATGTCGCCCAGAGGATTTCGCAGCTTTACATCACACACCGGTTCGGTTACGCAGGATGGGTAGGAGGGATTCTCCTCTCTGCACACACTGTCTGAGAGAGCATGGGGATTTGGTACATCTCCCTTGGTGCTGTTCCAAACTCCACATGTATTGGAAGGGAGTACTGGACACCCCGTTGGGGGTGTTTGGGGTCCAATTGCCGGAGGACCCCAAAATGTGCCTGCTGGGTGTTATGGGTGCGGTCCAGGCACCGGAGCTCACGAAAAGGGCCTTACTGAGGGCTCTGTTTCAGGCCAGAAAATTGACACTGCGGCACTGGATTTACCGGATGCCCCCTCTGTTAAGGAATGGATTTCCGCGATGGGGGACACGCTTAGATTGGAAAGGTTTATCTATCAGCACAGGGGCAGCCTGGTAAGTTTGAAAAGTTGTGGGCTCCATGGTTGGCAGTACCGGGCCTGGCTCCAGTGGACTTGGTCCTGGATAGATTGGTGGCGGGTGGGCTGTATGGTCTCTGTGTGGTGGAATGCGGGAAGATGATCAGTGATACTCGTTAATGCCTCTATTAAGGTCTCCTGGTGGACAGGGGTGGATGGGTTGACGGTTTGCCTACTAAGGGTATGCAATGTTGTAGTTTCATGTATGTGGGATGTTGATGCTTGCTCATTTTCAAAATGGATTTCTGTACTAAGTGATGTGCTTGTTCTGGACTCTTGTGCTTTGTTGGTTGTATATAAGTTTAATAAAGTTCTTCTTGATATAAAAAAAAAATACCCCTACAATACTAATCCATCACCCTTTACAGAACCGCTATTCTCATACTTACAATGTGTACAGTATTGGATTTTAGTCAAAATCTTACTTTTAAAAACGCTGTCTGGGCACGGCCATCTTAGACGTGGGCATCTGAAGCCGCAGTGTAACCTGCTGTGTCCTTCCTGATTCCTGGGAGTGTTCTGGGAGTTCTTCCTGATTCCAGCCTCCAGGGAAGTGATGACAAACCGCTCCCAGAATGCAGTGCAAAGGCAGAAGTGATGTCGGTGGTCGTGGCCACAGAGGGGGGAGAAGGAGGAAGTACAATCAAAAATGCCCTGTAAGGGACCCCCGGAAAAAATTGAAAATGCCCAATTGTTGATCAGCATAGCGAGCACTCCAGGAATCACTAAAGTTGCAAAATAGGCCGGAACTCCGCTTTAATATGCTTTGATCTCAACCATTCTATTGTAACTCTGGCTGTATGTTTAGGGTTGTTGTCCCGCCGGAAGGTGAACCTACAGGGCAATCTTGGAAGAAAACCTGTGAGTCTGCAAAAGACTTGAGACTGATGTGTACATTCCTTGTAATAGAAATAAAAGTGATAAGAAAAAAAGGTAAAATAAATAAGAAAAAAAGAATTTAAAGCATCCTGTCCCTCGCAGAAGCGAACGCATACGCAAGTCGAGCCCACATATGTAAACGGTGTTCAAACCACACTTTAGGTATCATCGATATCGTTCGAGCAAGACCAATAATTCTAGCCGGAACCTCCTCTTTTACTATAAACTGGTAACCTGTAGAAATTTTTCAAGCGTCGCCTATGGAGATTTTTAACTACCAATGTTTGTCGCCATTCCACGAGCGTGCGCAATTTTGAAGCATGATATGTTGGGTATCTATTCACTCAGCCTAACATTATCTTTCATATTACAGAAATAAATTGGGCTATTTTTACAGTTTGATTTTTTTATAAATGCAGTGAAATGTATTTTTTTTCTCAAAAAATTGCATTTAAAAGACCACTGCACAAATACCACATGACAAAAAATATTGCAACAACCGCTATTTTATTCTACAGACACTTTGTTAACAACAAGTGTCAGAAATAGGCCTGGTCCTTAAGTGGTTAAACTTCTCCACAACTTTATCCCTGACCTGTCTGGTGTGTTCCTTGGCCTTCATAGTTACATAGTTAGTCAGGTTGAAAAAAGAGAAAAGTCCATCCGGTTCAACCATAAAAAAAAAAACAGTATTGAAAACCCTACCATACAATCCCATATACACAATCCTATACCCGCTGTTGATCCAGAGGAAGGCGAAAATAAACCCCAGCAAAACATGATCCAATTTGCTACAGCAGAGGAAAAAATTCCTTCCTTTTGTTCTTTTATTAGTTCAAGTTTTGGAAGGTGATTTCACTGCCTCTATTCCTGATGAAGCGGTGACTGTATAAATCAGTCCGCAAAACGCCTTGAATGGGCAGAATCCAGAACATCTATTCACCTACATATTTGTCAAATGAGTTTAATGACTGTACACATTGATCCTATATTGTTTTTAACATGAATTTTGGAATAAAATTTTGTATATTTTTCTATATATGCTTACCTCCTTTACTTTTTGTACCGAATCCTATAAAGTCCCACATATAAATACGACCATGACTAGGTGCTAGACTAGCAGGTCGGTTACTTTATCTTTTTCACATCTCTATTGTTATCTTGCATTAGCCCATAAATGCACTTAAATCTGTCAGACCCTACAAAGCGCCAACACTGCTGATAAAAGTGCTGCCTGTTCCTGTCTCTATTTTCACATAACTTCCTGCATACAGGTTTCTCAGGCCCAGGTTATACATTGTACCTCAACTTCTCTACAAGTTGCACTTTGGCTGCATTTTACCTGTACTATTAGTTTCTGCACTTGGAACTGACAGGTTCAACTGCACTCAGAAATTATAATTCACCACTGTGCGGACATTGAAAGAGGTTTAACCTTCAACTGAGACTCCTGTGGCTAGATTCTACATTTTTTCACCCATTACACCTAGGATCCTCACTTAGGCCCCTTTCACATGTGCAGTCTGATCAGGCTTGCCTGTCAGTCGGACCTGATCTGACTTTCCAATAACCCCCATGGAGTGACAGATGTCAGCAGCAACATGCCCGCTGACACCCACCGCTATTCAATCCTGTCCGCTAAATCCAGATGGATGGTGACCCTATTTTCCATCTGTCTGGAGGATCGGATTGGATAAGATTGGGTGAAAACAGACAGGCGATTTCTCCATAGGGGAGAGCAGGACTCTCCCCTATGGGGATGGAGACTGGGGCTGAGACGGTCCCCACTGGAAGATTTCCCCACTATTACTTTTCTGGGGACAACCCAAAATTTGGGATTTTCTTTTCCTTCCACTGACAATGGTAAACAGGACAAATAGAGAGGGTGAATCTCCTCAACGGGGGCACAGATAGCAATAAAACTGGCGAGTACTATTCCCTCTCCACTCAATCCAAAAGTTAAAAAATAAATAAATAGTGGTGTCTTTAGTTATACTTTTAAAAAAAATATACAGTAAACCCCCCTCCATCACGGGGGTTACATTCCGGACCCACCTGCGAAAAGTGAAAATCTGCAAAATAGAAAGACGCTATTTAAATACACTGTAGGCATGTTTTTATAACTTTCACCGTACTTTTAAAAGCATTTTAAGGTCTTTAAACACACTTTTTAAACACATAAAAGATACTGAGAGACAGAGCAAGAGGAGTGGAAAACACAAAAATATTTAATTAACCACTTAAGCCCCAGAAGATTTGGCTGCTCAAAGACCAGGCCCTATTTTGCGATTCGGAACTGCATGATTTTAACGGACAATTGCGCGGCCGTGCGACGCTGTACCCAAACAAAATTGATGTCCTTTTTTTCCCCACAAATAGAGCTTTCTTTTGGTCACATTTGATCACCTGTGGGATTTTTATTTTTTGCGCTATAAACAAAAAAATGAGCGTCAATTTTGAAAAAATAACAATATTTTTCCATTTTGTTATATGAAATTCTCAAAAAAAAAAATGTAAAAATCTAAATTTTTTTTAACATTTTAGGCCAATTTGTTTTCTGATACATATGTTTGGTAAAAAAAAAAAAAATCGCAATAAGCGTATTTTGATTGGTTTGCGCAAAAGTTATTGCGTTTACTAACTACGGGAAAGATTTAGGTCTTTTTTTTTTATTAGTAATGGTGGTGATCTGCGATTTTTGTTTGCAGGATTGCGACATTGTGGCGGACAGATCGGACCCCTGATGACATTTTTGACACTTTTGGGAGTACCAGTGACATTACTACAGTAATCAGTGCTATAAATATGCACTGTTACTGTCAAAATGACACTGGCAGGGAAGGGGTTAACTTTATTGGTGATCAAGGGGTTAAATGTGTCCCTAGGGGCATGATTCTAACTGTGGGGGGCGTGGCTTGTGATGTAACCACAGAGACATACGATTCTACATAGCGGGATCGTATAGTCTCTGCACTTCAGGGAGAATGACAGACGGCTGTGTTTACATCAGCCGTCTGCCTTTCTCCCTCTCCAGCGGGAGATCGCGAGTGACCGGCGGACATCGGAGCCGACGGTCACTCGCGCAGGGATGCCTGTGAACGAGCGGGGGCGGTAAACGGGGGTTTACTGTATCAGTTTACTATGACCGCTGGCCTCCAATACGGTGACTTGTAATACCCTCATTGTATAGTGAATGTCTGATAGGAACACACTTTTTATAGCAAGCAACTCAACTTTTTATAAAGTCATTATATTCACAGACAAAGTCACGTGTAGGGCAAAATGTCTTACACCACATTTATAATTATAGTTATCACACCATACATACCTGAAAATATATTTACAGAGCACCAAAACCATTACATGAAAAAGTAAAAGTAGTTCTGCATAGTGCACAGTGAGCTCAGCCCTGATGTCCACACCTTATCTGTGCACACTGTGTAGTTGTTGAAGTATGTGCTACTTTAGATACGCAAATGAGGACTGTGAAGGTTGGCAATTTACCCAACTTCTATTTAGAGCAGACATGCCTTCTCCCTGTGACAGCGTTTATGTTAGCCTCCCTTGATGACCAATCTTCCCAAGCATGTGACTACTTCAGTGCATCCCTTCTAACGTTAACACTCAGGGTGAGACTGCTCCCCCCTTAAATTCTTGTACATGTCACCCAGCTTGATCCAAGGAAAGAAGTTACTGATCCCTACAGCAAATCTCCATAGCATTGAAAGATGGTCATGGGGAACAGCTCTGCTCTGTTGTGAAGGGAGGACGTTCTACCATTAGTGAGCTGATATTTCTAATGCTTTCCAGAGTATTAGGCAGAGGTGGGGAAAGTCACACATGGTAAAGTCCAAGCAAGTCTCAAGTCACAGTTCAGCTAAATCAAGCAAGTCTAGTCAAGGGTTCATCCTAAGCAAGTCAAGTCGAGTCCTGATAAGTTTCAAGTCAAGTCACAGTTCTAAAATAAATAAATATAAACACTGTTTTGTTGCACGGATAATATCAGTGTATATATACAGGTCCTTCTCAAAAAATTAGCATATTGTGATAAAGTTCGTTATTTTCTGTAATGTACTGATAAACCTTAGACTTTCATATATTTTATATTCATTACACACAACTGAAGTAGTGCAAGCCTTTTATTGTTTTAATATTGATGATTTTGGCATACAGCTCATGAAAACCCAAAATTCCTATCTCAAAAAATTAGCATATTTCATCCGACCAATAAAAGAAAAGTGTTTTTAATACAAAAAAAGTCAACCTTCAAATAATTATGTTCAGTTATGCACTCAATACTTGGTCGGGAATCCTTTTGCAGAAATGACTGCTTCAATGCGGCGTGGCATGGAGGCAATCAGCCTGTGGCACTGCTGAGGTGTTATGGAGGCCCAGGATGCTTCGATAGCGGCCTTGAGCTCATCCAGAGTGTTGGGTCTTGCGTCTCTCAACTTTCTCTTCACAACATCCCACAGATTCTCTATGGGGTTCAGGTCAGGAGAGTTGGCAGGCCAATTGAGCACAGTAATACCATGGTCAGTAAACCATTTACCAGTGGTTTTGGCACTGTGAGCAGGTGCCAGGTCGTGCTGAAAAATGAAATCTTCATCTCCATAAAGCTTTTCAGCAGATGGAAGCATGAAGTGCTCCAAAATCTCCTGATAGCTAGCTGCATTGACCCTGCCCTTGATAAAACACAGTGGACCAACACCAGCAGCTGACATGGCACCCCAGACCATCACTGACTGTGGGTACTTGACACTGGACTTCAGGCATTTCCCTCTCCCCAGTCTTCCTCCAGACTCTGGCACCTTGATTTCCGAATGACATGCAAAATTTGCTTTCATCCGAAAAAAGTACTTTGGACCACTGAGCAACAGTCCAGTGCTGCTTCTCTGTAGCCCAGGTCAGGCGCTTCTGCCGCTGTTTCTGGTTCAAAACTGGCTTGACCTGGGGAATGCGGCACCTGTAGCCCATATCCTGCACACGCCTGTACACGGTGGCTCTAGATGTTTCTACTCCAGACTCAGTCCACTGCTTCCGCAGGTCCCCCAAGGTGTGGAATCGGTCCTTCTCCACAATCTTCGTCAGGGTCCGGTCACCTCTTCTCGTTGTGCAGCGTTATCTGCCACACTTTTTCCTTCCCACAGACTTCCCACTGAGGTGCCTTGATACAGCACTCTGGGAACAGCCTATTGGTTCAGAAATTTCTTTCTGTGTCTTACCCTCTTGCTTGAGGGTGTCAATAATGGCCTTCTGGACAGCAGTCAGGTCGGCAGTCTTACCCATGATTGCGGTTTTGAGTAATGAACCAGGCTGGGAGTTTTTAAAAGCCTCAGGAATCTTTTGCAGGTGTTTAGAGTTAATTAGTTGATTCAGATGATTAGGTTAATAGCTCGTTTAGAGAACCTTTTCATGATATGCTAATTTTTTGAGATAGGAATTTGGGGTTTTTTGGGTTTTTCATGAGCTGTATGCCAAAATCATCAATATTAAAACAATAAAAGGCTTGCACTACTTCAGTTGTGTGTAATGAATCTAAAATATATGAAAGTCTAATGTTTATCAGTACATTACAGAAAATAATGAACTTTATCACAATATGCTAATTTTTTGAGAATGACCTGTGTGTATATATATATATATATATATATATATATATATATATATATATATATATATATATAATACTGCCAAAATAAGCACTTTTGAATTGGAATATACACATACACTATAAGAACCTTAATGTAAAGATCTCGGCATCTATTGCACAGTATATTTATTTTGTATAATTACGGATGCGATATTTTATAAGCACTTTAACTTGGTTGCACCTTTGTATTGGAATATACACATACACTATAAGCACCTTAATATAAATGATCTTGGCATTTATTGCACAGTATATTTATTTTTGTATGCGATTCCTTGGTTTAGTGACACTGTTTTAATTTTTACTAAAGAATAATATCTGTGGTAATCTTATATTACATTTGCACCAAGACACTTTCCACTTATTTTTTATTTATATTTACCTATCTATAGCAGATGCGATTCCGTTATATTTATACTTATGTCTGTGCCCATTAAATCTGACGTAGTTAATTTAATATTATATATACTTGGGAGTGTAGTACACCTTTACCTTTTCAATTAGAGTTGTGGTCGACTTTGGTGCCTCAGTGATTTTCTGAAGTGTTGAATGACAGTTGTGGCGAAGATTTGGGGTCTCTCTCTCTATGATATCCTAAGGTGCAGAATGACCGTTGTAGTGAACTCTGGTATCTCAGGCAATAGGCAATGTTCTGAGGTGTCCAATGACTATTGTGAGGGGTCAATGGTGTCTAAAAGGTGCTGAAAGGGTAATGAGTGGCTTCTAAAACTTAAGCTGGATACACACTATACAACTTTTGTGGTTAGATTTCCTTTTAGATTTACCCTCAACTACGTAGTGCAGGGGCCTGACTGATTGCATACAAATAGAAAGTGTTTAGATGTGACCTCATATTATATGGTTTTGGTAAATCTGAAGGAAAAAATCTAAAGACAATTGTATAGTGTATATAGCCCATTAGTCAGCTTTGTGTGCAAACTTAGCCTCAAAAAAACAGATAATATTTTTTCACAGCATTTTATCATTTAGTCCTAAACATACAGTGGGTACGGAAAGTATTCAGATCCCCTTAAATTTTTCACTCTTTGTTATATTGCAGCCATTTGCTAAAATCATTTAAGTTCATTCTTCTTCCTCATGAATGTACACATAGCACCCCATACTGACAGAAGAACACAGAATTGTTGACATTGTTGCAGATTTATTAAAAAAGAAAAACTGAAATATCACATGGTCCCAAGTATTCAGACCCTTTGCTCAGTATTTAGTAGAAGCCCCCTTTTGATCTAATACAGCCAGGAGTCTTTTTGGGAAAGATGCAACAAGGTCTTTCACACCTGGATTTGGGGATCCTCTGCCATTCCTCCTTGCAGATCCTCTCCAGTTCGGTCAGGTTGGATGGTAAACGTTGGTGGACAGCCATTTTTAGGTCTCTCCAGAGATGCTCAATTGGGTTTAAGTCAGGGCTCTGGCTGGGCCATTCAAGAACAGTCACGGAGTTGTTGTGAAGCCACTCCTTCGTTATTTTAGCTGTGTGCTTAGGGTCATTGTCTTGTTGGAAGGTAAAACTTTGGCCCAGTCTGAGGTCCAGAGCACTCTGGAGAAGGTTTTTGTCCAGGATATCCCTGTACTTGGCCGCATTCATCTTTCCCTTGATTGCAACCAGTCATCCTGTCCCTGCAGCTGAAAAACACCCCCACAGCATGATGCTGCCACCACCATGCTTCACTGTTGGGACTGTATTGGACAGGTGATGAGCAGTGCCTGGTTTTCTCCACACATACCGCTTAGAATTAAGGCCAAAAAGTTCTATTTTGGTCTCATCAGACCAGAGAATCTTATTTCTCACCATCTTGGAGTCCTTCAGGTGTTTTTTAGCAAACTCCATGCGGGCTTTCATGTGTCTTACACTGAGGAGAGGCTTCCGTCGGGCCACTCTGCCATAAAGCCCCGACTGGTGGAGGGCTGCAGTGATGGTTGACTTTTTACAACTTTCTCCCATCTCCTGACTGCATCTCTGGAGCTCAGCCACAGTGATCTTTGGGTTCTTCTTTACCTCTCTCACCAAGGCTCTTCTCCCCCGATAGCTCAGTTTGGCCGGACGGACAGCTCTAGGAAGGGTTCTGGTCGCCCCAAACGTCTTCCATTTGAGGATTATGGAGGCCACTGTGCTCTTAGGAACCTTAAGTGCAGCAGAAATCTTTTTGTAACCTTGGCCAGATCTGTGCCTTGCCACAATTCTGTCTCTGAGCTCTTCAGGCAGTTCCTTTGACCTCATGATTCTCATTTGCTCTGACATGCATTGTGATCTTGAAGGTCTTATATAGACAGGTGTGTGGCTTTCCTAATCAAGTCCAATCAGTATAATCAAACACAGCTGGACTCAAATGAAGGTGAAGAACCATCTCAAGGATGATCAGAAGAAATGGAAAGCACCTGAGTTAAATATATGAGTGTCACAGCAAAGGGTCTGAATACTTAGGACCATGTGATATTTCAGTTTTTCTTTTTTAATAAATCTGCAACAATGTCAACAATTCTGTGTTTTTCCGTCAATATGGGGAGCTGTGTGTACATTCATGAGGAAGAAGAATGAACTTAAATGATTTTAGCAAATGGCTGCAATATAACAAAGAGTGAAAAATTTAAGGGGGTCTGAATACTTTCCGTACCCACTGTAATGTAAAGATAAAGAAAGTATATGTGACATATAATTTCTTTATCTTTACATTATGTTTAGGACTAAATGATAAAATGCTGGAAAAATATTTAACTTTTTTTGAGGCTAAGATTGCACACTTAGAAGCAACTCATTACCCTTTCAGCACCTTTTAGACACCATTGACCCCTCACAATAGTCATTGGACACCTCAGAACATTGCCTGAGCAGAGTTTACTACAACGGTCATTCTGCATCTTAGGATATCATAGAGACCCCAAATCTTCGCCACAACTGTCATTCAACACTTCAGAAAATCACTAAGGCATTATCAATATATACACATACACACTTACTTACTTTTTGATGTGGTTAATCCAGGTCAGCGAGCTCCTGGAGCACAGCACATGTCTGTGTGAAATGGCGCCAGTGCCACACTTCCTTCAGGACCTCCCTCGGCTCTAAGCTGAGCTGCGCTGAGAAGAGGGAGGTGGCCGGTGGGTGGAGAGTTCTAGGCACGGAGGAGGACTTGGGACTCGACTCGGAGTCTGAGCCCGCACTCTGGCTGCTGTCACCTGCAAAATCCTTGTAAAAACATGTAATTTGTTTTGTAAAAAGATTATATAATGAGCAGTGTGTCTCCTTTTGTAACTTTATGGTGGAAAATACCTTATTTACAGCGCCGCTGGACACTCACGTGACCCGTCAGAGATCTCTCGGCTTACGTCAGTGGTCCCTCCCTCTGCAGTGCTTGGAGCGGGGCTGACATCAGTGGGGATCTTAGCCCCTCCCTCTGCGGTATTCGGAGAGGGAAAGTAGAGCTTTGGAGGGTCACGTGAGTGCCCAGCGGTGCAGTAAGTAAGGTGTTTTCCACAATAAAGTTACAAAAGGAGACACACTGCACATAATCTTTTAATGAAATCGATTACATAATTTTACTATGACTTTATCCAAGGTTTATTTTTGGGATTACAGAATGTCCTAATGCTGACTACTGAGCTTAGAGGGGGAGAGCACTTTTAACATTTTATTGTTTTATTCCAGTTTTTTTTTTAGAACATAGAGAGGGCTAAATGACACAGTGCAAGCACTGTGCTGTCTATCATGCTTTAAAGGAACAGGATATTTATTTTAGGATTACAATCACTTTAAGATCGTCATTTTACATACCATAAATAAGACATCCCCTGAAAATAAGCCCTAGTGTGTTTTTTTGGAGCCAAAATTAATATAAGACCCGGTCTTATTTTCGGGGAAACACGGTATTAATAAATGTTCCCGACAGTGACTGACAGCTTCATCTCTGTTGCTGTGTGCTGTATGAAGGTGTGGTGAGTCTCCAATCAGCTCTCAGTAAACTCTGCAGTGTGTAATTTCAACTCCCCATCCTCTGTTTTCTGACAGCTCAGGCAACTTTATAAATACTGGATTTTTATTGGATGTAAATAGAAGACCGCAGATAAACAGGTACAACTTATGTAGAAGGATTTGTTTCATCTATGTGTCACCTGAGGCCAGTCACTTCACTGGGTGTATGTAAGGGTTTACAACCACTTTTCTACCCTTAATGTATATAGATTGAGCATATTCTATATTGTACATTCAAGTTTATAAAATATTAATAAAAAACTTTGCCCTAATACCAGAGGTGGGGGACTCGAGTCACAATTTTCAGGCCTTGCGACTTGCTTGATTAAAGTATGAATATGACTTGACTTTGACTTGCAAACAAGTTACTTGAGACTTGACTTGGAAGACTCGACATTGACTCCATGAGTCTAGAGTCAGTGGCGGCGGGAGGGGGGGTTTGACCAGGGCTATAGCCCAGAGTGTTTCCCCAAAAAGCCCCGGATCTCGTGTGCATTGCAAAAAACTATTAGCTCGATCCTCCTCCTCCTCTGTGCTGCCTGGGCCTCACCTGGCTCTACTTCCTTGCCTGCGTGCCAACCGCGGACACACTGGTTGCTAGTATGGCCTGCCTCTTGGCCTCTAGCAACCAGTGATTTTAAGAATACTACAAAAGTACACAGACAGATGTTACATTTTGCTAACATTCCATTTTATTGTTTATAGGACTTTCAGGAGAACTCCAGACAAAACATATTTCAGTATTAATTATGCAACAAGAATATCTACTGCTCTTCATCAGCTTTTTTTTTTTCTTAGATCCAATGTTTAAAGCAAATACACCCTATCCCAAAAATGAGGCATATAGAATGCAGCACTGGTCCTCGAGCATCTGTAAAAGTGTGGGCACTTACCCCAGCAGTTTACAAAACAAAACGCGGTCTTTCCACTTGCATGTTCTCTGTATTATCAAATTACTGGCACTTTATATCTTGCCCGAAGTTCTCCTTTAAAAAAAGTGTCTGCTACAGCCTGTGGGATGAACCGGTTCTCCTAAGAACACAGCCCATTTACCAGAACTATTGCTCTATACCTAGTATATAGTCAGGCTGGCTGGCTATACACTAGTAGAATTTCATTTATTTGTTTTCTAACAATTAGTAGGGTCAAATCGGCATTTGTTTTAGACCGTGGTGACAAGAAAATTGAAAGGAGCAGGATGGAAAACAGTTTTCCCAAATGAATGAATTTCTAACAGCGTATGTGGTTTTATTTCAGTAAAGTCCATTCCTTCTAAAATGAAAATGTTAGAAGCAAACAAAATCTTGAACTACTTTTGAAATTCTACTAGTACAGTAAACCCCCCTCCATTGCGGGGGTTACGTTCCGGACCCAGCCGCGAAAAGTGAAAATCCGCGAAATAGAAAAACCCTATTAAAATGCATTGTAGGCATGTTTTTTTTACTGTCACTGTACGTGTAAAAGCATTTTAAGGTCTTTAAACACACTTTTAAAACAATAGAAACTCATTTAAACACATAAAAGATACTGAGAGACATAGCAAGAGCTATGGAAAACACAAAAATTTCATTTTTAATGATTTATATATAGTAAAATAACATTACAAAAAGAAAAACGCAATATACCGGGACCGCAAAAACTGAACCGCGATGGAGCGGGGGTTTACTGTATGTGCTCAGCCTTAGGAATGAGGCATATGGTGAGGAGGGGGAAGGGAAGGTCTTGTTGCTTATAGCAACCTGAATCTTTTTTACATGTTCAACTCTGGGCTGCAGAAATGACAGTGTGAAGTCTGCTGGTTGCTCTGGACACCAAAAAAGTTGACGTTTAAACACTTTATATACAAGCCCCATAGAGACTAAACACTGAGCCATCTTAAAAAAAAAAAAAAAAACAAAAACAAAAAAACTGCTGCAGCGGAATGTTATAATTAAAGCAGAAATAATATCAAACACTTATTATATTGCAGCTTACCAACTCATAGATGTGATGGCTGCATTAGTTCCTTTTTTAGGATTTATTTTTTCATCTGGCGATAGCGCCAGTAAAATCTGTTGTTTTTGAACAGAAAAGCTCTCTTGCTGTTATAGCAGGTACAGATATTAATAATACACAAAATAAAAAATAATTACTACTGCATCTGCCAGTAGTAAGATGTAGTGTGCACATAATGTCCATTTTATTAATGACAAAATAACATTTTACAATAAATACAAAAGTAATTTTTAGAGTCTGACAGTTGCCAGCTTTAAATATGTCCCCCAGAGGCAACTGCAAATGGCTGGACGCAATTACAATATTTGAGACAGTCTTCATATTTGATGCGATGGCTGTATTAGTTTCCGGTTTCTTTCTTCGA
Source organism: Pelophylax lessonae (assembly GCF_965119305.1). Lineage (NCBI taxonomy): Eukaryota > Metazoa > Chordata > Amphibia > Anura > Ranidae > Pelophylax > Pelophylax lessonae. Next base: position 658,611,225 of record NC_138769.1, on the reverse strand, counting down.
TTTTCTTCTAATGATCCAGCCAGTAAAGCCCCATACACACATCCCGAATGTCGGCCGAACGATCGGCCGTCTTTTGTCCGGTGCTGTCCTGTCGGCTGAAAACTGCAAAAGACTGCACATGAATTTTGTCGGCCAACAACAGCCGACTGCAGAAGTGATGTCATGTGATGGTTAACTTTCCGTGTGTTTTTTCTTTTCTGAGCATGCCCAGTCTTGCTAATCGGCTGTTTGTCGGCCGAATTCTGTACTGACTGGCAAACAATCGGCCGTTCTGGTGTTGGCCAACAAAAATTTTAATGCCTGCACACCAGATTCTGTTCGGCCGAAAAGTCGCTGTCGGTTGTCGGAAGCATCATACTAACAAGCCGACAATCGGCTGATCGTTCGGCGGCCGAATATTTACGGCCGACAATCGCTACGTGTGTACGGGGCTTAAGTCTTTTTTTTTTAACAGAAAAGCGCTCTTGCAGTTACAGGAATGAGACAGACCATTTAACCCTGGCAGGGGCACCTAAAATGATCAGCTTTTATTTATGTAAACCTTTATCCCAAACTGTTTACTGTGACTAATTATACAGAACTAGCTTCAATTTGTAAATTTAAAGCGGTTGTATACCCCACTTTATTTTTACCTGCTGGTAAGCCTATAATATGGCTTACCTGTAGGTTAAATTAATATCTCCTAAACCTGCACAGTTTAGGATATATTCACCCTTCATGCAGCTTCTTGCCGGAACCGAGGGCTCCCGCACACATGCACAGGACTGATGTCATCGTGGCTGCAGAGCCTGCGATCCCGGAAGAAACGCCAGGGAACATGTTGGCCCCCCCTCAGCAGTGACTGGGCGCTGTTGCATGGTTTTCTTCTAAGGTAGGTATTTCCGAGCACATTATGCCATTGTCTTGCAGATTTTTATTTTCTTGGTATACAACTGCTTTAACGCTGCTAGTACATCAACCCCCCCCTTGACTGACAATCCTGCTGTCCAAATCTGTCACCTAAGCTTCCTCGTTCAGAGCATTTTGAAGCCTGGTACACACTATCAGTTTTTTTTTTTATTCAACCCAACAGTAATAGCTATGGATGTTAGTACAGCAATCCCTCCGCTGAGCTATTGTGTTCCCCCAACAATGCACACAACAGTCAACACTTGCTGGCTTCGGACAGGCTGATGTACACACGGGCTGAATGTCAGCCTGCTTCTGTTAAACCGGCCGATACTTAGCCCATGTGTCCCAGGCCTAATACATGTCTGTTACTGGCCAGATCACTAGGTGAAAACAGAGGAGAAAAAAAATCCTAAGAGGAAAATCAATACAGCAACAACAATAAATGATCTGTAAAGTACAATATACAACATTTTTTGTTTTTAGGTTTAATGCCACTTTAAAACTAGCTTTCGAATCATTGCAACTTAAAGAGATATCTTTAATTTTTTTTTTCCAACGGAAATACATTCAAAACTAAAAACAACAAGCAGAAAATCCACCCACTCAATTAATTCTTTGGTAACTTTAGGTAAACCAAAAAAGACAGAACATAGATTTAAATCATATCAAGTCACAGTGCAATTGATCATGTCATCATAAAAGTGCAAGCAAACAATAAAACAAAAGGATAAATACAGATAAAGAACCTTAACTGAAAATTTTAAATTTAGAGGAATGGTCAATCCAGCTAGTTATTTGCATTGCCTAACCATAAGGATTTCTGCTTTAATCCAGCAGGTACAGATATTTATACACAGACTGAAAATAATTCCAAATGACTGGATCTCCCAGTACAATAGGATGTAGTGTGCCCATATCATCTGTTTTATTCATAACAAAATAACATTTCACTTTAAATACAAAAGTAAATTTTAGAGTCCGGCAGTTGCCAACTTTCAATCTGTCCTCCAGAGGCAACTGAAAATGGTCTGACACAATAACAATATCGGAGACATTGGACCCCGTTCACATGTGTGCGCTGTCAGTACAGGTAAATGCATGTGAATCTGAACATAAAAAAGGTATGAGGAATCTGTGCACCCTTATAGTTAATGCATATCCATCCAGTGTGTGTTTTTATTTTAAAGTTCTACAAGCAGCATTTCTGTTGCATTTTTACCAGAATGCATTTGATATAAATGCTTGAAAAATGTATGTAAATAACGTATGCCTTTTACACAAGAGTGTTAACCAGCCCTTACAGTACAGTAATTGTTTTGTTCTTGAAGAAGACGGGCCAACAGGGAATAGTAAAAAAAAATGATGTCTAAAAACGGTTATTTTAGAATACATATTGACAATATTCAAAACACCCCCAACCCATAAGTCCATGTGGGGTAAGTACCAAACCATGGCCCTTTTCTGTAGCACAATGGCAGGGAATAGGCTGCTTTAAGCAGCCCATAGACTAGTCTTTTTTTTTTGCTCAACCAGTGGGCTGAACGAAAAAAGTTGACTATTCCTCCATCCACACACTTGGATGGAAGAATCTTCCCCGCTGAACTATTGTATTCCGACAGCAAGGAGACCCAACTGTTAGATTACACTGATTAGCACTGCTGGCTATTGCCGGCATCACTGATTGAGTGGGGAAAAGCCAACGGGCTGGCTGTTTGATCCACTTCTGTACAACCAGCCTGGCCATACATAGACTGAAATTTGGACAGTCCCTGCTGACCGGCCCAATTTTGATCCATGTATGGCCGGTTTTAAGGGAAGCTGAAAAAACAAGAGAATGGAAAGGCTGTGCATTTACCAGTTTAAAACACATTTACATCATTTTCCTAAGAAGCTCTAACTGTGCTTTAAATGTTCTTTTTTATATAATCATGTGTGCATTACATTTCACTTACTGACTGTGATATTGAGGAGCATCTCTACAGAGTTCCTCCATGTTTCAGCAACAGGAAGGACCCTTTTGCTCGGCCAAAATGATAGAACAAGCAAATAGCTTGCTAAGCGGATCTCATTCACAGTGGCGGCAGCTGCCACAGCCTCCTGTCTGCTGTATTGAGGGATTTCCCGGCTGTGAATGAGGCATGTAAGTGTGGGCACGCAGATCTGGACTGTCATTTTGGCACAGTAAACAGGCCCTTCCTGATAGGTGCCAGGAAATGGAACAATCAACTAATGCTGCAGAACAGCAAGGTGCGTTCTCTAAATGTTTAATCCAGTGTTTAGATAACTCTAGTGTGGAGAATCAAACCAATTTATGCATATTAGAATACACATATTCCGATTTACCTGGAATATCTGCTCAATTCATAAAATCAGGAATTTACCAACTGTGTAATCATTTGGGGATTAAACAATTTAGAACTCACTTATATTAAACTTGGGAACCACAATGTGCCTGAACATAGAATGATTGCTCAAGGCACCCAGTTAGCATAAAATCAGGCACTGAGGTTGTCAGAACCCCACCCCCTGCATGTGTCATGAGATGAGAATGTGATCAGCACTGGACCTCTACAATTTTTCAGTGTTCCTCACGCATGCCAAGTGGCCTTTAGGCTCAAAGATTAGAGGTATATGCAGTGGGCTCCTCAATGTGTAAGGCGACTAAAGATGGCCTCTGGTAAGAAACCATAAGAAAAGGAACATATGAGCATCAAGAAATGCAATGACTTCAAAGATTGTTTCAAACTGAACTTGCTTTGCCGGAAGGAATATGTACAATAGTCCTTGTCCTTAGGACAATCCTTCTGGTAAACTAGACTACAGTCCACATTTTCAGCTTTAAATCCTTTATCTTTCCTGGCACTTAAAAGCTAAACTCCAGGAAAAAGATACTCCCTTACAGTGGGGCTGTACCCAGACTGCAAGGGTTAAATGTTCGTTGAGGTCTGGGGGGGCCTGCAAAAAGTAGTTTTCCCTGATTTCCACTCCCACAGGCTCCATTCAGGCTGTAAGACTGATTCCATCAGCCTCTTCTTCCTTATGTTCCAGTGTTCACAGGTTCTTCAATGCCATCAAGTCCAATGCAGAACCGGTAGGACTGAACTGGACCTGAATACACCAAGGGAAAGTTCACTGCTGGAAAGTAGGGGAGAAAAGGAGAGTGCCAGCTTCTGAGGGAGAGGAGGCCCCCTAGACCTAAACGGGCATTTAATCTTTGCAGTGTGGGGACAATTGCACTACAAGGAAGAATATTTCCTTTTCTCTGAAAATGGGATTTAAATGTTCCCTCTCTGGCAGTCTCTGAATGTTCCAGCAATTCCGATAAAGAACATAGGGTGAGGATTGCGGCACCCACTTTAGAAGTATAACATTAGTCCTATTTTAGTGTCTGTGCTGGCAAAGTTAAATTTCATTATTATTATTATTATTATTATTATTATTATGCAGCTCTGGAAGTGGGAACTTGCAACCCAAAAAGGTGCCAAACATAGAAGGGTAGAAGGGGGGGGGGGGGGTGCATAAGGAGGAACTTCCCCAATTTAAAATTGAGCATTAGGTAAAATTGCAGCCAAAGAAATCGACATCTCACTTTTTTTCGTGGTTTTAAAGAAGGAATCCTAGGCGCTTACCTGGACTAACCAGTACATTTTTTTCTAATGCATACAGGGCTGGTATAAGAATGCCATGCTTCTCCTCAAGCCAGTGTTTCTCAACTCCGGTCCTCAGGGAACACTAACAGGCCAGATTTTAAATATTACTTTGGGGAGATGCAGACTAGAATACTGCAATCACTGAGCAGCAAATTATATCACCTGTGATGTTTTTCAGTTTTCTTGCAAACCTGGCCTGTTAGTGGGCCCTGAGGACCGGAGTTGAGAAACACTGCCTCAAGCAACCCAAAAAGACAACCAGAATCTACTTGAATAAGTAACAAGCAGAAGACAAACTACTTTGGAGTCAAAGTAATTGGCAGCATGTCATTTAACACAGAATTATATCGAACACTAATATAATAACAAGGATGAATAGATATCTGAACCCGGAAACCGTGCATCCTTCTGAAAACTACATCCCAATGAAAAACACAAACTGTATGTTAGGACTTTCTTTGTTTTGTGGTGAAAAGCAGGCCCAAAGTTAGTAAAATATAGTTTCTAAAGCATTACTAAGGTGCTTCTCAATGTTATAACTCGTTAAACTCAGTTAAAGTAACCCTGTCACCAATATAGATTACCAAATAAACCTCTTACTTGCACCACCACCCTGAGCACAATTCTTGCTCCAAAGCTTGCTGTGAAATCTCCTTAAACACCCCCCCCCCTCCTTTTCCCTTCCCATATTTTTGGATGAGGCACAAGAGAAAAATGTATAGCAGAACTGAGCTGCATAGAATTCCAGATGTCCATTTAAATTTGCTAAACAAATTTATTTTATACAACAGGGTTTGAAAAGCACGACCCTCCCTGCTGCACCAGAAACGTAAAATCCAAGAGCGGTATTATGCACTTTCCCAGCAAGAAAACATTCTCAACAAGGAAAATCTGAAGATTCAGGATTTAGGGCCCAATCACTCTAGAAACTGCACATCTACTGTGCGTTTTTTTGTTTGTGCATTTACATGCAGTAGATGCATGTCTTTTCTATCTGCATTTGTCCTGTGAGGTCACTTTCTTCTTCCTTTCCTTGGGCTTCTATGTGCAATGTGATGAGTTATGTGCATGTGTTTTTGCACATTTACGGAGCGAAAAAATGCAGCATGTTCTACATTTGTTTTGACTGCACTGCAATAATGTGAACTATGCCCATAGGATTACCTTGGTTTTAGACTGTCTATGCAGTTGGAGTGCAGTCAAAAATGCATCCAACTGCGTTAGGTGTAAATGAGCTCTTAGAGGAAGGCTGTAGGTAAAAAATACAATTTTTATTATAGGCCCCTTTCACACGGGTGTGCTCTGTTCCATTTCAGCAGGGGATCCTAGACTGCCAAGTCAGATCGGAACAGAAAAGGACCTCACACATGAGACATCCGTGTTTGATTTTTTATTTTCACCTGTTGATTCAGCTAGTAACACCTCCTGTGCAGGGGGGACAACAGTCCCTCACTGGATTGTATCTTTGAGGGACATTGTTGTCAACCAGGACAGAAGGGTCTCATTTTCTTCTCTATAGAGGGGAGGTGTTCTGTAGCTCACAGAGGTGAATTGTGCATGGCTGATGAAACTGTATGGGATTTCAATGCAGCAGAGGCACTCAGAAAAGGACATTACCAAGCTCAATGGATTTCTGGCAGTATCAACAGGTTTTTTTTTCACATATCAAGCAGCTATAAAAACACTTTTAATGTTATTTTTAAACAGGATAAAATGGAGCAAAGAATAGTTAATTTTAAGGATTTAGATTAGACACTTAAAAGCTTCAATAATGGGCCTTACGGTACTCACTTTAAAAAAGAGGAGTATGGAAAAACTTTTTTAGGTTTTCACTTAGATTTACACTGCTGTGACACAAAACCAGCTGACAGTGGACAAAAGCCCGCTGTTGGCTGGTGTCACAAAGCTGGTCCAGGCTCTGGAAGGATCCTGACCATATTGTCTTGATCCACCCATCTACATAACAGCTGGCTCTGGCAATCAGCACTCAGCTGAGCCCGGAGCTCCGGTGAGCACTGGAAGGGCAGAGCAGAGACAGGTGATTGACAGTCATCGCTTGTGCTCAGAGCTGACCAAGAACGGAGCAATCCACGGTCATGTGATCACTCAGTTCTCAGGCTTGGAACTGTTGGGGGGACAGCTGCAGCATTAGATCAATGCAGCATCACTGAGGCGAGTATGTAGGTTTGATTCTTTAGAATTCCATATATGTCTCCTTTAAAGAAGTTTGCACTGCAATATTACTGGCAATCTACATTCTGATTGAAGCTCTCCTTTAATTAAAGATGTTTTAGTTCTAAGCATCAGCGATCTTTTGTTTTAGAGCTCCTGGGAAGAGATATGGATAATGGGGTAAGGCTGGATCAAAGTGGTGTTTTTTCAACCTAAATGGCGCATTTTTCAACATTTGTCCTTCCCTATGTATACACATATGTATATTCTGCACCATATCCTTGTCTATGTACATTTTCTTCTGTTTCTTTATTTTCATCTACAAAAGATACAAGTGAGACAGACAAAATGCTAGTTTTGACCAATCCTGCATCCAGTGTTATCCAACCTAAAATAATTTCCAAACAGTCCAGTTTTCATCTCATGTCCTGTAACTATAGAAGGGCAAGGGGTAAACACCAGCTTTCCACAGAGAGGGTGCCAGTTAGTCATGGTAACAAGTAGCAGCCTAAGTAGGGTTTTCCCATATGGCAGATGATGAACATTACTTTTTGCATACTTGCAGTCTACAGAAAGAACATGCAGTGAGCACTGCTGGCCTCATCTACGCGGTGCAAGCGAAGAAGTTAAAGTGGAACTAAAGTTTCGCTGTCACAAACTGAGCAGGCAGGCTTTTATTGCAGAAGAGACATACAATGTCTGTTCTGCAATAAAATACACTGACCCGCCCGTTTGCTGTCTTCTCCGGCACGTAAACTCAGATTACATCAGAATGACTGATTCCTGTACATATGCAGGAGTGACATCATCCCGAGCCGGACAAAGAAGACAGCACCCAGCAGAAGACAGCACCCAGCAGAAGACGCTGGCGTCAGCAAGGGACGATTAAAAAAAGAAAAAAGAAAAAGCAAGCTTAGCTCCGCTAAAAATGCAAACACTCAAACCACTAAATTCACCATTACTATACAGTATATATTTGTACTATTTTACTTTCCTCCCCATGTCCAGTTACATCTTTCCAGTTTCCTGTGGTACATGCCTGCTTACTCAATATCACTACACTGGTCATTTGTTGTCCAATGGCAGTCAACACAGAAGTTAAAAACTGAAACAGTAGGGCCACATGTACGCAAGCAGTTTGGCCCCTGTGTCAAATCTTTGCATTTTCAAACCCCCCGGAGACACGGGTGCCAGCAGCCCGTAATACACAGCAGCTTGATGCATACTCATATTTACGGTCGTACGTGTTCAGGAAAGTAGGCCTGCAACTGCAGAATTTTTGCGTTCTGGGCATATGTCCCAGAATGCATATGGTCCTAAAACACAAGCACCAATCAAGTACAGCCTCCAGCCGCCATATATTATTACCTTTCAAATTTTGGCAGGCTGTCGGCAGTGGGGTTGGACACATAAGAGGCCTTGTGGGCCCCAAAAACACTGATGTGGTGCATATGGTCAAACCAACAGTGTGCAAGTGGCCTTAATAGAGCATCTATTTAATAGCTACTCAGTGTTGCACAGGTGTACTTAATTACCAAATCATTTAGGAAAGAAATGACAATGACACCTGTAAATGTTAATATGCACGTGTCATTCAACATGCAGCCAGTGGAACTGCTGGAAGGTAGAGACCACCATAACACACTAGGAATAAGTAGGGATTGGCAAACATCCAAGTAATGTAGGGCACCAGATTGTAAATTAGACTCTTAACCACTCTGGCCACAATGTTTTGGGAGGATTTTCTCCTTAAATCCCCTGAGATATTAACTCATCAAGGAACAACATGACCACCATCAATTCTGGCTTGTCACTGAGGATTGGAGCACAAATGAAAGAACACAGTGACCGGTAAAAAGACACAGAAAAAAAAAAAAAAAAAAAAATCAATGACATCCTGAATTGGCAAAAGCCATGAACTCCTTTCCAGTGCTGCCGATCTAAAGCTAGGTTTATAGGCTTGTTTAGACAGACATTTTATAAAAGGTTGTTCTTTGACAAACCATGTGAAGAAGAAAGTTACCAGAGCTGTGTGAATCCCAGTGTGCCTCATGTGACAACATTTTTTGTGAGAAATCTAAACAGAATGCAATAGACAAATTAACCACTGGCCTTTTTGTGCACAGTAATGTGGTAAACTAACAAGTACAGTACAAACAATGGGATTTCATGCAGGCACACTGTGGTATGTTGCACACCAAACAATTAACTAGTTACCCCAAGTCATGCTATCATCAGCATAAAAATCCATAAGGCACTCTGGGACTAAAGTATTAGAGAGTAGGAAACACAGTCAGAAGAAGTTTGTGTTACACGAAGGACGAGACCCAGCTACACTATATACATCGCACTCCAGTAAAACTAAAAATGTCATTATGAAAAATAAACCTGTGTGTTCAAATGTGTGCAAAATATGTTGCAATCACTGAGAAAAATAAGACTGCAAGTAATACTGGGTCAATGTGAACTATTTAAAGAAGATCTCTAGGAAAAGAGTTTTTTTTTTTTTGGCGAGGGCTCATCTGTGATTTTTAGCACAAAGCTCGGTGATAGAAGCCAAGGGCTGTCAGAATATGGACCACCATTCTGAAATAAAAAGCATGGATACTGACTTGTAGTCTAGCCGTTTCCACAGATCTGTGCAGAAATGAAGAGTTTGATAAAAAGCACAACCTCTACCAACCACTCCATTTCAATACTGCTCATTACTTTTCATTTCAGATAAGAGCTCAGACTCTAAAGAGCCCCCAGCCTTCCTTCGACAGAAGAAAGCTGTACATTTCTGAGCACCTCCACCACTGTTCCAAGTAGAGAAAATCTTTAAACTAAAACAGTCAGCCTTTTTAAACGGTTTAAAATAAACATCCCAAGTACAGGCACCACAAGTTGCTTGCTTAGTACTCTATGCGATTCTCTCACGCTAGGTTCACTTTACTACTTTAAGCAATTGTCGCCAAATTGAAAGCCCCCCAAATACAGCTGTCAGTGGTCTCCAAACTGCGGCCCTTCGCTTGCTTTTATCCAGCCCTTGGGGCAATATTTAATTCATGGGCACCAACAATGAGGCACAGCTCTTCCCAATTACACCAATGATGGGAGACCATTCCTCTCAATGACACAAGCGGTGGGGCACAATTCCTCCCAATGACACCAACGATGTTGGACAGTTCTTCCCCAATTACACCAATGATGGGAGACCATTCCTCTCAATGACAAGCGGTGGGGCACAATTCCTCCCAATGACACCAACGATGTTGCACAGTTCTTTCCCAATTACACCAACGATGGGGCACAGCTCCACCTAATGACACCACCAATGAAGGGGCATAATTTCTACCTAAGAAACCAATGATGGGGCACTATTCCTCTCACTGACACCAAAGATAGGACATTTTACTACAACTTATTTTGGGACATTTTCTACCCCCGATGGCCAAAGTCCACATCCCTTCCCCCTCCACCCCCAAAGTCTGAAGTACAGTAAACTGGCCCTTATTATAGAAAGTTTGGAGACCCCTGATGAAAATAATTATCTTTTGTGCAGCTGAAGCTACTCCATGGAGGCAAAAACAGTCAGCTGATATTTCTTCAGAAACAGATACTTCAAGTAATATCATTCTCCTGGTCTCCCACCCACCGCTGTGCCCAGTTTTATCTCCACCCAGCCCCCACATTAATACAGAACACAACAGCGAGGAGGGGTTGGTAGGAAGAACCCCACAGCATGGTGAGGGACATTCCTTAAAATGTCTGTTTCTGAAGAAACTTCAGCAACTTTCTTCTTTACAGCGACAGCTTGTATTGGGACCTTCTGTTTTGTGACAAATGCTCTAAACCTTGATGGTGTTACTTCAGGGCTAAGCAATAATAACTGCCATTTTCTTTGCCCAATGAGGTCTTCCTTACTGGCCACAGAGATACCTTTGTTGGAGAGGAGAACTGTAATGTGAAGGACAGAAGTCAGGCAAATTAGACCCAAGCAACAAGTGAAACTAGTTTAAGAGAAGCAGGCAGAGGAATTTCTGGATAATCAACTTCTCAAGCACTATGTGGTGTCTGATTTTATGCAGGAGTTTTATTTTTACAAGTTTAAAACGGCCAAAAAAATGCACGTTAAATCACTGGCTAAACTATCCTATTTACAATCAACACCACTAACAATATGCCAAAATCTACCATATATATCACAAAAATATCAGAGAAGATCTGTGGGCAGTGGCATTTGCAGCTAGGCAATACTTTGTAAAATACTTACACACACAAGATCTGAAAGACCTGCACCCACTGAGATAAAAATACAAAGCACGTGTTCAGTATGCATCGTGCAGCTTAAATAATAATCAACAGCTTTGGGAAAAGTGTAGAGATTCAGTCCTTAGAAAATCTGCTGCTCAAATAAGATCTTCTCAAAACCAGGTGGAGGAGTGTGGTAAAACTCACTGAACTGGCAGTCCAGGATTGCACTGTCATCCACTGCAAGAAGAACAAGGACAAAAACTGGTTAATCAAACACTCTACATTACAATGGCACACCTGCTGTATACATCAAAACCATCCACATGTGTCACGACCTGTATCATCTCCCTCCTTTTTTCTCATAGTGGCTTCTATAAAATGTATGTGTTAATTTGAAACTGCTTCTTCCAATTAGTTTGTTAATGATTGTGTTAATAAATCTGGGTCAACATGTATTTAATGAAGTCCGCAGATTGAACCACTGCCAGCTCAAGACTGGACATATCTGATTGATGGTAGCAGCTACAGGCATCATACAGATATCTTTTTTAGCCGGCGAATCCCTGCACCGTAAAAACAATCATAGCGGCAGTTCAGCCACTTGATCGTTCTTACAGGCGGCAGGAGGGGACGCGCTTCTTCCTCTGGTGCTTCCACTGCTTCACTCCTGCGATCGGCGAGCCAGAGAAGGAATTCACCGGCAGAAGAAGTTCACTATAAATACTGGAGGACCAGATGGTCCCCGGCAGTCTCTGACTCTCAGAGGCCTAGGCACAACATTGATGCCACGTCTGGCCTGGCAGGTGTTAATACTGCTGTGCACTCGGCTGGAGAAGCCGAGATTGTTTGTTTTTTTTTTTTTTATCTTAGTCTTCCTGCCTAGAGGAGAGATGTGGGGTCTTCTAGACCCCACATCTTTCCATAAAGAGGACCTGTCTTGTAATATGAAAAGTGATAAAAAAAAAACCTAAATTTAAAAAGAGAAAGTTTAAAAATATAAAAATAAAACAAAAAAAATTTAAAGCGCTGCCATCCCTGCGGGCTCGCATGCAGAAGCGAACGAATATTTGCGTCGCACACGCATATGTAAACGGCATTCAAACCACACATGTGAGGTATCGCCTCTAACGTTACAGAGAGAGCAACATTTCTTAGCCCAAGACCTCCTCTAACTCTAAACTGGTAACCTGTAAACATTTTTAAAGCGTTGCTGGGGCTTTTTAAGTACGGAAGTTTGGTACCATTCCACGAGTGTGCGCAATTTTACATCGTGACATGTTAGGTATCTATTTACTCAGCACTTCACAAATGTTTTGATATTCAAAGTTCCTATTCACACCAAGGCAGCACGTTGCAAAGTGTTATCACACTTTGCATTAAGGCAGTTCAAATGGGTTGCCAACAAACCACAATGGATTTGAAGACCGTCAAGCATAATTTTCTATTTTTTTAGCAGTGCAGCACACAATGACACTACAATATTACCATGTCTTGTGGTGCACTGTAATGTTTATGCATTCTATTAATTTGTTAAGGTTACACTGATAATGGCACCAAACACATATGGTACTGTAACATATGCATCACTGCAATGAAAATGTGTAAAATGGTCACCAACTCTGTAAAAGGTACCATAAAAACAGGGGGCAGTATAACTCAATGGTTAAAAAGGATCCGGAGCTGTGTCCATCAATGAATGAAAGAGAAATCACCTGTTATAAAACTATAAAAAAAGTTTTTTTTTTTTCAAAATTAACTGACTTCCCCAAAACACCACCACCAAAAGAAAGCTTTATTTGGGTGAAAAAAAAATTATAAAAGTGTCATATGGGTACAGTGTTGCATGACCGCGCAATTGTCATTCAAAGTGTGACAGCGCTGAAAACTGAAAATTGGCTTGGGCAGGAAGGGGGTATAAGTGCCTAGTAAGCAAGTATTTAAGCAGTGAAAGCCTGGGGTAATTTACTGCCAGCGTCCTTAACACAGTAACAACACAAAAGGGCCGGAGTAACATCCCGCACCCCCAATATTGAGGGTATGTTGCCTGGTATGGTACAGGAGGGTCCTCGCTCGCTAACCCCCCTTTCCTGACCTGCCGGGCTGCATGCTCGGATAAGGGTCTAGTATGGATTTTGGAGGGGGCACGCCGTTTATTTCTTTATTTTTCATTGCCGGCATTTTTTTTTCCTTCATACACCGCGGATGACTCATCGGTTGTTAAAAATGCAGCTGCCCACTACCTAAAAGCCACGCAGTTTACTGGTTGTTAAGGTTGCCAGCAAATATTGCATGCAGGAACTACTAATTTACCGCATTCAAATTTTTTTTTCTTTGTGTAAACTGACTTTCACTTCGGTTTCATCCGTTATTTACACAGTAAAATACCAAACAAAGCAATAGTTAATTGCCATTTTCAGGATCTCATGCATTATTTGGGAAAACACTTAACTTAAATACCGCATACGATGTGGTTCTGTGAATGAAGCCCACTGTGCATGAAGCATTTAGCTCTGCCAGCAAGTATCCAGTAATATCGCCAGCACCTGTTGGACTGTAGCCTAAGTATTTGTGTTTGACATCGCTCTGTTGAAGAGGCATTGTCCCCCAAAGTCTGCTCCCACTAAGCCATACATGATTACTGTGTCCTGTAGTGACACAGAAGACAGCTAGAGGGAACCACTGGGAGCTGTGAAGGACACAGAAAATGGTAAGACATAGGAGTGACAACAAGGATATTACCCAGAAACATATTACTTACCATATACAACAGGAAAGACGGTCCCTCTTATGCCCGATGCAGGACAATGCATATTCTTTCCATTTAAATACACATTTAACTCTACATGATCATAAGTAATGCCCTATAGAAAGAAATAAGGAAAACTTATTAGTCAGTGATTAATGGAGAAATAAACAAATGACTACTAAAACATATGTAACAACGTTGGTTCGTATAAGCCAAATTTACAGTGAAAGAAAAGTTAAAAGCACAACTGAAAAAGTATGCCTTTTTTTCCCAAAACAATTCTATTACCACACAGGTCTTAAAGCACAAATAAAAAAAAAAAAAAAAAAAAATGTAAATCCTTTGCCCAACAAAACTAAAAATAAAAATGCAGCTTTTGTTATAACGCTAACCCTCAATCTGCAGCAGTCCTCATCAGAGGCTCCATTCACTAGATGCCACCACCCATCTCGTGGATGGCCAGCACCACTCAACTTAGTTCTCTGATCTGACGCGGTCATACATGTAACTTCAAGGGAGGCATCATCACATCTGCCTGGACTCAGAGAAGTAGTGCAGGAGTAGGGACCACCCACCACCACGCCGAGAAAGAGGAAGGACTCATGTCACTAACAGACCCTCAGTAAAATAGTGGATGCCTGTGTATTGTGGGAGGGTGAGAGCAACTTAAACTGAAAATTTGGTTTAAAAGAATATCTACACTGTATCCGAACACCAAACAAAAACACAAATTATTTTTTAGTAATCAAAGTAACCCCCACCAATTCATCCAGGTCTTCCATTGCAAGCCTCCTTGGGGAAAAAAAATTAAATTTTCCCATCTCTGGCTTTAATACGTTGAGTCACTAACCTACAACAAGCAAGCAGCAAATATTCTCTATCTATAAATATGAAAACTTCCAATCAAGTTTTTTGTTTTCTTATTGAAGCTTCTATCAATTTGCATGTTCATTTAACAAACACATACACAAATGACATACAACCATGATGCAGTACTACCAAGCCACCCATTGTACAGTGGTACGGGGTAATCCATCAAAAACTAAACACAAATTGATCGCATGTGTGAGTTGGACACAAGTCCTTATATGTATCTACTACCCTGGTGCCCTGCCTTGCTTTCCTTCTTTTCCCCTCTCTTCTACCTCTCTCTTATCAGCATTCTCTTTTATCCTTACCTATTCTTTCTTATCCCTGTCTTGTTGGCTCTGTTTGCCCAGATGTTTAGACCACTGAGTGCGTTTTCGTGCACACTTCCATATGCGCTTTACTCATAGCTTGAACATTGGCATTTCCTTAGTCTTTGACACTTGTTGGAAACGGTTATTAGTATGTTACTGTTTGAATCGTGCTGTCTGCATTCCATTTGCCATGCAGAGCCTGTTGGTTTCTTGTACTACTGTTTCTTGCTCTGTTGTTTGTACATTTGTAAACTTTGAAATTTCCAATAAAAATGAATATGAAAAAAAAAAAAAAAAAAAAAAAAAAAAAAAAACTAAACACAACACAGCCAACATCATAAATCCCAAGAAAAGAAGAGGCTTTTTGAAAAATTCATCAAAGTTATCTATCAACCTAGTGTAAAAAAAAAAAAAAATATGTGGAGAGGCAATACAGTATTTCTAATCACCAATGTATTGAGAAGGTAACTGCAATGCTGGAGACAATGGATGTAGAATGTTAGACATCCAAACACCATTTACACTTTCAGAGGGATCCATAATGGATGTGACACTGAAGAAGAATATGGATAATTTAATAGTAGACGGTGTAATTTAATTACATCTTTGAGTCTGCCCTGAGTGGTAAAATAATACTGGTTACATTATTGTAGTAGCCACCATAGTTTGTAGAAAAGTGGGTCAAGTGAACAGCCAACCACTTCATAACTTAAAAAACCTTTTCGGACACCCACTTCGTTTAAGCTGGGTACACACTAGAAGAAAAATCAGAAGAAAACTTCCATACAAGTAACGACTGGAAACCAAGGTGAAAGCTAGAGAATTTTTATTCGTACATAAACACAACATCCGATTTTCACTCAATGTGTACAGTAATCGTACAGAAATAAGCTAAAGTGGGGTACACACTAGTAGAAAATGGGCCGAAAATTCCCGTCCGAGGTAAAATCGTCCGATTTTCGCCTAGTGTGTACACAACTTTCAGCAGCCGATGCCGACATTTTGAACGAAAAAAAAAACGGAGGGACAAACACCAAAAATTTTTTCGTCCGTCCCCAGACGACCAATTTTCGTCTAATGTGTATGCAGTACGTCCGTTAAAAATCGGATACCAAAGACCGCGCATGATCTGAAGTTGCTGACAACCCGGAAGTCTAGGAACAAACGTGCCAAAAAAAAAAAGAAAAAAAAGGAACGAGAAATTTCGTGAACATTATGCACTGTCAACTAAAAACGGTTATGAATGCTGAGAAGAGAGAAAAATCGGAGGATATTTCGTCCGATTTTTGTCAAGTGTGTACGGCCCTTAAGAGAAAAATACATGCACGATCAGAAGCAAAGAATGACTCGGAAGAAGGTGGTAACGAACATAGAAATCGTGAACAAGAAAGAACACTTGCCTTTGTTGTTGAGAATTTTTGTACAAGGTAATACCATTGTTGGTTACATCATGATACGCACCTTCAAATCATTCATCTGATTTTCTAATAGTGTGTAATCCACTTAACATACTCTTCCCTAGAAGGGCGGCATAAAGGTGGTCTCTCCAGAGGAGGTGTGTGTTTTGAGTTTGAGATCAATATTTGTAACACTGTTAATTATCAACACTATTGTCTCCCAGCATCTGACAAGCTTAGGCATCTCCATAACACATAGATCAAAGTACCTGGGCCTTGGCAACATCTGGGGCGTGCAGGTAAATCAGAGATTCCCCATTGAAAGTTTTTTCAGGGTTTTACAACTATGTAGAATAAAAATCAGTATATGTTATGAGATAGGAAGATTTGGAAGCATAGTCAAAGCAGCCTCCCATTTTCCTCATCAAATTCACCTACATCTCTCTCCCATCCAGTCAGCATGTTAGGTAATTGATGTGAGATATCAAATCCACTCAGGTTTGGCGTCCACTATCTTTGAGTAGAAGAGGCCAGAGTGAGCCTTGAGCCAGGCCTGTGCTTCCAATGTATAACCATTGATAGCATTTGTCTGGACAGCCCACATTCGGCTTCTAGGGAACACTGTGAGCGGCCATCTTCTTGGTGGGCTCCAGATTTACCACACACCACACCGAAGTGTGCCTTCACTGAGGGACACCAACAGCTGATCCCAGTGAGCCTTCCGGCTGGTATGTGACCCTTGAGTCCGTTTCCTTTACAAAGTGCTGGGCCTTTGTAAACTTGGGCTTTCTACCTTTTTAATTAGACTGGGTCATTCACACATGACTGTTTATCTGGACTGCGTGCTTTATCTATAGCTAAATAATAAATGTTAATTCATGGTTTATATGGAAGCAAGTTTTAATTATTTATTCATCATCCTCCAAGTTATCTACTTGTTTCTCACGGATATCTTGATTTTACCAGTGTGCAGCATATAGCCTTTGTGTTTCTGTTTTGGATATCTCCATTCCTTCACTGGATTGCATACAGCACGGGTCTGGGTCAACGAGATGCATGTTACTCCCACACATGCAGGTGCATCTCAAAAATTTAGAATATCAAAAAGTTTATTTCAGTAATTAAATTCAAAAAGTGAAACTCATCTATGGTATAGATTCATTATACACAGAGTAATACATTTCAAGCATTTCTTTCTTTTAAATTTTGAGGTTTATGGCTTACAGCTAGTGAAAACCCAAAATTCAGTATCTCAGAAAATTCGATTATTACACAAAACTAATAAAAAAACAAAAAAAAAAAAAAAAGTTTTTAATACAGAAATGTTGTCTTACTGAAAAGTATGACCACGTACATTATAGTATGCACTCAATACTTAGTCAGGGCTCTTTTTGAATGAATTAATGCATCAATGCAGTGTGGCATGGAGGAGATTGAATGGAAGCCCAGGTTGCTTTTATAGTGGCCTTTAGCTTGTCTGCATTGTTGGGTCTGATGTCTCTCCTCTTCCTCTTGACAATACCCCACAGATTCTCTATGGGGTTTAGGTCAGGTAAGTTTGCTGGCCAATCAAGCACAGTGATACCATGATCATTAAATCAGGTAGTGGTACTTTTGGCAGTGTGGGCAAGTGCCAAGTCCTGCTAAAAAATGAAATCAGCATCTCCATAAAGCTGGTCAGCAGAGGAAAGCATGTAGTGCTCTAGAATTTCCTGGTAGAGGGCTGCACTGACTTTGGACTTCATGCAACTTGGATTCTGTACCGCTCCACTCTTCCTCCAGACTCTGGGACCTTGATTTCTAAATGAAATGCAGAACTGACTAAGCAACAGCCCAGTACTTTTTCGGCTTAGCCCAGGAAGGTTCTGGTTAAGGAGAGGCTTAACACAAGGTATGCGACAGTTGAAGCCCATGTGCTGGATACGTCTGCGTGTGTTGGCTCTTGAAGCACTGACACCAGCCATAGTCCACTCCTTGTGACTCTTCTCAAATTCTTGAATGGCATTTGCTTCACAATCCTCTCAAGGCTGTGGTTATCCCTGTTGCTTGTGCACTTTTTTCTACCACACTTTTTCCTTCCAATCAAGTTCCAATTATATGCTTGGATAGAGCACTCTGTGAAAAGTCATCTTGTTTAGCAATGATCTTTTTGTGGCTTACCCTCCTTGTGGAGGGGGTCAATGGCTGACTTCTGGACAACTGTCAAGTCAGCAGTCTTCCCCATGATTGTGTAACCTACTGAACCAGACTGACCATTTAAAGGCTCAGGAAACCTTTACAGGTGTTTTGAGTTAATTAGCTGATTAGTGTGACACCATGAGTCTACAATATTGAACTTTTTCACAAAATTCTACATTTCTGAAATACTGAATTTTGGGTTTACTAGCTGTAAGCCACAATCAAAATTAAAAGAAAGAAATGCTTGAAATATATCACTCTGTGTGTAACGCATTTATATAACATATGAGTTTCACTTTTTTAATTGAATTATGGAAATAAGTTACCTTTTTGATGATATTCTAATTTTAGATGCATCTGTAACTGCTAGCCCATTCTATGGTTGAGTGCCTTGGGTCTGTTTGTTGCATTTTTTTTTAAATACAATGGGACCACCAGGAATCAAATCCTTCCAACGTATATAATCAATTCATTTTTACCATTTCTGCAAGAATCATAATGTCGATTATTTATGTATGATCTACAAAAGTTGGAGGAGTCCAAACTATTGAGTAAATGTATCCTACCAATTACCAATCAGGGCAGTTTGCACATGCATTACGTTTAGACTTAAATTTATGTAGCAATGGAGATTATTAACCAAGTACTCCTGAATATGGGGGGGGGGGGTCACTTTTACTACTAGGTATGTTATTTGTGAGGCACACTACAGGACAGGCTACTAAAACATCTAATAATATAAGTCAGTGAGTTGCTTCACGCAATAAACTGTATAGAAAAAAACTCCAGTACAAATGAAAAGGGATTGGAGTGTGAATTAGATATACGAGGATAAGAGCCCATTCACACTAGCACGACTTGTGAGGCAACTTGTGTTGCCCCAGGTAGCTTGACATAACAAAAGCAATGTTAATCAATCAGTGCCGTCTTAATTGACACTACTGAAGTCGCTCCGATTTCAGAAAAGGGTCCTGTACTACTTTGAGGCGACCTGTGATCCGACTGTCCCATATACTTCAATGGGAGTTGCCTCCTTATCTTAATTGACACGACTTGTTATCAGACTTTCCAGGAAGAAGAAAGAGATTAGCCAGGCATTCCCCACAGACAAAGTCGCCTGTCTCTTCAAAGTAGTGCACAAGTCTCTTCCAAGTCTCTAAACAAGTCTCTTCAAGTCACGGGGCGACTTTCTGGTAGTGGTAGTGTGAACCAGCTCTAAGTGTTGAACACAAATATAAATATAATTATAAGTGCCCATTCATACTACCGCGACTTGTCAGGCGACTGGTCAGCCTGACAAGTCGCGGTCCATGCAGTGCTACAGGAACCGTTCTAATAGGAGCGACTCAAGTCGCTCAGACTTAGAAAATAGTTCCTGTACTACTTCGGGGCGACATCGGAGCGACTTGCATTGACATTCATTATATGAAGTCCGTGCAAGTCGCGCCGAAGTCGTGGTGCACGCGACTTCACAGGTCGCCCCCGAAGTTGTGCCGCGGTAGTGTGAACCGGCACTAAAGGTGACACACCATAAAAATTAAAAAAAATGAAGATTGCCAGAAAGTCCATATAAGATATAAAAGTTCCAAAACAAGTGACAATTCTTGTGTAATTTCTTAAGTGCTTCTTCTCTTTCCAGATGATGCTATGATCAGCAAAATGCATTGAGGTCCAGCACGTCACGTCCGGTTTTCGGGAATCTGTAGCGTGGAACGCGGAAGGAACACTCTCCAGCCGCTCCTATTGTACCTGTAATTCATTGCCTGTTGCAAGTGCCTTAAGAGGCACCATAAAATGTGAGTTTTTTTTTTTTTTTTTTTATTTCTTCTACCCATAATAAAAATTACTACACCACGAGTGGCTCTCCATGTATTTTTTGAATCACCCACACAGGAATTCTGAGCCACCCATTTAGGAGATCATCCCTGAATCTTCACCTAGGAGGAGGGTGTCGCTGAAAGACCTCTTAAGCTTCACTTGCACTATAGGTCCCTAGTGCTTCTGGTAAGTGACCTCAGCTCACAGGGTGAAGGATCAGATAACCCCTACGTCACTTCTGTACCCCACTAAGAGAAGAAGCACTTAAATTACACAAGAATGGTCACTTGTTTTGGAACTTTTATATAGGAATATTGCACTAGCACTTTACCTTTTTCACCATACAGCCAGGTTTGCATTTTTGCACCATCACCTATATTTATAGATATTTTTTTTCCCTATTCGCAGAGATACTAAACACATCTGGTGATTTTTACAGCACTATTATATATTTATTGTGGTTTTGATTTTAGATTATATTTATGACTGATTGCACCCATGTGTTAGCGCCTCACTACTTCCTTTATTTCCATTTAAGTTCATCAGGCAGCTTCACATTTATATTGCTACATTCCAAAGCGAGGCGCCATCATTCTCTACATTTCCCTTTACAGGACAGGCTAGGACAGGGAACCCCTTTACTGAATTAGAGACATAACGGATTCCAGAGAATATAGTATCCCCAAGGAAAGAAGGGTGTCAGTGTAAACAATCTGTATACATCTACTGAATCAGTAGCTCAAAGTACTAAAGCTGTTGGATTAGCATTAAAGCCAGACAAACAGTATTTCCAAAAGAGAAGCTCAGTTATGAAAGGCGCGGCAGCGTTTTATTACTTATCCCTTGATAAAGTCACGTTGTGCTGTGAC
The DNA here is from genome assembly GCF_965119305.1 of Pelophylax lessonae. Lineage (NCBI taxonomy): Eukaryota > Metazoa > Chordata > Amphibia > Anura > Ranidae > Pelophylax > Pelophylax lessonae. Next base: position 658,590,087 of record NC_138769.1, on the reverse strand, counting down.
GCAACGCGTCGGGAGAAGCCGTCTGACGTCACTTCCGGTCTTTGGCCGAGACCGAAAACTACCAGTATTCACCGCCATACCGCTGCCACGCCACTACGCTGTTATTCATATTCTGAAATGTGAGTTTTATGTTTTTTTTTCAATAAATGTATTACAAACTTACTACACTATGAAGTCCTTCCTTTTATCTATGGTTTGAGCCACAAACCCTGCTCAGGACAATTTATCCATTGATGCTTGATGCTGGCTGTCTAGAAGGGATTAAGGAGCCTCTCATAGAAGTGACCCCTTTGGCTACTGGAAAGCGGATTGATCCATCCACATTGGAGAACCTGTTACCTATTGGTACAAACGCTCTTTATGAGTGATTTGGAGGTGAGCGGCCATTTCACTTATTTATGGATACATGCTTACCATCGCAGTGATTACGTTTCCCGCACCTACCGAATTATTCCAGTTTCCCGCACACCTGGCAACTTGCTTAGACACCAGCACTTTTTTACTAAGATTATCGCCTCTTTTATGAACTTTTGTATACTACGTCATTATTGCTTTACAAAGGACTTTTAACCTTTGTAGTATTTGCTGTTGTTACCCCCCTCCCCAGCTTTTTGGGGGTATTTATACTCTTTATATATTTTTATTTTTCCCATTTATCTATAGTGTGTCTTTTACCACTTTTTATGCTCTCCTGATCAGATTTTTTACTGAATCAGATTTAAACACAGTGCACCTTGATTCACTGTCACTTTATTATCGGTTTCCTTTCAGTGATTGAAGTTTTTATATAATTTATTGTGGTTCACTTATTTGCACCTTTAGCACAGTGCACTTTACCACATCACTTTATTATCAATCATTTTATCATTATTAATATATTTTGTAGCTCTAATGTATTCTTGCTTTGTCCATGTGTATTTATGTGATTGAGTAAGTGCCGATTCATTATTATTCTTTTGCTTTAATGTATGTGGTGACACTACTTAGAATTGGCTGCTAATATTGCGTTTATCACACTCTACTCTGCCTGGTTTCTACATCTTGTTTATGGTCAGCGCTTAGGTCTTATACTACTTACTTTATTACTTATATACCTTAACTATAGTATATATTTTATATGCGGCCCGAGGAAATTTCTCTAAACTCAATGTGGACCAGAGAAGTCAAAAGTTTGGACACCCATGCCTTAAAAATTGTACTGATGAATTATTGTACCATAGGTGTGAAAATATATTTACTTGTGCTGCATACATTCCTGTAATCGGTTATGTCTGCACCATATTCTTTTCTTTTTCTACAATAAAATAATATTCTCACTGTGAAAGATAAAATAGCGAACAAGTGAACTATTGTCTCTGCTGATAGAAAGGTATTGATCTAAAATTGCAAAGCTAAATGGACTTTCTGTATTGGTAGAAATCACCCAGCCCCCTCCGCGCTCTCCATTTTTTCCAGGCTAAACCTAACTAGTTTTCAAAAAGCTCCCTGCCCCTTCCTAATATGTATGCTGACCAACCTGTATAAGATATGCACTCCCTGACCACTTTATTATTAGGTACACCTGTTCAATTGCTTGGTAACTCAAAGTGCTAATCAGTCAATCACATGGCAGCAACTGAATGCATTTAGGCATATAGGCGTGGTGAAGATGACTTGCTGAAGCTAGAACCGAGCATCAGAATGGGAAAGAAAGGGGACTTACAGTGCCTTGCTAAAGTATTCGGGCCCCCTTGAACTTTGCGACCTTTTGCCACATTTCAGGCTTCAAACATAAAGATATAAAACTTTAATTTTTTGTGAAGAATCAACAACAAGTGGGACACAATCATGAAGTGGAACGAAATTTATTGGACATTTCAAACTTTGTTAACAAATAAAAAAAACTGAAAAATTGGGCGTGCAAAATTATTCAGCCCCTTTACTTTCAGTGCAGCAAACTCTCTCCAGAAGTTCAGTGAGGATCTCTGAATGATCCAATGTTGACCTAAATGACTAATGATGATAAATAGAATCCACCTGTGTGTAATTAAGTCTCCGTATAAATGCACCTGCACTGTGATAGTCTCAGAGGTCCGTTTAAAGCGCAGAGAGCATCATGAAGAACAATGAACACACCAGGCAGGTCCGAGATACTGTTGTGGAGAAGTTTAAAGCCGGATTTGGATACAAAAAGATTTCCCATGGTTTAAACATCCCAAGGAGCACTGTGTAAGCAATAATATTGAAATGAAAGGAGTATCAGACCACTGCAAATCTACGAAGACCTGGCCGCCCCTCTAAACTTTCAGCTCATACAAGGAGAAAACTGATCAGAGATGCAGCCAAGAGGCCCATGATCACTCTGGATGAACTGCAGAGATCTACAGCTGAGGTGGGAGACTCTGTCCATAGGAAAACAATCAGTCGTATACTGCACAAATCTGGCCTTTATGGAAGAGTGGCAAGAAGAAAGCCATTTCTTAAAGATATCCATAAAAAGTGTCGTTTAAAGTTTGCCACAAGCCACCTGGGAGACACGCCAAACATGTGGAAGAAGGTGCTCTGGTCAGATGAAACCAAAATCTAACTTTTTGGCAACAATGCAATGCAAAACGTTATGTTTGGTGTAAAAGCAACAGCTCATCACCCTGAACACACCATCCCCAATGTCAAACATGGTGGTGGCAGCATCATGGTTTGGGCCTGCTTTTCTTCAGCAGGGACAGGGAAGATGGTTAAAATTGATGGGATGTTGGATGGAGCCAAATACAGGACCATTCTGGAAGAAAACCTGATGGAGTCTGCAAAAGACCTGAGACTGGGACGGAGATTTGTCTTCCAACAAGACAATGATCCAAAACATAAAGCAAAATCTACAATGGAATGGTTCACAAAGAAACATATCCAGGTGTTAGAATGGCCAAGTCAAAGTCCAGACCTGAATCCAATCGAGAATCTGTGGAAAGAACTGAAAACTGCTGTTCACAAACGCTCTCCATCCAACCTCACTGAGCTCGAGCTGTTTTGCAAGGAGGAATTGGGCAAAAGTTTCAGTCTCTCGATGTGCAAAACTAATAGAGACATACCCCAAGAGACTTACAGCTGTAATCGCAGCAAAAGGTGGCGCTACAAAGTATTAACTTAAGGGGGCTGAATAATTTTGCATGCCCAATTTTTCAGTTTTTTATTTGTTAACAAAGTTTGAAATATCCAATAAATTTCGTTCCACTTCATGTGCCCCACTTGTTGATTCTTCACAAAAAATTACAGTTTTATATCTATGTTTGAAGCCTGAAATGTGGCAAAAGGTCGAAAAGTTCAAGGGGGCCGAATACTTTCGCAAGGCACTGTAAGTGACTTTAAAGGTGGCATGGTTGTTAGTGCCAGACGGGCTGGTCTGAGTATTTAAAAAACTGCTGATCTACTGGGATTTACACACACAACCATCTCTAGAGTTTACAGAGAATGGTCTGAAAAAGAGAAAATATCCAGTGAGCGGAAGTTGTGTGGACGAAAATACCTTGTTGATGTCATAGATCAGAGGAGAATGTCCAGACTAGTTTGAGATGATAGAAAGGCAACCGTAACTCAAAACCCACTCAGTACAACCAAGGTATGCAGAACGCACAAAACATCGAACCTTGAAGCAGATTGGGTACAGCAGCAGAAGATCACACCGGGTGCCACTCCTGTCAGCCAAGAAAGGGAAACGGAGGCTACAATTTGTATGGGCTCAACAAAAATGGACAATAGAAGATTGGAAAAACGTTGCCTGGTCCGATGAGTCTTGATTTCAGCTGCGACATTCAGATGGTGGGGTCAGAATTTGTCATAAACATGAAAGCATGGATCCACCCTGCCTTGTATCAACGGTTCAGGCAGATGGTGGTATAATGGTGTGGGAGATATTTTCTTGGCACACTTTGGGCCCCTTATAACCAATTGAGCATCGTTTAAACGCCACAGCTTACCCGAGTATTGTTGCTGACCATGTCCATCCCTTTATGACTACAGTGTCCCCATCTTCTGATGGCTCCTTCCAGCAGGATAATGCACCATGTCGCAAGGCTCAAACCATCTCACCACTGGTTTCTTGACACTGAGGTGACTGTACTCCAATGGCCTCCACAGTCTCCAGATCTCAATCCAATAGAGCACCTTTGGGATGTGGTGGCATTGCATTATGGATGTGCAGCCGACAAATCTGCAGCAATTGTGTGATGCTATCATGTCAATATGGACCAAAATCTCTGAGGAATGTTTTAAAACACCTTGTTGAATCTTTGCCACAAAGAGTTAAGACAGTTCTGAAGGCAAAATAGGATCCAACCCAGTACTAGCAAGGTGCAACAAATAAAGTGGTCGGTGATTTATATACTTACCTATCCTCAGCCCACACCAGTCTGGTCACATGATCTCCCATATCAGGCAGCTGCTGCTGCAGGGGAGACGAGAGAGCTCTCAACAGCAGCTAGGAATGCCCAGGAGCAGCAACGTCACTCATAGGCTTCAATGGTACATCTGCTGTTTGTGCTCCCAACTCTCCCCTGCAGCTGATGTGGACTAACACAGGGGAGCCGATCATGTGATTGTGCCGAAACAAAGCAGGCGAAAAATAAGTTAGTACGAACAACTCTTACATAGGGTAATCAAATAGGTGTTAGAAAGGGGCTAGTTAGGTTTAGCCCGGAATTCTACTTTAACAATTTAACATTATGGCACAGTAGCATTATAAATCGTGTTGCACTCACCACTACATCGCCCTCTTGTGGAAGGCTGTTGGCTGGTAGCCTATTCTTCTCCTCATTGTTGTGATAGATGGCTCCATCGTTTCTCATCACAAGACCGTGTACATCTCTTCCTAATGGAATCTGATTAAGGTTGGCTTTTTGGGTTGCAACACCAACTCCCCAGACACCTGTTATATTGGAAAAAGTATGTTTATATCAAACAGCCTTAAATTTTCCATTCCTAATAAAAATAGCTTACTAAAACATAACAGTAAAAGGTATTTCCTGCAGAAAATAACAATTTAACAAATCTAAGGGCTCTTGCAAACTGGTGCCAAAAACCCCCCAAAACAAACATGTTTTTAGGTGTTCCAGGTTTCTTTTCCTTTTTCTTTTCTTCTATTACAGGATGTGAATGCAGCTTTTAATTAGCCTGTACAGAAAGGTGCATAAATATCAGCAAATTAGTGCCACATTTAAGCCATCCACACATGGATCGAAATTCAGACAGTTTAGCAAGGATCAATCTATCGACTGACTTGTGTACAACCAGCCTATTGGGCTTTTTACAAACTATTAGTGCCACCGGCTACAGTTGGCAAAAAAAAAAAAAAAAAAAAGACGATCATTCGTCTGATAATCTCATCGTGTGTGCTAGGCTTTAGTTGATTTACCTTTTAATCATACTGTCTAGAACAATCCAGAATCCAATGTGTTCACAAATCTGCATGTTGTAGATAACATCACTGTGTGCACAATGTATATTGTGTAGTGAAGAGTTTAGTTTAGATCCCATTGTCTAATTGTTAAACTTCTTTACCCCCTTCATCGATAGCTCACAATGGTCTTTGCACATAGAATTGTTTAAACATCTTGCTGGCCGCATATTCATTAGACCTCATGCACACTGTTGCAGTTTGTGAGACTGGGCATTTCTTTTCCTGCCCTCAAACTTCCTTCAATGTTATCTTATTTGTGCATGCACACATGGACGCTTTTAGCAGTTTATCAGGAGAGGAGTTTATAGGCTGTTTTCTGAACGTGGGAGTGGGAATTCTGACCACAAAAAACACTGAACGCTATTTAAACACTCATAAACTTCAGGCACAATTACCACTTCAGCGTTTAGCTTTTCAATGGCCAGAATAAATACAAATTTTGGCCAATTAAATAAACTCCCAAACTTTGTTTAACTCTACTAAACTCACCTAGAATGTTTTGACAAAATGCAGCTTAGGCGAGTTTATGGCCCTTTCACACGGGCTGTCCGATCAGGTCCCCCCGTCAGTTTGATCAGACCATTTATTCACCCCTATGGAGCCGCGGTTGTCAGCGAACACAAGTCCGCTGACACCCGCTGCTATCCAATCCGATCCTGTCTGCCAAATCCAGACGGATGGTGGACCTATTCCCCATCCGTCTGGCGGATAGTATGAAAACGCGGTCCATTTTTTATCTGATCTCCCCATAGAGGAGAGAGGGACTCTGACAGGTCTGTCTCTGCACAGTGAGCGGTGACGGACCTGTCATCTGCCTGCTCAGCGGGGATCAGCGAAGCAATCCCCTCTGAGCAAGGGAAGTCCGTCAAACAAATCCACTTTGTGTGAAAGGGGCCTATAACACTGGTTATCTCCTGTCCAGATAAACAGCGTTTACAAGAAACCAGTGTGCATGAGCCCTTAGTGTGAAGCTAGAGAAGTGTTTAGCACACACACACACTACTTATTTTTACTTTTCTAAGAAAAAGAGGAGCTGTAAGGTACAAGGCAGCACAGTGCAATTTTTATTGCACAGGAATGCAGTCCTTCCAGATTATTCACCATGTACTAAACTCACCAGTTGTACCTGTAGCCATAATAAATTACAGATTTACTTGCTCAGAAGTGCATCTCAAGCCTAGTGCACATGGGCAGAATATCGGGCGGCATAGACTTCGACCACGTGTACTTCAGTGGGTCCGACAGAAACCGGGGCATGACTGAACAAGGTCTGCCGATCGGCTCCTGGTCAGAGTTCTCAGCCATTGGCTCGGAGCGCTGACCAGAGTGTTCTGGGGGGGGCTCAGTGGCTCCTCCTGAGCTGTCAGTTCTGTTTCGTTCAGCCCTCCTGGGTTGAAAAAAAAAAAAAAAAAACCTACTATTGTGTGCAGAGCTTAAGGCTAGCCACATAAACTTCTAATTTTTTAGCCTGTGGAATGAACAAGAGAAATCAAATCGATTCCTCCATCCACAATAAAACAGCATGCTTAGAAAAATTTCCTCAGCCCACTGTCAGAATACATGAACAATTAAGCAAGCCATAGATTATGCAATTTTCTTTCCTTTCACCATGGCTAGAAGGAAAGGAAATTGCTTGAGTTACCCATCAACACAGTCAGTGTTGATTGGGGAATCCCTCTCAGAGCGCTTGTGTTCTGTTGGTGGGGAGCCTGCTATAGCTGCTGGTAGTGATCACATCAAAAAAATCCAACTTTGTACTGAAATCAATCAATGGATCAACTTCAGTATAATAGGCCTGCCCCTTGGATGGGTTGAATCTTGGCTGGTCCCTGCTGAACCAGCCAAGATTCAATCCATCTATTGCTGACTTTACTGCACCTGACAGGATTCAGTCACTGTGTGGCCAACATTGTCCACCTGGTTCCTCTGACAAGCAACTTTAGTCAAGCCAGGTAAGGCTGACTGGGCCAACCAAGACTCAAATTTCAGCTGATTCAGGAGGCATTGTCTGAAATTCAAGCCACGCATGGCAGCTTTAAGGCACCACTAATCCCAAGCATTAAAAGGAGCTAGTTCTTAGAAAAAAAAAAGTCAGTCAAATTTCGATCCGCTCCGGCACTTTTTTTTTTCACGGAGCGGATGACACTTGTGTCATCTGCTCCGTATGTCTGCATATCATCCCATCCGTTTGCGGATGATATACGGACATAATGTATGTCTATGGGCATTGCGGATGTCAGCGGATGACACCGCTGACATCCGATTTTGCATCCGTTCCGTTTTTTAAATGGAACAAAAATAGGGTTCTGTTCCGTTCTAAAAAAACGGAACAGAACTGAAAGGATGAAAATCGGATGTCAGCGGATGGTCATCCGCTGACATCCGCAATGCCATTGACTTACATTATGTCCGTATATCATCCGCAAAAAAAATAGGATGATTTGCGGACATGCGGAACGCCCGTGTGAAAGGGCCCTTAAGTGCCATTATGAGACAAGCTGTTCTTTTCTGTTTTTTTTTTTTTTTTTTATGGAATCAGAAAACAAGTGGCAGTTATCTGTGTGCTTAGACCAGCCACTCTCACCCAGGGTTAATCCAGAGGTTCCCAGGCATTACTTCAGCTGTGGCTGACTGACCTCCCATCTGATGGGGCTTGGATAGTTCTTGGTCCAGCATTACTTGGCAGAGCCAGTGGCCTGACCACAAAAGATCTTTTATGCTGTCCGTAAGGGTGGCATTCTGACCATCACTATAAACGGGAGCATATTTTCTACTGGACGCTAATCAATTGGTTTTAGCAGGGGTTCCCGAGACCTGAAGATTATTTGAAGGGGTCCTCTGCGGCAAAAATTTTTGAGAAAGTCTGGCATAGGTGGTCTACTTTTGCAAATTCTTGTCGACTACAATCCTCAGGCAAAACCCAAATATGTTTTCCAGGAATCTGCACACACAACAGGTTATCTACACAGCTTCCACAAAAAAGTTTAACTTTGCCAACTACTGATGAACTGATGTGTAGGCAAGCTTGCAGTAAGCCCAAGTATATGCTTTTCCTTATGCCTTTGATCCACCTGGGTCATCTGCACAGTTTTTAAGATTACTCTAGCCAACAATTATTGTATACCAACCTGTAGACTGAACTTTAAACTCAAAGTAACTCTTATTCTGATGAAGAGGAGCATTGGCAAGGCAGGCACCAGTGCCACAGATTCTTCTGCCATTTTTAACAATTACGACATCCGTTCCTGCAAAGAGGGAAAGATGCATTTACTGTACATACCAGAAATGGTCTTCCTTTTGTACGCCAACCAAAAAAAATGGATTTTTGTAAAATCTTACCGTAAAATCCTTTTCTCTTAGCTCATCGACAGACGTAGTCCTCGGTGATAGACCACCTTCGGGTTATGTTACCTCCGCAGGAGCAGGACTAGACAGGAAATTAAAAAGCTCTGGCCACACCCTAGGGGCAGTCCCAGAGGGTATATCCTCTCTCTCTCTGCCTCAGCAAATCAGTTATGTGAAAAAGCAGTGCTTAGAGAATTTAACCCAACCCAACTCCAAAACAGAGGGGCGGGGACTACGTCTGTCGATGAGCTAAGAGAAAAGGATTTTACGGTAAGATTTTACAAAAATCCATTTTTCTCTAGCGCTCATTGACAGACGTAGTCCTCGGTGATACACCACCTTCGGGACGTCCCAGAGCAGTATCACAACTGAGGGGTGGGAAAATGGAAATCAAATCCCAATCTAGAAGGCCCAACCGGTGCCAACTAGAAGTTTACAATGCTCATCCTTAATGATGAGACTCAACAAAAAAGGAGAAAACAAATTTTTTTTTTTTTTTTTTTCAAACAGAAAAAAACCCTCGAGGTAGACCACCGGTCTCCTCAAATTGCGGCCTGCAAAACCTTGCGGCCAAATGAGGCATCCGCCGATGCCGTCACATCAATTTTATAGAATTTTGTAAAGGTATGTACCGACGACCAGGTGGCCGCCTTACATACCTGGACCACTGATGCCTGATGGCGAAAGGCCCAGGAAGTACTGAGCGCTCGAGTGGAGTGCGCCCTAACAGGGAACGGAGGACTCTGACCCTTAATAGAATAAGCCTGTACCACCGTTTGTCTAATCCATTTGGCAATGGTCGCGGCAGATGCAGGCAAACCCTTTCTGGGGCCATCCGTGATCACAAAAAGTGAATCCGTCTTACGGAATGATTCCGTAGCTTTCAGGTATACCCTGATTGCCCGAACCACATCTAAGGAATGCAACGCATGTTCCCGATGATGCTTGGGCTGAGGACACAAGGAAGTTAGTACAATATCTTCATTCAGATGAAAATCTGAAACCACCTTGGGAAGAAAAGATGGCTTAGGATGAAGTACTACCTTATCCCTATGAATCACTAGGTATGGTGACTGGCATGATAATGCAGCCAGTTCTGACACCCTGCGAGCAGAAGTAATAGCCACCAAGAAGACCACCTCCTGGGATAGAGTAAGCAAGGGAATCTCCCTGATGTTTTCAAAGGGAGGTTTCTGTAGAACCGACAAAACCAAATTAAGATCCCAGGGCGGTAAAGGCGCGCGGACTGGAGGAGCCAGGTGCCGCACCCCCTGGATGAAATTCCGCACCAAGGATTTGGTAGCTAAAGGCTTCTGAAAGAAGATTGCTAATGCTGAAACTTGACCCTTGATGGTGCTCAAGGCTAGCTTCTGCTCAACCCCTTGTTGCAAAAAGGCCAATATACGAGTCACCGAATAGGTACGTGGAGGAAATCCTAAAGATTCGCACCACGCAATATAAGTCTTCCATGTGTGATAATAGACTTTGCTGGAAGTCGCTTTCCTTGCTTTAATAAGGGTAGGAATGACTGAAGTAGACAAACCTCTATCCTTCAGTACTTGGGTCTCAATGGCCAGGCCATTAAAACCAGCGACTGTAAAGCACGAAGGTAAATTGGTCATAGAGACCACAGACACTCCCTGAGACGAAGTTCCCACGGAACGTCTGCGACTAACATGTCCAAGTCGGCCAGGCCGGCTTGAGGAGGCCAGCCTAGAATTTCTAGGACCACTGGCGCTGATTGGATCTGAACCAGGCGTCCCTAGAGCTATCTGGCCCCGACCATCCGAGAAAGTCTGGTCGTTTTCTGTTCCCACACATTTATCAGATACCTGATAGTTATCAGGAAAGGTGATCTTTTCTGGTTGAACCTCAGGGACCGAAGTCACCCGACTAGAGGCTACTTGGCCTATCTGGTCAACCAGATCCGATTCCTGTGAGGTATCGGGATTAATCTTAGGAAAAGGTAAAGGAAAAGATCTTTTCAGGGAACGGTAACTACCGCTTCCTGTGGTACTTAAATGTTGGAAGGGAAGAATCGCACCGATAGTAGTGGTTGATGCTCGATCTAATGTCCTGAATACCGGTGAAAACGTCCCCCCACCCTGAAACCGGGTGGGGGCGCACCTTCAGGCTGTGTACTCCTTTACTTCGGGTTTGGCTGGGTTGGTCCTCTGCTTGTCCGACCAGCCCTTCTTGAACCCTCCTGGAGGAGTCTTGCCTTTCCCGCTAGTACCAGCCGGGCGCCCTTTATGGGCGGTAAAGAAAGGTCCTCGCTTGTTGCGAGGTCCCTTAGCTTTTGCAGCCTGTGGCAAAAAAGTGCTCTTGCCCCCAGTGGCATCCTTAATGATTTCATCTAGGTTGGCTCCAAATAGACGATTCCCCTGAAAAGGGAGATTGGTCAAGGTCTTTTTGGAACCTAGGTCAGCTGACCAGCATTTTAACCACAGCACACGTCTGAGGATCACTGCTAACTTAGATGCATGCCCTAATAGGGGAGTAGTGTCCAAGGCTGCGTCACAGATAAACCGTAGCCCTTGTATGATCTGTTCCATCAAATCAGATGTCTCCTGGGGAATATCTTTTCCCCTAAGATCTTGGCGTACCATTTTCGCCCATTCTGTAAGTGTCTGGGAAACTAGACCAATAACGATTACTGGTCTAAATGCTGACCCTATCAGAGAAAAGATAGTGCGGGACTCTGCTTCTATCTTTCGATCCACCGGATCCTTAAAGGACGAAGTGTCCTCCACTGGAATAACCGTGGCTTTATTCAGCCTGGAAATAGGCGGATCCACGATTGGTGGTACCGTCCATTTCTTAATGATGGATTCCTCAAACGGATAGCGTCTAGCAATACGCCTGGAAATAGTAAAGGTACGCTTAGAATGTTCCCATTCTCCTTTAATCTGATTACCAAAACATTTAGGTACAGGAAAAGCCTTCGCCGTCTTGATGGGCTTATTAGTACCAAAAGGCATCTCTGTTTCAGTTGCCTCTGCCGGTAAAGCCTCAAGTTTTAAGGTTTCTTGCACTGCCACAACTAGTGCGTCCACCAATGCTTCTTCCTGAATAATAGCAAGAGAAGAAGCGTCCTCCTCACTTTCTGAGGGGGCTTTACCTGGGATAGCAACCCTTGCAGAGGAACCTGCAACTGCCGTGACCATCTCTGAATCTGAGTCAGAGGTGTCAGATAGTATAGGGGTAGGCGGGGGTCGCTTCCTTGACCCCCGTCCCTGACAGGCCGCCTCCACCCGAGCCACCATAGACTCCAAAATTGCTGTAAATGACTCTATACTCTGTGCACCGGCGGGTCCCAAGGCCCCCTCGAGGGAAACAGGTGGGGGAATATGTGTGGCAGGGTCCATGATAACTCCAGTTACTTCCTGGATAATATAATTCAAAAGTAAAGAAAAAAACTTTTTTTTTTTTTTTTTTCTGACCCCCAGCGCCACAAAAAAGCCCCTTAGTGTTACCTGCTAGCTATCGATCGAGAGAGAGAGAGATAGACCCCCAGGCTCACCACTTGATGCTCAGAGTTAAACTGCAACAGCTTACAGCGCTGTCACAAACAGGAAGTCTTTTGGCTGGCTGCCCAGGAAGAAAGGAGGCGGCTCCGCCCCTCTGCACGCCTTCCGGCGCCTCCCCCAAGCTCCACGAGGTGTAGGATCACCTCAAACATGGCCGCCCCCATGCAGGAGACACGAGGCTACGCCAAAATGGCGGCTCGTGCGATCCTGCAAGAAAAAATGGCGGCGGCCTGCTGAATGGCGGTGTGCTGCAGGGCACACAACACTGTCTCTGCCTGGGGATATGGCGTGGTTGGCGGTATCGGCCCCTGGCGGACCGCATGGCCGTTCGGGAGGCCTGCTAATAGCTGGAGATCTGATTTGGAAGGCAGTCTACATGTCCGTGGCTTCTGACTGGTAGGTAGCTTATACTTGACCCATAAGATTCCCAGAATGCCACAGATTACATCTTTTAAACATGTATACAATAGATTGTTAGCTCCCAAACCAAGCCTCCTGGCTTTTTGTACACAAAAAAATCACACTCAAAGTAGGAGGATCTGTGACATGTTATAGGATAGAAAAGGACTCTTTCTTACCATACAGAGAGGGGCCCGCGTTCACCACAAAACCCGTCAGGGGGAAAGGGGGAACATACTACTCACCATACCGGAACCAGGCGGGCACCAACTCCTGACAGTACCCCTCTCCACCGGGGCGGGAGGGCTGTCGACCGATACGAACGCCGTGACTCATGGTCTTTGGCGTTTCAGCGAGACGTTTAACTCGCGGGTTCAGTCCTTTTAATGGGACTTTGTCGCGGCCGACCCAGCGCGGAGCTATGGCCTGCACACGCTCGTAGGCTGAACTGGGGTGACCACCGGATCTCAACATCCAGCCCGTCGCCCAGTTCAGCTTTCTTGCTTGAAGATCTCACAGGAACACTGGAGAAAAAGCTGTCTAAAAAAATCCTTTAAGAAAAAATTCTTGCCAGGACCTAAGATCCCAGCAAGGTGTCTAGGTCCTTACTCCTAACTAGACAGAAAATAACTGATTTGCTGAGGCAGAGAGAGAGAGGATATACCCTCTGGGACTGCCCCTAGGGTGTGGCCAGAGCTTTTTAATTTCCTGTCTAGTCCTGCTCCTGCGGAGGTAACATAACCCGAAGGTGGTGTATCACCGAGGACTACGTCTGTCGATGAGCGCTAGAGAAATATTTTTTTGTATTTTTATAATCAATTATTCATCACTGAAGTTTTAAGATGCATACAGATTGCTGGCACATGTTCCAGTACATCTATACCAAACTGGTTGAAAGGATCCGGACAGTGATTGTAATACATTGTGAAATGGATACAAAGGGTGTACAGCTGGATGAAGAGATGTATCCAATAAGTAGCATTGAACAGAGCAGAAAAGGAGGAAACATGATAACTTGTATAAACTACCAGTCCTGGTGACCTGGTCGCTTTGTGTTCATTGTGGACTTATGATTGACTTATTTGTCATAGCATATTTCCTTTTCTTTTTATATCAATAACCACCACTTGGGTAATGCGCAAGGTTGGAGCGCCCTCTTTTCGCTTTTTCTACAGCATGGCTTGGGATCAAGCCTGAATATGTGTCAAAACAGGAATCAGCTCCCTACAGTGGCACATTGAGAAGAGAAGGAGCCAGGAGCACTGGCGGGGAACCTGAGAAGGAGGAGGATTATGGCTACTCTGTTTAAAATTTTGCACAGAGCAGGTAAGTATAAAACTTTAAAAGCACTTCTGACAATATCTTGTTTGCCTTTCTTACTGGTCCTGATAATCTAATATTGTCTGTATGACATTGCAGTCTCTTATATGAATAACCAGTACTCTGCGTAAACTAGTAATTTGCTTGTCTGTTTTGTGCATTATAATCGCTTAAAAATTAGGAATAATCAGGTTTATTTACCATTTGTATCCCATTGTGGAGAATTACCTTCCATTTCGGTCCTGTAGCTAAAACAGGAAACAAAAGGAAATCTCTCCTAAATAAGGGAAGTGCTCCATGTTTTCTCTAAAACAAATGTCCCCATTGGAAGATTTCCCCTCTAATCCCACTAAAAATCTTGGATTTTCCCCAATTTTCAGGCTGGTAACAATGGTTACCAGAACAGAAAAGAGTAAATTTCACCTAGCAGAGACAGCAATACAAACCTGACAGCAGTTCTAACTCCATTCTAAATCTTAAAAAGTTGGCTTTAGATACAGTTTAGGTAAACATTGGTTTTAAATTAGGGATGCACCGAAATGAAATTCTTGGCCGAAGCCGAATATTAATGAAATGCTTGGCCGAAGGCCGAATACCGAACGCGGTGTTTCACATTTTTTCCATTTATTTTGCAGCGAACAGGGGGGCGGGGCGTGGACCTAGTGTGAAGGAGCCGCAGTCAGGAGCAGGGGGCGGGACACGCGCGTGACGTCACACCCCCTACTCGCGGCCAGACAGGACACCGGCGGCGTGTGAGAAGGGAGCCGCGAGCCGCAATGAGGAAGGTGAGCGGTCAGGGCGGAAGCTACAGAGGATCATTACATACATTATAGCAGAGGGTTACTGCAGAGGACATTTACATAGATCATAATAGAGGACCACAGCAGATCACTACAGAGGATCACTACAGAGATAATAGCAGAGGATTATTACAGAGATCATAGCAGAAGGTCACTGCAGAGGATCATAGCAGAGGACAATTACATAGATCATAATAGAGGACCATAGCAGATCACTACAGAGGATCATTACAGAGATCATAGAAGAGGATCACTACATAGGATCATTTCAGAGATCATAGCAGAGGATCATTACAGAACAGGGGGGGGGGGGGGCGTGGACCTAGTGTGAAGGAGCCGCAGTCAGGAGCAGGGGGCGGGACGCGCGCGTGACGTCACACCCCCTACTCGCGGCCAGACAGGACACCGGCGGCGTGTGAGAAGGGAGCCGCGAGCCGCAATGAGGAAGGTGAGCGGTCAGGGCGGAAGCTGACATTGTTCGGCTCAAAATTATTCGGCCTTTTGACTTATTCGGCCGAACACCGAAAGTGCTATTTTCTCTATTTTCGGCCGAATAATGTTCGGCCGCCGAATATTCGGTGCATCCCTATTTTAAATATTGGATTTGTTTTAGGCCCCATTCACACTAGTGCGACTTGTCCCACGATTTTGGACCGCAAAATCGCATGACAAGTCGTTTTCCATTATTTTCAATGAGCCCCATTCATATCAGTGCGTTTTGAAGTCGCACCGACTTCAAAGTAGTTTCTGCACTACTTTTTCAACGATTTTAATGCATTTTGAGGCATATAGCCTTGCCATTGCTTTCAAAATCGCGGCAAAAATCGCACCGCGAAATCGCGGTAAAGTTGCGTTGCAATAGTGTGAAAGGGGCCTTAAACATTTCAGTTAAACATTTGTTGACAAGTAATATGACCTTTTTTTGACAATATAACAAAGACGTCAGGTAACCAGGTGAGATGAATACAGCAGCATTTTGTTTCCCATGAATCATTAATAATGTACGGGGATGAGGTGGTAATCAGTTAAAGTATAACTAAAGGCAAAACCTTTGTTTAAGGTTCAGATAGAATGGGGAGGGGGGTGAGAACTTCTGTCAGGTTTTTATTGATGTCAGTGTTACCTTTGGGAAGATCTTCTCTTGTCCAAATCTCCCTATGGGGACACTTGTTCTAATGACAAATAAGAGGGAATTTTCCTCATACTGGAAACATAGCCATTCATTTCCTGATCAACAAACGGAACAGGAAGTAAAACATAGATGGCAAAAGAAGGAAAAAAAAAAAAAAAACTGACCGGGGCTGTAACCCTCCTCCCTAATCTATCCAAAATGAAGAAAAAAAAAAAAAAAAAAAAAAAAAAAGAAGATTTTAGATTTACTTTAACCACTTAAGGACCAAGCCCATTTCTGATACATGTTGTTTACAAGTTAAAATCAGTATTTTTTGCTAGAAAATTACTTAGAACCCCCAAACATTTATATATATATATATATATATATATTTTAGCAAAGACTGTATTTGCGCAGCGGTCTTTCAAACACCATTTTTTTTGAAAAAATAAATTTCACTGCATTTAAAAAAAACGAAACAGTTAAGTTAGCCTATGTTTTTTATATATTGTGAAAGATGTCAAGCCGAGTAAATAGATACCCAACATGTTACGGTTTAAAATTGCGCACAGCCGCGGAATGGCGACAAACTACGGTCAATAAAAATCTCCATAGGCGACACTTTAAACATTTTTAAAGGTTACCAGTTAAGAGTTACAGAGTAGCGGGCGCGACTTCCGTATACGTTTTCTTTCAAGCGTGAGCTCACGGCTACGGGGGTGCTTGAATTTTTTTTTCCCTATTTATTTTATTAATTTTAGCACAGGTTTTAAAAAAAATAAAATAAAATCTGATCACTTTTATTGCTGTCACAAGCAATGTAAACATCTCTTGTGACAGTAATATGCAGTGACAGGTACTCTTTATGGAGGGATCGGGGGTCTAAAAGATCCCAGACCCCTCCACTGCACTTCAATGTATCCAAAATATCGAAAACTACATTTTTGAATACCGTTTCTTTTCAAATTTGTCGCCTTTAGCCGCAGAGTAACCCGGACGTGACCTCATGGATGCCGATTCCGGGTTACATCATCGGAGATCCGATCCAAGCCGAATCCGGCTTTGATCGGGACTCCAACCAGCCGTCGGATGTACCGGTTGGGTGCTCGGGTCTCCCGGTGGGATGGGAGACAGGGCAGGGCCGCGGAAGACAGCAGGAGTGTGGGGGGGGGGGGGGTGTCCCCTCCAGCTTGCTGGGGTAACGATCGAGCGGCTCCCGAGCTGCATCGGCCGTTACTGCCTGAAAGCCGACCGCCGCCTCTAAAAAATGGTACCAGGATGATGCCTCTAGCTGCAGCCATCACCCCGGTACAACCACTTATTGCAGCCGACGTGGAGCTACGTCGGTTTGCAGGAAGTAGTTAAGGAAGATTGTATAGGACAACGTATAGAAGACATTTCACATTCTTTGTTTCATCCCTCCCCACAATTCAGTGTAAAATGTACAAAACGCACACCGCTAAAGCATTTTAAGAGATCTCAAACTTGCACTAGACTGAATTCAGGCATCCATAAACAGCCAGATCTGGTTCCAACACAAAATTTAAATAAAGTAGAACTATGGGCAAAAATGTTTTTTCCATTTTGTACAGCGTAAGGGTTATAACCCCTGTCAGATTTATTTTTGCCATCTATGTCCCATTGTGGAAATTTCCCTTCACTTCCTGTCCCATAGCCAAACAGGAAGGGAGAGGAAATCCTTGCAAATTAAGGTAATTCCTTGGGGACCCCAAGGTCCCCAGTGGAACATTTCCCCTTTATTACTTTTCTCGGGACAACCCATCATTTTGGGATTTTCTTTTACTTTCACTTTCAATAATGACGGTAAATAGGATAGATAGAGAAGTTGAATCTCCTCAACAGGGGGGACAGACAGAAATAAAAACTGACAGGTGTTCTAATCTCTCCACTCCATTCAAAACTAAAAAAATATAAGTTTTTCCTTGAGTTATACTTTCAGTCTAATCTCTGAGGGCACTGGCCCACATAAAGCCTAATGATTTTTGGCCTGGACCTGGTGATCAGTTCTGACCAATTGCAAAATGTCCTTGTCCTGTGGAATGTAAACACAGGCAATGATGCAATCTTCTCTCCTGGAGCCCTTCGGTTCCAGCGTGGGAGAAGAGAACATCAGACAGTGAGTACACAAACACTACACTGACACCAGTACACATAGGCACATTTGTCACCCCCCCCCCACCCCCCCAGTTAACCCTGTCACAGTGTCACTATATACAGTATACAGATAATTTAAATGATCACTGTATTAGTGTCACTTGTGACGCAAGTTAGTTTGGGAGGCAGTTAGTGGTAGCTTGTGCCTATCCCAGATAGGTTTAGGGTGCCCGTCCATTACCCCCCTGATCACCCCAAGTTAACCCCTTCATTTCCCTGTCACAGTGTCACTATTATAGTGTACAGATTTTTTTCTGATCACTGTATTAGTGCCACAGGTGACGTCAGTTGGCATCAATCCAGGACAGCGTCAGATCAAAGGAATGAACTTCGGTCTGTGAATAAGGGCAGTTTAATCACTTAAAGACTAATGCTGGCCGTACATGTACAGAATTTCTTCTGTTTTCAGCCTGAATGATTATTCGTCGTTTGAAAGCAAATTGTCCACTAACTGATAGAATAAACTCGTTTATATGATCTTTTCCATGCTCATAGTGATCGTTCGATAACAATAAAAACATAAGATAGAATATTCTTTTTGTTTCGATTATAACATACACACTTTAGTGGAAACTGTAAAAGTTTTTGCTTCAGATCCAGACATTAGCCGGGCCCATGGACAAAATTGTGGGTAAAGTTGGGTTCACTAACAGCACGAACGTTGAACGATCTTTCCAAATACTACCAGTCTCGGCCGAAATGCTGCCCGTGTATGGCCAGCATAAGCCTTTTTCTGACACTTGTTCTTACAAGTTAAAATCAGCATTTTTTTGCTAGAAAATTACTTAGAACCCCCCCAAAAAGAAAGAAAGATATAATAATAATTTATATATATATATATATATATATATATATATATATATATATATATATATATATATATATATATATATATATATATATATATATATATATATATACACACATACACACACACAGTATAAATTAGTACACCCCTCACATTTTTGTAATATTGTATTCATCTTTTCTTGTGACAACACTGAAGAAATTACACTTTGCTACAATGTAAAGTAGTGAGTGTACAGCTTGTATAACAGTGTAAATTTGCTGTCACCTCAAAATAACTCCACACACAGCCATTAATGTCTAAACCGCTGGCAACAAAAGTGAGTACACCCCTAAGTGACAATGTCCAAATTGGGCCCATTTAGCCATTTTTCCCTCCCCGGTGTCATGTGACTCGTTAGCTTTACAAGGTCTCAGGTGTGAATGGGGAGCAGGTGTGTTAAATTTGGTGTTATCGCTCTCACTCTCTCATACTGGTCACTGGAAGTTCAACATGGCACCTCATGGCAAAGAACTCTCTGAGGATCTGAAAAAAAGAATTGTTACTCTACATAAAGAACCTGTCAGTGCTCAGACCATACGCCGCACACTGCATCAAATTGGTCTGCATGGATGTGGTCCCAGAAGGAAGCCTCTTCTAAAAGATGATTCACAAGAAAGCCCACAAACAGTTTGCTGAAGACAAGCAGACTAAGGACATGGATTACTGGAACCATGTCCTGTGGTCTGATGAGACCAAGATAAACTTATTTGGTTCAGATGGTGTGAAGTGTGTGTGGCGGCAACCAGGTGAGGAGTACAAAGACAAGTGTGTCTTGCCTACAGTCAAGCATGGTGGTGGGAGTGTCATGGTCTGGGGCTGCATGAGTGCTGCCGGCACTGGGGAGCTACAGTTCATTGAGGGAACCATAAATGCCAACATGTACTGTGACATACTGAAGCAGAGCATGATCCCCTCCCTTCAGAGACTGGGCCACAGGGCAGTATTCCAACATGATAAGGACCACAAACACACCTCCAAGATGACCACTGCCTTGCTAAAGAAGCTGAGGGTAAAGGTGATGGACTGGCCAAGCATGTCTCCAGACCTAAACCCTATTGAGCATCTGTGGGGCATCCTCAAACGGAAGGTGGAGGAGTGCAAGATCTCTAACATCCACCAGCTCTGTGATGTCATCATGGAGGAGTGGAAGAGGACTCCAGTGGCAACCTGTGAAGCTCTGGTGAACTCCATGCCCAAGAGGGTTAAGGCAGTGCTGGAAAATAATGGTGGCCACACAAATTATTGTCACTTTGGGCCCAATATGGACATTTTCACTTAGGGGGTGTACTCACTTTTGTTGCCAGCGGTTTAGACATTAATGGCTGTGTGTTGAGTTATTTTGAGGGGACAGCAAATTTACACTGTTATACAAGCTGTACACTCACTACTTTACATTGTAGCGGTAGTGTCATTTCTTCAGTGTTGTCACATGAAAAGATATAATAAAATATTTACAAAAATGTGAGGGGTGTACTCACTTTTGTGAGATTGTGTGTGTAATATATATAAGGGCCCTTTCACACGGGCGTTCCGCATGTCCATAAATCATCCTATTTTTTTGCGGATGATTTACGGACATAATGTAAGTCAATGGCATTGCGGATGTCAGCGGATGACCATCCGCTGACATCCGATTTTCTTCCTTTCAGTTCTGTTCTGTTTTTTGGAACGGAACAGAACCCTATTTTTGTTCCGTTTAAAAAACGGAACGGATGCAAAATTGGATGTTGGCGGTGTCATCCGCAATGCCCATAGACATACATTATGTCCGTACATCATCTGCAAACGGATGGGATAATATGCAGACATACGGAGCGGATGACACAAGTGTCATCCGCTCCGTGAAAAAAAAAAAAAAGTCCCGGAGCGGATCACAATGCGGTCCGCTCCGTGTGAAAGAGCCCTAAATGTAATCTTTGTGCAGAGAGATCTACACAGCAGAGGTGTCCCAGCTTGAAGTTTATACATATTTTTTACCAGAGACCCTAGAGAATAAAATGGCGGCCGTTGCAATATTTTATGTCACACGGTATTTCTGCAGCTGTCTTTCAAACGCAATTATTTTTGGGCAAAAATACTCTTCAATGAATTGAAAGAAAACTAAAAATTTAAAGTTAACCCAATTTTTTTGTACAATATTGAAGAGGTTACGCCGAGAATTGTGATCTTTATTCAAAGCAAAAAAAAACCCTGCGATTCTCATTTTATCCAGAATTGTGCAGCTCTAAGTGTCGGTTCACACTTATGCGATGCGGGAAGGCTGCGAATTCGCAGCCTGTTTCCGCATCGCACACGCACCCCAGGCAGTTCACACTGCCATATGCGATACGCTGGGGGTGTCAATGTAATCTTAACGACACCCCCAGTTTGATCGCATATCGCAGTGCGATCGTGCAGTTCGCACAGGATCGGATCGCACAAGTGTGAACCGCTGTGCGATCCGATCCTGATGCGGCTGCAAAAATGCCTCCTGTGCGTGTTTGCTGCGGGTGCGATGTTAATTTAGCCATACAAACTGTATGGCTAAACTCGCACCGCACAGCCGATCGCATGTAATGTCGGAGCAGTGCGCTCCGACATTACATGCGAACCCCGCACACGCACAAGTGTGAACCGGGGCTCAAACACAGCGTAGTAAAAGACCAGTTAGGCACACAATTAACCCTTTGATCGCCCCTGATGTTAACCCCTTCCCAGCCAGTGTCATTAGTACAGTGACAGTGCATATTTTTAGCACTGATCTCTGTATTGGTGTCACTGGTTCCCACAAGGTGTCAGATTGCCCGCCACAATATTGCAGTCCCACTGTAAGTCGTTGTTTGCCCCCATTACTAGTAAAATGAATTCTATCCCATAGTTCGTAGACGCGATATATTTAGCCTAAATTTATGAAGAAATTAGATTTGTTTACATTTTTTTTGTATTGGCTGTTTTATAGCAGAAAGTATTTTTATAAATAGGTCTTTTTTTTAGTTTATAGCAGAAAAAATAAAAAAACGCAGAGGTGAACAAATACCGCCAATAGAAAGCTCCATTTATGTGGGGAAAAAGGAGGTACATTTTGTGTACAGAGTCGCACGACCGCGCAATTGTCAGTACAAGTAACGCAGCACCATAACACAAAAAATGCTGGTCATGGAGGGAGGGGGGGATAACATTCTAGAGGTGAAGTGGTTAAACTTGTACAAAACACAGAAAAGTGTCTCTGGCAGTGAAAGGGTTGCAGCAGTCAGAGAGGAACCATAGAGACACACTATGAACGTAACCTATGGACAGTGTAGAAGATGACACAGACAGTCCATGGAGGAAGAGGCTCCCACCCTACCATTCCCGGCCCCCCCAGTCTCACCCATGTGCTGAGTGTCCAGCTGTACAGCCGGCATCTCCTTGAGCGGAATGTGCCCGGAGCCGCCATCCCCGCACCACCTGAAGCAGCACAACAGACACGACATAGCGACTGAATACCACAGAGAGCAAAGCAGCCACCGGGAGACACCTCACCACTGACACCGCCACACAGAGCGCCGCCGCTGATACCTGAAATGCCAACAGCGACGCCTTACGGTCGGGAGCAGCACGGCAGCCCAGACAGCTGTATACATAGCAGGCTCCATTCACTTACATTGGGCTGGCACTCACCACCATATCAGTGGAGTGGGTGAAAATCTGGATAGCTGAGTGTGAGGGTACATTATAACGCCATGTTGTCACCAAATAACTTCATGCACACAGGATATTTATTAGGTGGCTGTCAGAGGCGTAACTAGAACCTTCAGGGCCCTGATGCAAGAAACCATGAAGGGCCCCCCAGACCCCTGGCAGGGGCCCTTACCTTCAAGCCCAGGGCTCTTCCCACTAATCCTGGGGCTATTTACATGCGTTGCATGGCCTTTTATTACGGTCCCGCAGCAGGATTCTTTCACAAGTTCTGCAGTGGGCCCCCTTCCTGCAATCTTGGGGCCTCCCCACAGTGGTGCAATGCCAGGGTCCGGTCGCAAGTGTGACCTTTGCGATCCTGGAAGTTCACCCACTGGTTTGCTACCGGGCCCCCTGGAGCATGGGGCCCGATAGCGATTGCAACCCCTGCAACCCCTGTAGTTACGCCCCTGGTGGCTGTCACACTTATGCTGCTTTGCCCGGGCACAGCAGCCCATTCATATGAATGGGCTGCTATGCCTGCTTTTCCCAGAAAAAAAAAAAAAGGCGTTTGCACCTTTTTAAAAACACGGCCGCAGGGAAATCGCATGATGGTGCTTTTTCACCCTGCAGTTCCCGCACACTCTGTGGGTTGAGATGCGTGGGAGTAGGTTGTAAACCCCTTTTGTTTACATTTACCTATAGGTAAGCCTACATTAATGCTTACCTATAGGTGCTATAAATATCTCCTAAACTTGCACCGTTTAGGAGATATTTACAGTGCATGCAGACGATGACGTCATTGGCGCATGCGCTCTGAAGGAACGGCCACCCGTGCCATTCCTTCAGATCCCAGTGCCGTGAACGGCAGCTCCCATGCGCATGCGCGGGAGTGATGTAATCGCGCCCCCGGCCAATCAGATGGCCGAAGGAAGACATCCAGGAAGCAGGACGGCCGGTGTTCCGTGAAAAAACCATACCCGTAAAAAATCCATACCCTCGTCACTTCCGGTGCACCTACGTCAGCACCTATGTCATTGAACAGCTGAGGAGCTGAGTAGTGCGCATGCTCGGAGGGTATGGATTTATCACGGTAGTGTGTGTAACGTTACACCGACTCAGCTGTTGCGGCGGTTACATTAAAACAGCTCGGCAGCAATATGAATCATCTCCGCTACTATCCCTGTCACTTCTCTGAAATATAAAAGCGGCGGCGGGTGTATGAAAATATAAATCACGGAGCCAAGATCTCTGTTCCTTTTAGATTTCATACACCCGCCGCCGCTTTTATATTTACTATCCGAGATCAGAGAAGTGACAGGGATAGTAGCGGAGATGATTCATATTGCTGCCGAGCTGTTTTAATGTAACCGCCGCAACAGCTGAGTCGGTGTAACGTTACACACACTACCGTTAAAATTCCATACCCTCCGAGCATGCGCACTACTCAGCTCCTCAGCTGTTCAATGACGTATCCGGAGCTACGAGCATGCGCACTGCTACGCTGCTCAGCTGTTACTGACAGGAAGTGACGTGGGTATGGATTTCTCACGGGGTATGGTTTTCTAACGTTACACCGGACATGTCGGCCGTCCTGTCGGCACTGAGGGGGCTTCGTTTTTAGGTAAGTACTTCATAATGAGCTAGTATGCGATGCATACAAGCTCATTATGCCTTTGTCTTGACAGGGTTTTTTTTTCACATTTTTTAAACAGGTTTACTTCCTCTTTAAGAATGAATGGCACTTAATCCATCTGCTATGGAGATGCCCTAAATCAGGGGTCCCAAACCCCTGGGCCAAGGACTGGTACCATTCTATGGGCTGTCAGATACCGGGCTGCACTGCTTCCTGTCCCTTCAGCTACTGCACATGTGCTCAGTGAATCAATAAGGGAAAGCAAGCCGAGCACCAATCTTGAGCCAAAGATTCCCATGAAAGCACACACAAATGCCAGGCAACAACTAACAGTGCCAATCCCACGGCATCACACAGGGGAATGCGGAATTGTATAGGCAGGACAGTGCCGATCCCAAAAAAAAGCATGAGGAGGGGGGTACTGCTCTCCTCCCTGCTGCACAGAAAAAAACTGCATCTGGTAGTAAACAACATGCTGTATCTGGTGGCAGGTGACAGTGGCATGCAACGGTGGCAAGTGACACGCTGCATGTGGTGGCAGGCGAAGGTGGCAAGTAGGCACAGGCTCTGTGTTCAAGTCGAACATCAGCTGTTCATGTGTTCGCTGAACACACAAACAAATGGGGCGCTCCATAATGCACTGCGCTGTGTAGTGCATTGATTGCTGATGATTGGCCAAAGCATGCACCTGACCTGTATGCTTTGGGCAATCACAGCACAATGTCCTGTCAGAGCCATGATTGGCCAAAGGCAGGGTGCCTTAAGCCAATCATGGGGCTAAGTCTACGCCCCACACTATATAAGGCTGCTTACACAGCAGCCGTGTATAGTGTGTGACCATAGAGATTAGGCAGGTCATTAGTGGATAGTGAGTTCAGTCTGTTTAGTGTAGTGTATAGGCATACCCCACTTTTAAAATGTATAGATATGTTGTCATCCTGGGTCCCCTCTCAGTGCTCCACTTTCATTCCA
The DNA here is from genome assembly GCF_965119305.1 of Pelophylax lessonae. NCBI lineage: Eukaryota > Metazoa > Chordata > Amphibia > Anura > Ranidae > Pelophylax > Pelophylax lessonae. Next base: position 658,564,885 of record NC_138769.1, on the reverse strand, counting down.
ATGACACGAGTGATGGGGCACTATTGCTCCCAATGACACGAGTGATGGGGCACTATTGCTCCCAATGACACCAGTGATGGGGCACTATTGCTCCCAATGACACCAGTGATGGGGCACTATTGCTCCCAATGACACCAGTGATGGGGCACTATTGCTCCCAATGACACCAATGATTGCGCACGGTTCTTCCCAATGATACCAACAATGGGGCCCAATGACGCCAACCATGGGGCACAATTCCTCCCAATGACACCAACGATGGGGCACAATTCTTCCCAACTACACCAGCAAAGGGGCACAACTCCTCTAAACGATACCAACAATGGGGCACAATTCCTCCCAATGACACCAATGATGGGGCACAATTCTTCTCAATGACACCAACGATGAGCCGTTGTTTACTCCCACTGCTGCCGAGACATTTTCTACTCCTGATGACCACAGTCTGGCCCCCCAAATTTCTGAAGGACAATAAACTGGCCCTTTGTTTAGAAAGTTTGGAGACCCCGTCACTAGAACATCTGCATTTTGCAGCGTAGGGACTGACCAGAGGGGGATTACCTTAATGCAGTTGGCCAGCGTAGTCATATACTGCAATGTATGTGAACAAAAAGTCTCTTTTTTTGTGCAGGTTTTGCCAGAAAGGGTTTATAGTAGTGTGCGGAGGGTTCATCCTGAATTTATAGTGTTAACATGCAGTCACATGTATATAACCAGATGGTTTATATACAGTACATGTATAAGTTGTTGGGATTTGAGCACAGGTATATCTTATCTCTAGACTGAAAAATCTCTAGACTGAAAAACATGTAGTATTACCAAACTACAGAGGAGTTGCAGAATGTGTTTTGGGGTGTCATTCTAAGTATAGCTATTCTGTATGTTAGAAATGTCATATTATGATGAATTTGTGTACAAAGGATACATTTTAATTCTGCATTTTCCAAAAAGTTGTCATAAAAAAATGAGGTCTTTAACCAGTTCTGGACAGGAAGGATTTGCCCCCTTAATGACCAGGCCATTTTTGCGATACGGCACTGCGTTATTTTAACATAAAATTGCGCGGTCTTGCGACGCTGTACCCAAATAAAATTGAGGTCCTTTTTTTTCCCCCACAAATAGAGATTTCTTTTGGTGGTATTTGATCACCTTTACGATTTTTATTTTTTGCACTATAAACAAAAAAAGATCGACAATTCTCAAAAACAATATTTTTTACATTCTGTCATACAGTATAACATCCCCCCCCCCCCCCAAAAAAAAAAATGTAAAAATCTAATTTTTTCATAATTTTAGGCCAATTTGTTTTCTGCTACATATTTTTGTTAAAAAAAATCGCAATAAGCGTATTTTGATTGGTTTGCGCAAAAGTTATCACATCTACAAACTAGGGGAAAGATTTATATATATTTTATTGTTTTTTTTTTTTTTACTAGTAATGGCAGCGATCAGCGATTTTTAGTGGGACTGCGACATTGCGACGGACAGATCGGACCCTTGACTGACATTTTTTACACTTTTGGGGGGACCAGTGACATTACTACAGTAATCGGTGCTAAAAATATGCACTGTTACTGTAATAATGACATTGGAAAGGAAAGCGGTTAACACAGTGTGTGATCAAAGGGTTAAATGTAGCCTAGGGGAGTGTTTCTAACTGTGGGGGGATGGGCTTGTGAAATGATCATAGAGACCTATGATCCTATATAGAAGGATCACAGGCGCTCTTTGATCATTCCAGAGAGAAGAACGGTCAGCTGTGGAGTGCTCTGACTCAAGTGTCAAGGATCTTATTAATGGCCTGGAGGAAAAAGTCTCCCTTTATGTTGATGATATGATTATTTATTTAGTGGACCCAAAGTCATCCCTACATTATTTTTTTTACACAAATAGAGGTTTCCTTAGGTGGCATTTGATCACGCTGTTTTTTTTGTGATAGAAATGCAAAAAATACAAAAAATTTAGAAAAAGACAAATTTAGGCCAAAATGTATTCTGCTAAATTTTTTGGGTAAAAATAACCTTTTTTTGGAAAGTAGACTAATACTAAAGTATTTAGTAAGAGGCATAAATAGTTTTTTTGAAAGATGTAATTAAATAAATTTGCTTTATTTTTTCACATTTTTTTATATACTGTTACCAATGCAATACAGCATCGTCATCTGATTGGTGTGGTGGTGATCAGGGATACTGACTGGTGACAGTATGAAAAAAAAAATGTATTATTCAATTTTTTTTTTACACTTTAACTTCCTTTACTAATTTTTTTTAACATACTGTACTTTCATCAGAGTAGTTCAGTGTCACCATAGCGACACTGTACTACTTTGGGTGGTGATCAGGGATTTTTTTTTATTTTTTATACTGCTTAGAACAGTGATGAACATTGCTATAAGCAATAGTTAACTGTCATGATTGGAAAGCCATGCTTGCTGTTGACAGGCTGTGATTGGCTACAGCTAATAACATGGTACAGGGTGCTGTGATTGGCCCAGGAAACATGTGATAGCTGTGGGCCAATCACAGCATGACAATACAGTCATAATTGAAAGCCATTCATGACAATCTTGTTAACATTGTAATCATGTGATCAATATGACCAATCATAATGATCATATTATACCTCGTCTGCTGACATCGGCTGGGTAATGAGCGCGGTGATCCACAGTGGTCACAGGATCACGCTACTGCATACCCCTGGCATGTGGTACAGTGACATACTGGTACGTCGCCTAGCCTGGCTGTGCCGCCTGGCCACAGCAAATGTACTGTCAGCGGGCGGCGAACAGTTAATGACAAAGTGTGTAAACACCGTGCTTTGTGTTTTTGCTATGTATATTACCCATGATAATGGTAGTACTTCTGCACCTCCTCAGAGGAACATTTTATGGCTTGGCATACCTCTGACGTTCACAACTCACTGGATGACATGTATTAAATTATTATGTGTAGGCCACCAACAGTACAGTGTATACAGGATTAGATGGTATGCACTAACACAGACAGTTTTTACTTCAGGCACTTTGGCAATGAAGGTCATTGGTATAAAGAGCTTCCCAAAATTGGAGCTGAATTGCAAAAACTTGTCATTTATTTGGTGGATAGTCTAGCAGTTCTATATTTTCACCAGTAGGTGCCACTGTGACTCTGGTTTACTAACAAAGTAGGCAGATAAAATAACAGTTTTGGTTCAATGCGCAATGACCAATAAGAAAGTCGTACACATTTCTAATATTTAAAGCGGTTGTAAACCTAAAATAAAAAAAAAAACCTGCAAGACAAAGGCATAATAAGCAAGTATGCATCGCATACTAGCTCATTATGAATTACTTACCTTAGAACGAACTCCCGACACAGACTCCCGGACACCGCTGCGGGCGCTGACATGATCCCACAGCGTCTCTTCCGGGTTCGGCGGCTCTGGCGCTGTGATTGGCCGGAGCCGCGATGACGTCACTCCCGCTTATGCGTGCGGGAGTCATTTTCCGGCAAGCTCCCGGCAAGGGAAGCTGAAGGTCCGCCGGACCTTCAGAGCGCATGCGCCGCTCGCATGAGCGGCTGCATGCACTGCAAATATCTCCTAAACCATGCCGGTTTAGGAGATATTAATTGTACCTACAGGTAAGCCTTATTATAGGCTTACCTGTAGTTAAAAGTGAAAAAAAGCGGGATACTACCACTTTAAGTGCAATTATCTGACTATTAGGTAGAGCTGCACGATTCTGGAAAAAATGAGAATCAAAACTTTTTTTGCTTAGAATAAAGATCACAATTCTGAAGACCTTTTTTTTATTTTAAAGATTTACAACTCCTGAACATTAGGTCATCAAACAAGATGGCAATAAAATCAGCCATCATACTCTTTGCTTCTATCAAAATAAAAGAAATGTAATGAAAAATATTGTAATGTGAACTAAAATATAATGACCATTACATTTAAGAAAAAAATCCCCTGTCAAACCCCAAATATGTGTGTGTATTGCTTTTCAGAGGAGTGACAGTGTTTTGCAGTCAGAGACTCAGAATAGGAGAGGTGAGGGATGTACATATGCATTTGTCAAAGCTGAATGTGGGGTATGGTTGGGATATCTTTTGAATTGCACTTGCATGAAAAGACATTGTTGATCGAATGCAGCTGAAGCATTGTAAAATAATTGATAAGACAGCCAGCACATACAGCCGTTTGGACTGTGGACTCCCCAATTTCCAATCCTCCAAGCCTGCAGCTGCACACATACACCTATCTAGCATCACGCTTTGTGTGTATCTGTGCACATCAGGGGGTGGGGCTGCGAGCACAGACACAGCAGGGATTGGCTACTTTACACTTGTCACTGCGCACCACTAAGGCTGATCACTCCAAATCCCATCTCTCTTAACCACTTCTGGACCAGAAGATTTTCCCCCTTAACCACTTTAATACAGGGCACTTCCCTCCCTTCCCGCCCAGGCCAATTTTCCCCTTTTAGCGCTGTTGCATTTTGAATGACAATTGCGCGGTTATGCAACACTGTACTTACACCAAATTTATATCACTTTCCCCCACAAATAGAGCTTTCTTTTGGTGGTATTTGATCACCTGTGCGATTTTTACTTTTTGCTAAACAAATAAAAAAAAGAAAAAAGAAAAAAGAAAAGTTTGAAAAAAAAAAAAAGTTTTTTTGTTTATGTTATACAATTTTGTAAATAAATAAGTTTTTTCCTGCACTGATGAGCACTGATGAGACTGCACTGACAGGCACTGATGAGGAGGCACTGATGGGGTGGCACTGATGGGGTGGCACTGATAGGCGGCACTGATAGGCGGCACTGATAGGCACTGATATGTGGCACTGATAGGTAGCACTGATATGCAGCATTGGTGGGCACTGATAGGCGACACTGCTGGGCACTGATAGGCGGCATTGATGGGCACTGATAGGCGGCACTGACGGGCACTGATAGGCAGCACTGACGGGCACTAATGGGCACTGATAGGCAGCACTGGTGGGCACTGATGGGCGGCACTGATCGGCACTGACGGGAGCGGCACTGATGGGCACTGATAGGCGGCACTGGTGGGCAATAATGGGCACTGGTGGGCGACACTAAAGGATGGCAATGATGGGCACTTGTGGGCAGCACTGATAGGGAGGACACTAGTGGGCATCACTGATGGGGAGGGCAATGGGGGGCTCCCTGAGCCCTGATCGCCATCCCTGGTGGCCATAGTGGGCATCCCTGGGGTCATAGTGGGCATCCCTGGGATCATAGTGGGCATCCCTGGTGGATCTAGTGGCATCCCCCCCCCCCCGAGGGTCTGCACTGGTAATCAATGATCTGATTACCAGTGCCGACCCCCCCCCTGTCAGGGGAGCCGCCGATCGGCGCTCCTTTACTCGTGCCTGTCAGGCACGAACTAAGGAAAGCCGATCAACGGCTGTTCCTGTTTTACTATGTGACCAGCCGTGATTGGACACGGCTGATCACATGGTAAAGAGCCTCCGTCAGAGGCTCTTTACCGAGATCGGAGATGCAGGGTGTCAGACTGACACCTCGCATCACCGATCGCCGCTCTGCGCGCCCCCGGGGGGCGCCCAGAGCGGTGTTATACTGCCGCCGTCATATGACGTCCGGTCAGGATAACTCAACCACATTGCCGCCGTCAATTTGTAATAGGGCGGGCGGGAAGTGGTTAATGACCAGACCATTTTTTGCTAGTGCTAATTTATCCGGCTCTGATGGGGCCCTATGTGAACCTGGGGCCCTGGGCAGTGCCCGCCCTGTGATCAGTGCATGGATGACACAGTGTGCGGCGCACGCTCATTTTTTATTTTTTTTTATGAAGAATCATTGACATGGTGGATTGAGATCGTGGGGGGTGTGGTCACATCGAGATCACAATCTTTTTATGATTAATGGTGCATCTCTACTATGAGGATTATATAAATATGCGGTTTCCTATATTAAACGGAAGTACAAGTACAAGTGGAAAATACTTTCCAGCAATACCTAAATTACCAATCTTTAGCACAAAAGCCCATGCCGAGAAAATGTTCATCTATGTTCTATTTCCAAACTAGGAGTGTGCACCATTGCGGGCTTTTATTTCCAAGGCTACAATTTTACTGACAGCTCCCCGTCTCAACTAACCATTCTGAATGACTCCGTGATTACCTCGCCAGCTCATCATAGCAATCACATGGGTTTGTTTATAACACAATACTGCACACTGTCATTTCCCCTCACACGGAGGAATATTGACAACAGTAGTTTGAAAGGTTCTCTTAACCACTTAAGCCCCGGGAGGTTTACCCCCCTTCATGACCAGCCCATTTTTTGCAATATCGCACTGCGTTACTTTAACGCGGATGTGCAACGCCGTACCCAAATACAATTTATGTCCTTTTTTTCCCCACATATAGAGCTTTATTTTGATGGTGTTCGATCACCTCTGTGGTTTTTATTTTTTAAGCTTTAAACAAAAAAAGGCCGATAATTTTGAAAAAAAAAAATATTTATTTTTTTACTTTATGCTGTAAAACATATTGGTCCGTTCCCATCCAATTCCCCCATAGAGATCAACGAGGACCTGACAGCTCTTTCTCTGCACACAGTGCGGAGACAGAGCTGCCAGTCGCCTGCTCAGCGGGGGATCGGCGGATCAAACCCTGCTGAGAAAAACGGAGTCCGCCGACAGACTCCAATGTGTGAAAGGGGCCCTACTAATATACACTAATTTAGGTTATTTTTACCAAAGATATGTAGCAGTACACATTTTGGCCAAAGTGTTTTAAATATAATTACTTTTTTGCAAAATTTTATAATAGAAACTAAAGAAAGTGTTTTTTTATTTAATTTTTGCTATTTTTTTGCTTATATCACAAAAAAATAAAATGCCCAGTTGTGATCAAACACCACCAAAAGAAATCTCTATTTCTGTGAAAAAAATGATAAAAACTTTGTTTGGGTACATTGTAGCATGACTGTGCAATTGTCATTCAAAGTGTGAGTGCTGAAAGCTGAAAATTGGTCTGGGCAGGAGGGGGGTGAAAGTGCCCTGTTTTGAAGTGGTTAAAGTATAAGTTAAAGCGGAGTTCCACCCTAAAATTATACTTACCTCCATCTTCTTGCTCCGGGTCACCTGAAAAACAAATGGATAATCGCAATTTTTTTTTTTTTTTTTTTTTTTTTACTTACCTGGTTTAGAAGATAATATACTCACCTTACTTCCTCTTCCTCCCCTCGGCGGCCACGGCGATTCGTCACTTCCTGGCTTGCAATGATTCCTGGGAGCTGAACGCCATCGCTCCCAGGAATCAATGCGCCTGCACTGGCCCCGACGTCAGTTCCGGTGCAGGCGCCGTCATACCTTGCTAAACAGCTTCTGGGCATGCCCTGAAGCTGTGCAGGGATGACGCTGCGGCATCGGAAGTGACAGCGGGGCTGGTGCAGTGCATCGTGGGACCGAAGAAGACGGAAGAGGACACAGAAGAGGATCGCGCTGGCTTCAAGCTGCCCACACCTGAGATGGCAGCGCTGGATAATACATTTTCAAGGTAAGTAGGTAAGTATTTCTTCTAAAAGGTAAGTGCGAACCGGGACAGATCAGAGGCTATCCATTGTAGAATGCACTAGTCTTGACTGTCCCGGGGGTATTTTTATTAAAAAAAACTTTCCCAGGGTGGAGCTCCGCTTTAACTTCCATCACTGACTTTTCCCTATAGGTAAGCCTATAATAAGGCTTACCTAAAGGTAGTGTAAATATCTCCTAAATGTGTACTGTTTAGGAGATATTTACTGTACATGGGAGGGCTTCGTTTTAAGGTACATTTCACATAATGTGCTAGTATACGATGCATACTAGCACATAATGGCTTTACCTTGCATGGTAAAAAAAAAACATCCAATGGTTTACAACAGCTTTAGTAGCCAAGAGGAGGAAGTCAAAGGGAAGGAAGCCCGGCACTTGATTCATCTGACCCATGAAATATCTACGTTTTCATAGCACCTGGGCGTTGTGTGTACCCGGGGTGCTTTAAATGTAAATAAACCCCAAAACATAAATTGTAATACTGTATATAGTGGCTTAGCAGTGTCTAGGTGAGGTGGCTGCATTCGTTTTCTGCCCCTTCCTCATTCACAATGCACAGCATGACTCACGCATGCACAGTAGGAAACTGGTTGTGAAGCCGTAAGACTGCACTTCCTGTTTCCCTGACTTCAGATGTCGGCGCGAGAACCCAAAGCTGATTGAAGAATTGGCTCGGGTGAGGACATCAATGGATCCAGGGGCAGGTAAGTGTCCTTATAGTCCTTATAGTAAAAGTCAGCAGCTACAGTATTTGTAGCTGCTGACTTATATTTTTTGGGGGGAGCCTGGAGTTCCCCTTAACATCGTAACTTATAATTGCAAGATATCAATCATATCTCTGTTTCCATTATGCAATATAATAATCTGATCAATAAAAAGCCATCATATTCAGTGCTACCGATTGATGCAAAATGATCGAGAATTTTCCTCCCTAGCTGATCGACTCAGTTTGATTTAATATAAACGTAATTGAGTTTGAATCGATTTTTATTTTTAGATTTTATCATTTTGATTGGCTGGATAAAACGTTTTAAGTGTGTATGGCCACTATAAGGGTGGTCATTTACTATACAATCTGATGATTGTACAACCCCTATACAATCTAATTTACATTTACCAAAACGATATATGAGGGCAAACCTATGCAATCCAAATTAATTTCTATCTGATCAGACAGGCGTTTTATTACATAGCTGTTAGCAGATATAAGTTTGGTTGACACTGCCGCGACCTGAAAGTCGTGTCACTTACAGTGCGACTTTGCCAGGCGACTTCGGAACGACTTTGACGCAATTTCCTGGAATGCCTGTGAAATTTTCCTATAATGTCGGATCCAAATCACATCAATTAAGATGAGGTTACAACTTCCATTAAAGTGGACAAGTTGGATAGAAGTCGCCTTGAAGTAGTACAGGAACCTTTTCTAAAGTCGGAGAGAATTCAGTAGTGCTAATTAAGACAGCGCCCATTGACTAAAATGGGATTTCACATGTCTCACAACTTGGGGTCTCACAAATCAGATCCCAAGTTGCGGCAGTGTGAAACGAGCCTAAATAAGAATGTACATTCGATTGTAACATGTGCGGTGAGATTTATGTAGATTGTAGAAGCAGAATGTAACATATATGGTGCGGTTTAGAAAAGTTAGGAAAGGTTGCTCTAAAGGGCTCGTTCACACCAGCCTGTATGATAAAACGTGTGTGTGCAGGTGTGCCTTGTGTTGGGGCAGTGATCGGCGGTGTGATGCGTTGTTATTAAAGGGTGACAAAATTACACTTTATTCAACCCTATGCACCTGCCCTGAGGAAGTCATGTGTCTTGTGACGTAACGCATAGGAGGAGCTAGTGACGTCAGACTCAGCTGTCTGAATGCGATCCAAGCCAGGAAGCCAGTGCTCGGGGCCTCAACCTTTTCAACACAGAGGACCCCTTGAAATAAATTTCTGGTCTCAGGGGAACCCATGCTAAAAATTAAAAATTTACAAGTCATGACACATTAGTGTGACGGTCAGTGGGAAGAATGCTCCTTACTCTTGTCATCATTGGGAAGAATTCCCCCCTTACAGATAGCTAAAAGGAACAATGGTGTCATTGCGAACTTATTGGAGAGGCGGAAATAGCCCATTGCTCAATGAACCCCTAGCAACCTCATGAGGAACCCTAGGGTTCCACAGAACCCTGGTTGACAAACCCTGCGCTAGATTGAACTAGGACCAGGGGCGTACCTAGAGCATTTGGCTCTCTTTGATTCTTATTTGGTCATGCTCCAGGCCGCCTGTGGATTGCAGTTGGAAACCTGTTGGAGTGATCCTATACTAAGGCATTTCGTAGCCTGGAACCATTCCTACCAAAAGCTGGGTTGCCCAAGCCATACATGATCCTATCAAGTTTTTGAGATATCTATCTGTGGTGAGTAGGGAACCTGGAGGGTCGGGCCACTCACTTGAGCACTGTTTGATCTGACGGATTCTGCACCTGAGCACTTTATTTGGTTATATCTACATTCAAGGACTTTTTTTATGAAAAAAAATTTGTTGCATTTTATCGCTGATTTTTGATATTGATATTGATCACCTTGCACCTTTAATATAAGAATTCATTAATATTTATATATTCACCATTAATTTCTATATGAAATGCTAGCGCTGTTTTAATTTTATTTTACACATTTTATCCAAGACTGCTTGGATGCACAGCAGCTGCATTAATTTAATTTTGCACATAGGATTGTATCATTTCATATTTTTATTGATCACTTTGCATTTTATTGATCACTTTGCACTTTATTTATGCACGTATCAGAATTTTTCATTGATACTTTTTTCATAATATATGCACTAGCAATATTGTCACATATATACATAAATGTTAGTGCTGTTTTAATTTCATCTTACATCATTGGGAAGAATTGCCCCCTTACAGATAGCTAAAAGGAACAATGGTGTCATTGCGAACTTATTGGAGAGGCGGAAATAGCCCATTGCTCAATGAACCCCTAGCAACCTCATGAGGAACCCTAGGGTTCCACAGAACCCTGGTTGACAAACCCTGCGCTAGATTGAACTAGGACCAGGGGCGTACCTAGAGCATTTGGCACCCAGGGTGGATCCTATATCTGGCCCATTTTTTTTTTTTTTTGCAGGACTGCGACATTGCGGCGGACAGATTGGACCCCTAACTTACATTTTTGACACTTTTTGGGGACCAGTGACATTACTACAGTATTCTGCACTACTGTATAGATGACACTGGCAGGGAAGGGGTTAATACTGAGGGTGATCAAGGGGCTAAATGTATGCCTACTTGTGCTTGCTAACTGTGGGGGCGGTGTTTCAACATGATCTATCTCTGCCTGTCTGACAGAAGAGCTGCCTGCTTTGTTTACCTAGGCAGGCGGCTCTCCTGTCAGTGTCTCTTCCATTCTGACACCCCCTAATGTGTGGCAACCGGTGGTGGACCCCCCCCCCCTCTGTTGGTACGCCACTGACTAGGACAGCCTATACTGCTTATCCAAATGCCTGGTTATACTTAAAGTTAAACATTTGAGTTTTCTGGAATACTTTTATGCATAAAAGTGACACCTGGGTGATACCGCTCAGTTCCGGCATACGATCTCGGAGGTCACGTGGTCACACTGGGCGCACGCACGCACGTGACTTCCGAGATCGTATGCCGAACTGAGCGGTATCACCCGGGTGTCACTTACAGCAAGTGGGTGAGAGACAGATCGATATCGAGTGGATGGGATATGAAGCGGGTGAGAGACAGAGCAGTATTGAGTGGATGCCGAACGGAGGGGTATCACCCGTGTATCACTTACGGCAAGTGGGTGAGAGACAGATCGATATCGGGTGGGTGGGAGTTGGAGCGGGTGAGAGACAGAGCAGTATTGAGTGGATGACGAAAGAAGCGCTATCACCCGGGTATCACTTACAGCAAGTGGATGAGAGGCGGATCGATATCGGGTGGGTGGGAGTTGGAGCGGGTGAGAGACAGAGCAGTATTGAGTGGATGACGAAAGAAGCGCTATCACCCGGGTATCACTTACGGCAAGTGGGTGAGAGACAGATCGATATCGGGTGGGTGGGAGATGGAACGGGTGAGAGACAAAGCAGTATCGAGTGGATGCCGAACGGAGCGATATCACCCGGGTATCACTTACGGCAAGTGGGTGAGAGACGGATCGATATCGGGTGGGTGGGAGATGGAATGGGTGAGAGACAGAGCAGTATTGAGTGGATGCTGAACGGAGCAGTATCACCTGTGTATCACTTACAGCAAGTGGGTGAAAGATACCGATCTGCCAGCAGATCTGCTAATGCGGAATTGCTTATATCTTTCATTTGTACATATGTGAGTGGCATATTCAATAACATTTGTACACGGAATTATGTTATGTGACATCATTTTACCCTTACATGAGCATCACCACCTAATGGTCGGAGGAGGACAAGACTAGTCTTGGACCCTGACATAGGACGTACAAAATTTTGGCCCCTTTCGGCCGAGACCGATGTGCGATGGCCAAAATATCGGTATCGGCAATGAAAAACCGATATCGGTCGATCCCAAATAATGACCACTAGTAATTTGATGCTAGTTGTTCGTTAAGAAAAGATTTCAATGCATTGGAATATTGTTTTCATATTTCTTTATATTTATGTTTTTTTTTTTGTATATAGCAACCACACATGAATAGCGCACCACTATCCTTTACATATTACTGATTATTTCATGTTTTGAGTACTTGAAGACGGTGGGAGCAGCAATTCACATCATATAATTATAGCAGCGCACCTTTTCCATCTATTCATATTGCACCATAGTGCGCTGCAACATGCGGCATGCTGTGAAGTGCGGAGCGTAGAAATGCAACGTACTGCAACCTGCCTCAAAGCAGCGTTATGATGTGAACAGGGCACAAAGGAAACATTTGCCATCTGTGCCTTTGCATCAATCCATATAGATGAATGTAGCTCCGCTGACATGCTGTGAACAAGCCCTAAAGCATTTCCAGAGTCGTACAGCACTGCAAAAGAGCCTACACTTCCCATCATGCCTTGCTCATATATGGGTGGCGTGATGATGTCAGATCCCAGCAAGCATCTTTCAGATCCTGCTGTGGTCTGCCTATAGTAAAAGCATGAATGGTGTGTGTAGGTTACAGCAGGCCAGGGCTGCCTGAGCTTTCTATAACTCCCCTGGGGCCAGATCTCCTTCTCCTGAAAGACATTGATGATTAATATTCTACAACACAGCACCATGATCACAGCAGTGAGGAGCTCTTTGTAGTAAATCCATGGACAACACAACTTCCCTATGGAATGATAAGGAATCTTTACACGTGGGAACACAGGATCTGTGCTAGACATCGGCTTCCCAATGACTGCGGTGAGTTCTAATTAAAAATACGTTTTATTATTTCTATAATATACAATGCACCCAGCCTGCCATAGACAGCAGCAAACTGGAGGAGATTTAGCTGGCCATACACTTGGAGAATTGTGGTTGAAAATGTTCATTTTAGGAATGCTTATTTCATTTTTTAATAATTAGTGGGGTGAAATCAACATTTGTTTTTGACTGTATCAAACGGTGCAGGATGGAAACTTTTATCTCAAACAAACACATTTTTAACAGTCACCAAATCAGTGTAATAAATCAAAGAATCCTACACCAAGTTGCGCATTAAATTAAAACTGATACATGTGTATAGCAAAATCTGATACCGATATATCATCATAAACAATCAAATATAAATATGTGCGAAGCTCGCATGTAAACAAAATCAAAATAGTGAAAAAATATAGTAAAACACATGGTGAAAATATAATTATTCACTATTTTGATTTTGCTTACATGCAAATTTTGCACATATTTATATTTGCTTGTTTATGATATATTGGTTTCAGATTTTGTTATACGCATGTACTGTATCAGTTTTAATTTAATGCGCATTTTTGTGTAGAATTCTTTGATTTATTACACTGATTTGGTGATTGTATTTTATTATAAGTTGCAGCAATTCTTTATTAATTATCACTAATTGTCGCATACTAACACTATAATATTTTTAATTTATACTAGCGCAAGAGATTAACACTAAAGCCCCGTACACACGTACCGATTGTCGGCCGTAAATATTCGGCCGACGACCGATCGGCCGATTGTAGGCTTGTTAGTCTGATGCTTCCGACAGCCGAAAGCGCATTTTCGGCCGAACAGAATCTGTCGTGCAGGCATTAAAAAGACTGCAGATAAACAGGTACAACTTACGAAGGAGGATTTGTTTCAAATCTGTGTATCACCAAAGACCAGTCACTTTCACTGGATATATGTGAGGGTTTGCGACCACTTTAATGGTAATGGTAAATACGCAAAATGCATTAAAAAACGCACAACATGCATTTCCGCCGCGTGTCTATAGAACCAAAAATGCACCATGTTGCGTTTACAAAAGTCCCTGACCCTTTCCAAAAACACAACAGTTGAAAAATGCAAAGATGTGAATATGTCTGATAGGAAACCATGTTAAATGGACTGTAGTGCTATTCTGCAATATGCATTCCTATCTTGCTGTCACCTACAGTATTTCATATCCAGACCCTGTTCATTAGACTTTATCTGCTCTTTTAATTGAATGCTGTTGTATTACACTGCCCTTAGTCTTAGTTTAGACTTGTGTCTAAGCCACCGAGCCATTGAAAAGTGATCTGCATTTAGATTGCTTTGTACAGGCATTTGACAGGTGTTGAGGAAGCAATGTGCTGCCTCCTCACCGCCTGTTTAACTCCACAAGTGCCGCACCATGTTTGCAGCACTGCCCACCGAATGTGACAGGCGCACTAATTTCTGCCCTGGGTATGAAGCAAAGCATCACAACATATGCATATGAACACCCCACCCGCTGCCTTTGCAGCTTAACCACTTGCCGGCCGCCCCACGCAGATTTACTGCGGCAGGGCGGCTCCGCTGCGCATAATCACGTAGATCTACGTAATTATGTGCATGCGGTCTCGGCGGCGTGTGTGCGCGCCATCAGAGCCGCGCTCTCGCTGTGATTAGACACAGCGGGAGTCAGAACACAGGAGGAGCGGGCTCGATCACCGTCGACCCCCTTCGATCTTCAGAGACACGGACAGGAGAGCTGCCTGCCTATGTAAACAAAGCAGGCGGCTCTTCTGTCAGACAGGCAGAGAAAGATCGTGTTGAAACACCGCCCCCACAGTTAGCAAGCACAAGTAGGCATACATTTAACCCCTTGATCACCCCCAGTATTAACCCCTTCCCTGCCAGTGTCAATTATACAGTAGTTCATATTATTTAGCACTGATTACTGTAGTAATGTAACTGGTCCCCAAAAAGTGTCAAAAATGTGAGTTAGGGGTCCGATCTGTCCACCGCAATGTCGCAGTCCTGTAAAAGAAAAAAAACGCTGATCGCCGCCATTACTAATAAAAAAATAAAATTAAAAAAAAGTCCAAAAATCTATTCTGTAGTTTGTAAACCCTATAACTTTTGCAAAACCAATTAAAATACGCTTTTTGGAATTCTTTTTTATCAAAAATACGTAGCAGAATACAAATTGGCCTAAACTTATCAAAAAATTTGATTTTTTTAAATTGGGAATGTTTTATAGCAGAAAGTAAAAAAATATTTATGGTTTATAGCGCAAAATCTAAAAACCGCAGAGGTGATCAAATACCACCAAAAGAAAGCTCTATTTGTGAGAAAAATTGGACATCAATTATATTTAGATACAGCGCCGCACGACCGCGCAATTGTTAAAGTAACGCAGTGCCGAATCACAAAAAATGGCCTGGTCATTAAGAGGGTAAAATCTTCCGGAGCTGAAGTGGTTAAAGGTGCGGATTGGGGGGGGAGGCGCTAAACACACAGCCTAAAGATGTTTTTAATGCCCCAGCCAAACCAGAAGTCTACATAAGAGTCTGTATTTTCATATTTTCAGACTGATATATTTTTGCTCTTTTGTACTAAAGTTTTTTTATGCAAGCATTCTCAGGCTTTATTATAACCATGTATATAAGCATAAGCGTGTGAAGAGCCGTGTCTACCTGCGTGGGGATGCACAGGTGTTCCATGCATCACTGTGCGCATTGCGTTCAGGGCTGTGCACACCTATGGATATCACATTGTGGAGCAGCAGCTCTGTCCATGCAGATTCTGCATTCAAACTGACAATGGAGACTTCCTGCACAAAACACCTGTGCATCCCTGTGCGGGTAATAATGAAGGCTCCTTGACCCCATCCTCTAGGGTCTGATGCTTCCGACAGCCGACAGCGCATTTTCGGCCGAACAGAATCTGTCGTGCAGGCATTAAAATTTTTGTTGGCCAACACCAGAATGGCCTATTGTTCGCCAGTCAGTACAGAATTCGGCCGACAGACAGCAGATTAGCTAGACTGGGCATGCTCAGAAAAGAAAAAAGACCAGGAAAGTTAACCATCACATGACATCACTTCTGCAGTCGGCTGTTGTTGGCCGACAAAATTAGTGTGCAGTCTTTTGCAGTTTTCAACAGACACGACAGCCCTGGACAAAAGACGGCCGATCGTTCAGCCGACAATCGGTACGTGTGTACGGGGCTTTAGTATCCGTTTCCACTGTTGCGACTTGCTGTGCGACTTGACACATGTCAAGTCGCACAGCAAGTCAAAAGTCATTCATTTCTATTTGGCCCGTTCTCACTGCCGCGACTTGAGTTCGTGCACTACTTTTGGGCTGACTTCAATGCGACTTCCTTCTATAATGAGGGACAAGTCTCACTGAAAGCCGCGAACAAGTAACACTACAGAGTCGCGCTAGAAGTAGCACGACTCTGTAGCCGCAGCAGTGGAAACGGAGCCTAACAAAATTTCTAACAGTGTATGGGGGTTTTTTTTTCAGCTGAGGCTCAGTTCACACTAGATGCAGTGCGAATTCACAGCAAATTCAGAAACGCTTCAAAATCACAACCTGTTCACGCAAACTGATTGCGGAGTGTATGTTAAGTAACACCCCGCAATCGGTTTGCCAAACGCAATACAATTTGCAGAATCAGGTCACATGGGTGTGAACACCCATGTCATCCGATTCTGGTGCAGACACAAAAAAAGGGTCCTGCACAAGTTTAGTGCAAATGCGGTGTGATTTGAGCCATAGAAATCAATGGCTCAAATCGCACCCCAGAAAACACAGTGATTATTGATAGCTGCTATAACAGCTGCTAGCAAAAATTGCATGTAGACTCTAGCAGGCTGGTTGTACCCAAGTTGATCGATTGGTACATTCAGCTTGCCCATACATGGTTTGAGTCTCGGCCGGTTCCTGCTGAACTGGCCGAGATTTGAACAGCCTATGGCTGGCTTAGGGGCGCAATGTTTTCATTCTCTCATAGGAAGTTCTCTGTAGGAACTTTTTTTTTAATCTTTGCCAGAAGCCCTGCAGGCAATAGGGTGTTTCTATCCCCACCCTAATCCTCATATTGTTTTGTGTGGCTCTATGACAGATGCATAAAATAGCCTGGTATCTGTTTTTAAAAATTCAGCTGTCAACAAATTAAAAAAGAACACACAGGACTGCTCGGGTAGTGATGTGTTGTGCCCTGTACGGAACTGTAGACAGGCATTAAACTTGAGGGCATGGCCCATAAAGGAATATCCATCGTTGGCAAGGTAAAACCGTCAATAAAGTTGTGACAAATTCGCAACGAGCGGGTGGGCAACTCTTGTGACGTCAGTATCTCCTCAGAGTGGTGGGACGTGCCCTGGCATAGCCCCTTTTCTAGAGTTCAGGCTCCACCCCCATCACCTCGAGCCTTAGTGGCCAATCCCAACGAATACACTTAACCTCTTCCGGACCGCCCGCCGCCTTTTTACTGCGGCAGGGGGGCCCTCCTGCGCAAACCGACGTAGACCTACGTCGGACGCGTGCCTGTAGCTAGGGTGCTAGTGTGCGCTGGTGGCAGCACGCTCCCACCCCACTTGGCAGCGGGGGAGCCGATGCATTGGGCAGGCGGCTCCGATTGCTGCCTGACACCCGCGATCGCTCCCCGCTGAGAGAGAAGAACGGTCAGCTGTTGTAAACACAGCTGACCGTTCTTGTCTCTGGAATGTTCACAGAGACTCTGTGATCCTTCTATATAGGAACACATGTCTCTATGATCCTTTCACACACCTCCCCCCCACAGTTGGAATCACTCCCCTAGGCTCACATTTTAACCCATTGATCACCCACAATGTTAACCCCTTCCCTGCCAGTGTCATTATTCCAGTAACAGTGCATATTGTTAGCACTGATTACTGTAACAATGTCACTGGTCTCCCCAAAAGTGTCAAAAATGTCAGTTAGGGGTCCGATCTGTCCGCCGCAATGTCGCAGACCCGCTAAAAATCGCAGATCACCACCATTACTAGTAAGAAAAAAAAAAAAAACAATAAAAATGACATACTCTTTCCCGTAATCTTTCCCGTAATTAGTAGCCACGATAACTTATGCGAAAACCAATCAAAATATGCTTATTGCGATTTTTTTTTTTTTTTTTTACCAAAAATATGTAGCAGAAAACAAATTGGCCCAAATGTTAAAAAATTTTGATTTTACAATTTTTTTTTTGGGGAATGTCATATAGCAGAAAGTGAAAAATAATGTTTTTTTTTTTCAGAATTGTCGCTCTTTTTTTGTTTATAGCGCAAAAAATAAAAATCGCACAGGTGATCAAATACCCCCAAAAGAAAGCTCTATTTGTGAGGGAAAAAGGACATCAATTTTATTTGGGTACACCGTCGCATGACCGCGCAATTGTCCGTTAAAATAGGGCACTGCCGAATTGCAAAATATGGCCTGGTCATTAAGGGGGAAAATCTTCCGGTCCAGAAGTGGTTAAACTCCCTGTTTATAACACGCCTACGTAGCTGCCAAGCTTCCAGCAGTCAAGGCTCCCCTTCCCTAGAGGATGGGGTCAAGGAGCCTTCATTATTACCCGCACAGGGATGCACAGGTGTTTTGTGCAGGAAGTCTCCATTGTCAATTTGAATGCAGAATCTGCATGGACAGAGCTGCTGCTCCACAATGTGATATCCATAGGTGTGCACAGCCCTGAACGCAATGCGCACAGTGATGCATGGAACACCTGTGCATCCCCACGCAGGTAGACACGGCTCTTCACACGCTTATGCTTATATACATGGTTATAATAAAGCCTGAGAATGCTTGTGTAGCACCACCCCCGCAGGAGCTGCTGATTATATTATTGGGTCTACACCCTGCCTAACAACCCAATCAAATTGGCTCGATCCCTCCTCAGGCACAACTGACCCAGAATAGGACTGGACTATCAAATAGATACACAGGTTGGAATACAATACTTCACTATGCAACAATACCTTGTTACCTTCTTGAATAGTAGTCCTTCTGGGTGACACAATGGAACAACGCACAAGATTGTAATTAACCAAACTTAGTTTACTATGTATCAAATTGAATAGGGGAGATACAATACAATACAATACAAGTCCATAAAAGGTTATTTAAAACAGCTTTAAAAAGGTAAAAGAATACCCCCACACTCCTCCTGCATTAAGGCTAGACACAGTACCAGGTAGGTGGGCCTATCTGAGTCCCTCCCCCAGAGTTCTCTTCTTTCTTGTTGATCTTCGCTAGCAAGGTTATTGAATAGAGCTCATTTGTAATCCAGATTAGGAATAAAGATCAAGAAAGAAAAAACAACGAGCTGTTAGTTGTCACCGCAGGGTGTCTGCGTAACTGAGCAATAACTTCTGCGAGAGAGATAAGCCTCTGGCGACTCCTTTACAGACCTTATTGTTTGTCTATGAGTCTCCTGAGAGAGTATGGTGATAAACCCCGGGGTTTTATCACCTCCTGCTGCGCTACCGCTATCTGTAGATAAAACTGTCTCTTCAGCAGATAAAGTCAGTTATTGGGCATGTGCCCTCTCACCAACAGAAGTTTCTCCTTCGCGCGCTTCCACTGCGGTCTCAGTCCTTTGGCTATATGCCAGCCGCGCGGGGTCCTTCTGGCGGATGACTTCCGGTCTCGGCAAACAGCAGTATGACCTCCAGGAATGTACCTCGTGCTTGAGATGGGACGGTTCCACGTCGTCCCTCCAGGCTAAAAGGCTCTGGCCCAATATCCAGTGTCAGTCCTTCACTCTCGCTCGCTGGTTCCTCAGAGTCCAGCGCAGAAAGGCCCCCCCCCTTCGCGCGCTTCTCTCTTCCTTTAAATAACCTCCCCCATAGTGCCGTGCGGTGCAGCCGTGCACCCTGGATCTTGCAAAGCAGCCTGGGAGATGTAGTTTCTTCATCTTGTGAAAAGGAAGTCACAGCCCGGGAAATTCCATGCAGCTACCACTAGAGGGAGCCTAGTTCCTGGATCTTGCAAAGCAGCCTGGGAGATGTAGTTTCTTCATCTTGTGAAAAGGAAGTCACAGCCCGGGAAATTCCATGCAGCTACCACTAGAGGGAGCCTAGTTCCTTCCCACATATCAAACAGTGTCTTTAGGCATGTTTAACCCCGCTACACACTCCCCCCACTTGAGAAACTTTGGTCCCCAAAGAGGTCAACAGTATGTACCCTAGTGCATAGGTTGGCATTATACAACAAAAACATTAACATTTTGCTGAAATAAGTCAATCTGAATACATCCAATTTTGTATTCTAATAGCAGTGCAACAGTAAAACGATAAAGTGCAATTAATAAACAAATAAGTGATTTCTACAGTGTTAATATAGTGCTGATTTCTAGTGCTTTTATATAGTGCTCCTTTAAAAAGCACATGTGCCTTTGCAATTTCTTAAACACTTACATCTTAAAGTTTGTGTTGAAAAAAAAACATCAAAAGGTGAGAAAGAGAAAAAAACATATAGTGAGGTCAGAGCAACAAAATGTGCGCAAACATTAACTCACAAAGTAAACCAAATTGTGAACATCAAAAACTGTGCTTATTATAATGGCCAAACCCAATATCCTTATGTACAAACTTAAATGCAAACGTTTTCTACTTCAATACTTTGTTCTCATGATCTCTCACAGACCCCCCAAAACTTGGGTGGCTTGTACAGTTGTGCCTGGGGGTGAGCTAGGGTTGTCCCCCACCAAATCTACAGTGGAGGAACTAGGCTGGTCAGGAGATCTTTTGGAGGTAAAAACAGCTTCTTCCGAACATTCACCCAATTGATCATAGGTCAGTCTCTTAGGTGGGTGAATGACTCTCCTTTCCCTCTGTTCCCGTGGAGGCATGCTCTCAGAGGTGCTAGGATCAGGCACTTCTGAGGATTCTTCAATGTCCCCCTCCTCATGTTCCAACACAGAGGAACCTGATGGTTCAAGAGAGGTCAGTTCTTCTTCAGAGAAGGGTGCAACCTCCTCCTCAGAACCTTCATCCTCAGCTGCTTCTTCTGGAAGCATATGAAAGGGTATGAATTCAGGGGCTTCTGCCCGAAGGGCTCCTCTATCAGCCAAGTCAGATGAAGACAGGGAGGCAGGTGTGGGTTCTGGCAACTGAGATGACCACAACCAGTCGGGTACCTCCTCTTCATCTTCCAAATCTTCAGATGGAGAACTTCCCTCTCCCTCATCTGGGAGCGTCGTCTGAGATCTGGTAACTGGTCTGGACCGGCGAGAAGTCGAAGGGGCCTCTGACAAGTCTTCCACAGGGGGCATACGAACCGCTTCAGAGAGAGGCAGCAAATGGTTCCGATGCCAAGCCTTCAATGGACCCACACTTCCTTCAGGCCGAATTTGGTACACAGGAAGGTTTGGCAGTTGCTTGCAGATAACATAAGGTTGGGACTTCCAGCGGTCTGCCAACTTGTGTTTTCCCGGGACACCCAAGTTTCTCAACAAAACCCTGTCCCCTGGTTGCAGGTCATGGATCCGAACTTTTAGGTCGAAATTTTTTTTATTCCGCAGTCCACGTTGATCAGATGTGGCCTGAGCCTTGTCATAGGCCGCTTTCAGACTCTTCCGCAGTCGGTCCACATATCCTCTATGCGATGCTGAAGAGGTATGATCAGGCGAAATGCCAAAGGCCAAATCCACTGGCAACCGAGCCTCCCTTCCAAACATCAGCCGATAAGGGGAATATCCAGTAGCATCACTGACAGTGCTGTTGTAGGCATGCACAATGGCAGCTACGTGCTTGCCCCAATGCTGTTTCTTCTCTGAGCTCAAAGTCCCCAACATATCCAAAAGAGTCCTGTTAAATCGTTCAGGCTGGGCATCCCCCTGTGGATGGTAGGGAGTGGTTCTAGTCTTTTAAATGCCTAACATATCTAACAGTCTCTTGATCAGTCTGCTTTCAAAGTCCCTTCCCTGATCAGAATGGAGGCGTTGTGGTAACCCATAATGTACAAAGAACTTCTCTACAAGGACTTTGGCTACCGTTGAGGCCTTCTGATCCCTTGTTGGGAATGCTTGAGCATATCTGGTAAAATGGTCTGTTACCACAAGGACATTCCCCTGGCCACTCAGATCAGGCTCTAAGCAAAGGAAATCAATGCACACCAGCTCCATGGGTCCCTGACTTTGTAGATGGCCCATTGGGGCTGCTTGACGTGGCAGAGTCTTCCTCTGTATACACCGGACACAAGAATGACAGTATCCTTCAACTTCGGCCCTCATACAAGGCCAGTAGAACCTGTCCCTGACAAGCTGAAAGGTTCTTTCGGGCCCCAGATGGCCATGATTATCATGAAGAGCGGCCAGAACTCCCTCTCTGTACTTAGCTGGTAAGAACAGTTGCCACTTCTCCTCCAGATCTTCAGATGGACCTCTCCGGTAGGCCACTCCTTCTCTGATCTGTAACCGGGTCCACTCTCTATGCAACAGACGGGCCCCCTGAGGGGAGTCAGTTAGAAGCAACTTAGGGCTCTGGATCTCCAGGGCTTCCAAGAGAAGTTTTCCCAAAGGGTCTTCCAACTGCTCCTTCCGCAAGTCCCTTTTGGACAGCCGGGGCAAACCCTCCCCTTCAACTTGGGTCACCTGGCAGTAGCATTTGGGTACTCCGATAGCCGAAACCCCAATCTCTTCTGCTCTTGACCCTCCTCGGGATCGAAATTCAGTTCCCTGATATAGGGCACGCACCCCTTCTGGAGCCAAATGAGTCCATTCTTCCGCAGGTTCCTGTGGAACATGCAACCTTCTGGATAGGGCATCTGCATCCCTATTTCCGATTCCTGGCCGATACTTCAGGCTAAAATTGAAGCTAGAGAGGGCAGCCAACCATCGATGTCCTGTTGCATCCAGCTTGGCCGTAGTCAACAGATAGGTGAGGGGATTATTATCTGTCTTGACAATGAATTCAGCTCCGTACAGGTAGTCTTTCAATTTGTCAACCACTGCCCACTTCAAGGCCAAGAATTCAAGTTTGTGAGTAGGATAATTCCTTTCAGCAGGCAGTAGGCTTCTGCTCACATAGGCAACAGGTCGCAGATGACCCTCATGCTCCTGATAAAGTACCCCCCCCAGCCCATCTCGGCTGGCATCAACATGCAGTTCATATGGTTTTGTGGGGTCCGCATAGGCCAACACAGGGGCAGTGGTTAGGGTTTCCTTCAGCTGGACAAAGGCCCCTTCGCATTCCGGGGTCCACTGATCCTGGATGGATTCCTTAGCCTTCCGGGGGCCTATGGTGGACTTCGCCGGCTTTACCAACTCAGGGACATCATCTTCTTCATTCTTCAGGAGCTCATTTAGGGGTCGGGCAATCTGGGCGAACCCCTCCACAAACCTCCTGTAATAGGAGCAAAAGCCCAAGAATGACCGGAGTTCGGTCACATTTGTGGGTCTCGGCCAGGAAGCAACAGCATCCAGCTTGTCCGGGTCAGTGGCCACCCCTTCTTCAGACACGATATGGCCCAGGTAATGGACCGAGGACTGATAGAATTGGCACTTCTCAGGAGAAAGTTTCAGACCTTCTTCATGTAGCCTCTTCAAGACCTTTTCCAACCTCTCCTCATGTTCTTCTAAAGTTCTGCCAAACACGATAACATCATCCAAGTATACCAGTACCTCTATCAAATTCATATCTCCAACGGTCCTCTCCATCAGCCTTTGGAAGGTAGCAGGGGCCCCGGACAACCCCTGAGGCATGCGATTGAACTCAAAGAACCCCACAGGGGTGATGAAGGCTGTTTTCTCCCGATCTTCAGGGTGCATGGGGATCTGATAATACCCACTCTTTAAGTCCATCACACTGAACCACTTCGCCCCTGACAGACTCTGTAGGGCATCTTCGATTCGAGGAGTGGTATACTGGTCTGGGATGGTTCTTCTGTTCAGCGTTCGGTAGTCGATACAAAGCCTCAAAGATCCATTTTTCTTCCGGACTACCACTATCGGGGAAGCATACGGGCTCCTGGATTCTCGGATAATCCCGATCTTTTTGAGCTCTGCCAGCTGTTGACGTAGATCTTCTAAGTCACCTAAGGGGACTCGCCGGACTCTCTCCCTGAAAGGCTTGTCCTCACTCAGGCGGATCTTATGAGTGGCGCTCCTGGCACATCCCACGTCAAACTCGTCCTTAGAGAATATTTCCCTACATCGAGCAAGTTGTGCCTTGGCCCTCTTCACCCATTCCGGCGGGAGGGCAGCGTTTCCAGAGCAAAGCTCCTCTATAACCGCTTCACCCTGTTCCTTTTCTTTGAAATCAATGGGGGCAACTGGGGTAGCCGGGTTGACTTGGCCCAGGAGCACTCTGGCCGGTACCTTCACTGGTGTAATAGAGGTGTTTCTGACACTCACTAAAACCCTTCCACGGTTTTCCTGTAACACCTTCAAAGGGATCACCTCAGGGATCACTTCTATCCCTCTCTGTCTCTCCTTTTGACCTGATTCAAAGATAATGAAGGGACCCGGCTGTTGCCATGTGAGTTTGACAGAAGCCTTAAAACAGGCCACCTCTCCTGGCTGTAAGACCTTTTCTGCTCTATCCAGCTTCCAGAGTCGTCCAACTCCTTCTGCGGGGGTCTCTTGCTCCAACACTAATCGTTGGTAGGCCTGCCGTAGCATGGGATGGATCCTTGGCGCCTGAGCATCTTGTCCCTGGACCAGTTGTATCAGAAGGCGCCTTACCAGGTCAGTGTTTGTTCCTACGATGAGAGAGCTTTTGTTGGCCCCTGGTGGACGAGGACAGACCACCGCTAAGGTGTCGAAGGTTTCCGCTTCACCAGCCACTGATGGATCAAAGGTCAACTTGATTGGCAGATACCCGTCATAGGGAAAACTTTGGGTCCCAATACCCCATATCTCCAGATCTTCCAACTTCTGCAAAGGTAGATGGGTAAGATATTTATCATAGAAGTCTCTATACAAAAGAGTCACCTGGGCCCCTGTGTCAAGGAGGGCTCTTGTGTAAATTCCTTCCACCTGAACCGAGACCACTGGGGAGGGCCCGACCAAGTTAGTTGGGAATTCTCTTGATGTAGCCTGGTTGTCTGATTCAGTTCTCTGTACCCTGGCCCTCTTCTCCTTTTTCTTCCTTGATCTGGGCCCCCGCTGAACCCGGTGTGCATTGACTTTCCTTCCCTCAGTAACCCGGAGTCTAGAACTGGGGGTATTATATTTGGGTCTGACCCCCTGACTCAGTTTCCCTGATCCTGCACCACTTCTGGAGTCCCTTAAGACTGGCGGACACCCGGTTGACTCCTTCACCGGTGTCCTCTGAAGTTTCCCGCTGGCTCGCGAGGTTTCGCGGCAGCATTTCCTGAGCTGGGACATACCCTTCTAACATGCCCAACTCCCCCGCAGTTGAAACAAGTTAACAATCTTGCAGGCCGTGGCTCTGGATCTGTGCTGAGACTAACAGGTTCATCTGGCCTCTCCGATATACTCCCCTTGGGTAGAGTGGATACCTGACCAATCAGGATGGACACCATTTCTATCAACTGAGACACTTGGGTCTTTAGGAGTTCAACTTGAGAGTCACCCTCTTCCACACTTATCACTCCAACCCGGGCAGTTGAGTCAAACTGCCGACTTTTCTTCTTGTTGTCCAACATAACCTCTTCCTCTCTGACCATTCGAATCAGATCGGGGTATTCTAGAATGCCGCCATCTCGACGAGTTCGTAACAGTATGGCAATGGGATCTAAAGGTTGAGCCCCTTTCAGAACCTGTCGTGCACGAGTCTCATCTATTTTCCGGTGGTCTATTCCTTTCTTTAGCAGAATCTGGTGGATAATCCTATCCAGACGTTTAATGAATTCGGACAACTTCTCCCCCTCTTCTTGATAACAGTGGTCCAACTGGTAGAGAAGTTCAGCCGCGTTCTCCGTCCGACCAAACACATCTTGCAGAATGTCCAAATAATCCTGTGCAGTGCAGTTCTTCTTGCTAAGCTTTAGATTACGTACAGCCTCTAATGCAGGTCCCCTTAAACTCTCTGTGATTCTCTGCTTCTTGTGCTGTTCTGGTACCTCCCATTCCTCCAAAGCCTGAGTGGCGGTATCTAACCACTCTTCGAACCCATCTTCTGCTGAAGGCACAGGCTGTTTCCCAGAGAATGTCCGGAGCTTCCTATATCCAGTCATCAAATAGCTCGAGGAGTCCCTACTACATTTTGCCACAATCTCCCCAAGAACAGCACACAGTTCTGAGCTAAAAGTCGACAAAGGTGATGACTCAGGATGCCCTTCTTGGACACCTTTTTCTTGGCTGGATACCCCAGGGGTGGTGGATGAGGGACCCGCAATAGGAACTCCTGGATGTATCAGGAAAAGTTCTGTTTGGTCAGTAGTTTTTACACTGTTTCCGTTGAAATAATCAGGGACCCCCTTCCTCCACTCACACAGTGCATACGTGTGTGGGACAGTGGTGTCAGTTTTCATGTCAATCACCCAAAATTTCCTGTCTGTGGATAGTGCCCTCAAAACAGGGAGGAGCTTTTCTTCAGTCCAGGCTTCTCCCTTGATTTCAACCACCAGGCCATTTTCCACTATGACATTCTCTTCCTTGCACCACTCAGCAGCAGCGACAGGATCCATTTCTGCGTGGGAGGGAATTCTATGGCTGAGAGGGTTGTATTGCAGGACTGTAGAAATCCCGGACGAGCCCCCACGTGTAGCACCACCCCCGCAGGAGCTGCTGATTATATTATTGGGTCTACACCCTGCCTAACAACCCAATCAAATTGGCTCGATCCCTCCTCAGGCACAACTGACCCAGAATAGGACTGGACTATCAAATAGATACACAGGTTGGAATACAATACTTCACTATGCAACAATACCTTGTTACCTTCTTGAATAGTAGTCCTTCTGGGTGACACAATGGAACAACGCACAAGATTGTAATTAACCAAACTTAGTTTACTATGTATCAAATTGAATAGGGGAGATACAATACAATACAATACAAGTCCATAAAAGGTTATTTAAAACAGCTTTAAAAAGGTAAAAGAATACCCCCACACTCCTCCTGCATTAAGGCTAGACACAGTACCAGGTAGGTGGGCCTATCTGAGTCCCTCCCCCAGAGTTCTCTTCTTTCTTGTTGATCTTCGCTAGCAAGGTTATTGAATAGAGCTCATTTGTAATCCAGAT
This sequence comes from Pelophylax lessonae, assembly GCF_965119305.1. NCBI lineage: Eukaryota > Metazoa > Chordata > Amphibia > Anura > Ranidae > Pelophylax > Pelophylax lessonae. Next base: position 658,537,751 of record NC_138769.1, on the reverse strand, counting down.
TAGGAATAAAGATCAAGAAAGAAAAAACAACGAGCTGTTAGTTGTCACCGCAGGGTGTCTGCGTAACTGAGCAATAACTTCTGCGAGAGAGATAAGCCTCTGGCGACTCCTTTACAGACCTTATTGTTTGTCTATGAGTCTCCTGAGAGAGTATGGTGATAAACCCCGGGGTTTTATCACCTCCTGCTGCGCTACCGCTATCTGTAGATAAAACTGTCTCTTCAGCAGATAAAGTCAGTTATTGGGCATGTGCCCTCTCACCAACAGAAGTTTCTCCTTCGCGCGCTTCCACTGCGGTCTCAGTCCTTTGGCTATATGCCAGCCGCGCGGGGTCCTTCTGGCGGATGACTTCCGGTCTCGGCAAACAGCAGTATGACCTCCAGGAATGTACCTCGTGCTTGAGATGGGACGGTTCCACGTCGTCCCTCCAGGCTAAAAGGCTCTGGCCCAATATCCAGTGTCAGTCCTTCACTCTCGCTCGCTGGTTCCTCAGAGTCCAGCGCAGAAAGGCCCCCCCCCTTCGCGCGCTTCTCTCTTCCTTTAAATAACCTCCCCCATAGTGCCGTGCGGTGCAGCCGTGCACCCTGGATCTTGCAAAGCAGCCTGGGAGATGTAGTTTCTTCATCTTGTGAAAAGGAAGTCACAGCCCGGGAAATTCCATGCAGCTACCACTAGAGGGAGCCTAGTTCCTGGATCTTGCAAAGCAGCCTGGGAGATGTAGTTTCTTCATCTTGTGAAAAGGAAGTCACAGCCCGGGAAATTCCATGCAGCTACCACTAGAGGGAGCCTAGTTCCTTCCCACATATCAAACAGTGTCTTTAGGCATGTTTAACCCCGCTACACTTGCATAAAAAAACTTTAGTACAAAAGAGCAAAAATATATCAGTCTGAAAATATGAAAATACAGACTTCTGGTTTGGCTGGGGCATTAAAAACATCTTTAGGCTGTGTGTTTAGCGCCTCCCCCCCCAATCCGCACCTTTAACCACTTCAGCTCCGGAAGATTTTACCCTCTTAATGACCAGGCCATTTTTTGTGATTCGGCACTGCGTTACTTTAACAATTGCGCGGTCGTGCGGCGCTGTATCTAAATATAATTGATGTCCAATTTTTCTCACAAATAGAGCTTTCTTTTGGTGGTATTTGATCACCTCTGCGGTTTTTAGATTTTGCGCTATAAACCATAAATATTTTTTTACTTTCTGCTATAAAACATTCCCAATTTAAAAA